>NC_083277.1:51663451-51973578 GCF_963506605.1 Zootoca vivipara
CATGCATTTTATTCTTGGCTGGATTTTCAGATACCAAGCCAGCTGTGGCAGGGCGGAGCAGCATGGGTTGTTTTGTGCTGGTTAACGCTCTCCTAGGCTAAGACCTAAGAATCACCAGGGCAAGAGATGGTTTGGGCACTTTTAAGGATTAGATCCAGCACTCAGAGAAGCCGGTGGAAAGACTCACAGCCAAACAACTCAGTATAATTCAGGAAATGATAACAGTGCCTTGAAGCTGCCTGATTGATGGTGCAGCAAGTGACTCTGTTCAGCTGTGTCTGCTAAGGAATGGCCCACAAGTCCCAAGAATTCAGCCTTAAATCCACTTTTGTAAGTAGTCATTTACTGCACCTTGTACAGCTTCGCTCCTTTTGGGCTAGAATTTATGTTTTCGGTCCTGCAATTAAACCTGTACTGTCTCCATAAAGTAATGGTATATACACACTGTACAGACGCTATCACTTTATGGTAGGATAGCTGCTGTCTGTCTCTTGGGAATCAGTGAACAATTTTTGTGTGTGAGTGTAATAGGATTTATTCTTCATCCCCTGAGGGTGAGTCATTGGGGAGTAATTGGATTTATATTGTAGGAATATCCTTGCAGTCTCTTTAGAGGGTATAATAGGATTTAAGCCATGTCTCCTGGTTTCAAGGAATGGGTTCACAGACCAGTGCAACTGACTATCCGTGCCACAGGTCAGAAGTACAGTACACATTTAGATGCCAAATAATGGATTAGTTAAAAGTTGGACATATTGTTAGCTGCCCCAGTTTGTTATCAGCTATGGTAGCACCCTACCATAGTCTTTCTGTTCAGTCTATTTTTCCTTAGAGCCTGTGCACAGTCAATAGACTGTGAATCAAACCTTTAAAGAACTAAAGCATATTTGCCCGTGATGTTTTCCCTGCACAGCACTGATCATTCTTTTCCAAAAGTACCAATGCAAGTTATTGCCTGTTTTCAGAATTAAGTTCAGAAATAGAACTCTTGAAGGGCACTAAAATCCATTTGGAGCATTCTTGCTTCTTCACCCAATCACAGCAGCTTAGCCGCCACTCGACAGTAATTTTAATTGCTACTCTTAGTAGAGTTTCTGATTTGCAGTGCAGTGGAGGAGTGAGGACACTTTAGGCACTGAAGACGGTATTAGTTACTGCTAGATAGATTGTGATATGCAATTACAACTGTTCTGGATAGAGAGGGGCAAACGTAAAAGTTATTCCCAATAGAAATTTGATTGCATTTATATACCATTAAGATATGACAGTGAGTTTTCTTGGCAGGGATACTGGAGTGGCTTGCCAGTTCCTTCTCCAGGTGGATCACGTTTAGTCAAAACTCTCCACTTTGACCTGTCCATCTTCGGTGGCCCTGCATGGCGTAGCTCATAGCTTCTCTGAGTTATTCAAGCCCCTTTGCCACGACAAGGCATTGATCCATGAAGGGTCACTGGAAAGACAGATCCTGAAGCTGAGGCTCCAATACTTTGGCCACCTCATGAGAAGAGAAGACTCCCTGGAAAAGACCTGATGTTGGGAAAGATTGAGGGCACTAGGAGAAGGGGACGACAGAGGATGAGATGGTTGGACAGTGTTCTCGAAGCTACGAACATGAGTTTGACCAAACTGCGGGAGGCAGTGCAAGACAGGAGTGCCTGGCGTGCTATGGTCAATGGGGTCACGAAGAGTCGGACACGACTAAACGACTAAACAACAACAAGATATGACATCAGTCTGGAGACCAAAAAATGTGTGTATCTTTGTGTGTACATGTGTGAAAGAGAGAACTGTGCTGTAATGCATGTCTTGGATGAAGGCATTTGAAGGACTTGCTTGGAAGCTGCAATCCTACTAGATGGGAAATTTCTCCATTCAGTGTGGGGCAAGGCATCTCTCTGTGTCTCCTTCTTCTGTTCTGAAGAGGTTCACATTTTTTTTTTTTTACAAAATGCGTATTAAAAGCACAAAGAGTATGTGAATGGTGAATCGTGTATCTTGCTTGATCTTATACTCCACATGAAATTCCAGGAGCTAGGCAAGGAATGTGTCTGTTCAGTGTGCTAGGCACTGTTGACAGCAAAAACAACAGCAACAGTCCTACAGACACAGCTGAATGGAGTTACTTTCTGCAGCCTAAATCAGACTCCTTTAGAACTCTGTTACAGTCTCCAAAAATATAGTGAGTTGTTCCAAATCTAGCTGCTAAAGTTACTGCAAGTATTTCTATTGATTTCTGTAGACTCTCAATCTAATTTTTGCAAGTTGCCATTGTGACTGCTAGCAGACAATTTCAGCCTGAGCATGATGCTGGAAGCACTCCCTCCAAAATCCCAGCATGGTATTGTGACCATCAGCAGGGGCACAACTGTTTTCGGTCAGTGCAGTGTTGTGTGGCTGACACATTCTTTGACCTGTAAATGGAGGAAAGAAACTTCCAGGTCACTGCAGATCAGCATCATGTATGGACGTGATGCAGCACGTGATGCAGTGTAGAACATCTCAACGGTTAACACACTGCATAGAGTGGGGGGGGGGGTTGCTGGTGGCTAAACCACAGAGCCTAGGGCTTGCAGATCAGGTCGGCGGTTCGAATCCCCGCGACGAAGTGAGCTCCTGTTGTTCGGTCCCAGCTCCTGCCCACCTAGGAGTTCAAATGCACGTCAAAGTGCAAGTAGATACCGTAAATAGGTAAATTCCCTAGCTCTGGTGGGAAGGTAAACAGCGTTTCTGTGTGCTACTCTGGTTCGCCAGAAACGGCTTAGTCATGCTGGCCACATGACCCGAAAGCTGTCTGCGGACAAACGTCCGCTCCCTCGGCCAGTAAAGCGAGATAAGCACCGCAACCCCAGAGTCTTCCGTGACTGGACCTAATGGTCAGGAGTACCTTTACCTTTACAGATTAACATATTGAGGGTTTTTTTGTTTTTGTTCTGCCAGAGCAGCCTAACAAGGCCACTACTCTGAAATTCATTTCCACTGGAGGAATGAAAAAATGGAAGATGCATCTAGTATATAGAATAAACATCAAGACTCTGTGGTCTTCCCCAATTTTTGACATTCCTTTCATTACTACATTCAAAAGGGGGGTGTATTAAATTTATATAAAAGCAGAGATTGAAAAGCAGTTAAAACAAAACCAAAACCAAAAGACTTCCAAAAGAGAGAGGGAAGCGCTGCTCTTTCTCTTCATAATCAATTAACAAGATTCTCCATATCATTACTTGAGAGTCTCTCGACAACACTTCCACTCTGGTGACAAACTTTTACTAATTAAGACCACCCTAACCAATAATCCAGTACATTTAATCAATTTTCTACAAAGTGTGTATATAAATAAATTTTAAAGACAAACATTTGAAATGTCAAATGTAAAGGAAACAGGATTACCCAAACCTTTCATTCATCTCACAAGTCAGAAACTTTCAGACTATTATTTCTTGGGTACTCAGCAGGTAACACCGCCAGCAAAACTAAAACCTCCTAACTTCCTGCAATGTTTTTGTGTTTTAATTCTTCTAGTCAGGCTGTCTGGGGAGTTCTGGCTCTCAGTGGAAGCTGAGTGACTTCAATCTTTCTTGTCTTTGAGATTTTTTAGGGGGAGACTTGCTGCTCGGATTTTGTTTTTAATAACCTGTAATATGAGAAGACTGGCCCTTGGGAATGAAGGGATTACTGTCAAATATCTTTTCCTATTTGCTGGCCTTTTAGAGGCTTTATTCACGTTAAAACCTGGAAAAGCTGGAGGATTAGCTGGGAACTGAAGGAGGGATGTGAATCACTGGTTTGGGATTTTCAAGGACTAGAGCTTTGTAAAAAAAAAAAAAACCTTTTGTGAAGCAGGGCAGGCCCCAAATATCAACCAACTTCAAATGAATATAATCTGGTGGGGAATGTCTATTGAATTCTAATTAGGTTTTTGAAAATTAACTAGTTGGGTGCCTCCCCTTTCAAGTAGGCAATCTTAGCCAGTCTCTATGCAAATGTACAATATTTTTGTTTTGTTGTTCTGCAGAGCTGGGCATCCAGCCAACAAGAGGAAGCCCTGTGTTTTAAGATTTCCTGCTTCTTCTCTAGCAATAATAGACAGCAAAACTTCAGACAGCAAGCAAGGGGAATGTGCGATGGGTCATAACATTGCCTCACAGTTGGCTATGTTTAATTCAAAATTCTCAGCCGCCTTTTGGACAGTGGAACAGAGTTATTCACCAGTGCTTCCACCAGGGGCAGACTTTGATAATACAGTCATACCTCGGTTTAAGTACCGGTACGCCTCGGTTTGAGTATTTTCAGTTTAAGTACTCCGCGGACCCTTCTGGAACGGATTAATCCACTTTCCATTACTTTCAATGGGAAAGTTCACTTCAGGTTAAATACGCTTCAGTTTAAGTACTCCACAGACCATCTGGAATGGATTGATCCACTTTCCATTACTTTCAATGGGAAAGTTCGCTTCAGGTTAAGTACGCTTCAGGTGAAGTACAGACTTCCGGAACCAATTGTGTTTGTAAACCAAGGTACCACTGTATTCCATAATATGGTGCCCTGTGTGAGGCCAAAATTTGATACCCCCAAATGGATCTTCTCAATTTTGGCTCAACACCCTGTGCAGGGGAACCACCCACACTGCCCTAAATCTAGCATTTCAAGGATGCCAGATGCCCCCTTTGGTGCTAACCTCAGTTCCCAAATCCCCTTCCCCCTGCCAGCTTACCCATCCCCAAGGGTCCACCCTGAACCTGGGCTGAGCCAACACTGCAGGTGTGCATTCTCAGGGCAAAGCCCCGAGCTGAGCTCTACCAAGGGACAGAGGGCCTTTGCTTCTTTCTAGATCTGTCTGGGTTCTTTTATTCCTCTCAAAGGTGATAAGTTGTGAGATATAACATAAAGGAGCTAGTGACTGAATACTCATGCGCGGCATATCTACAACAAGGTCCCCCAATACTTTGGAACTAATTTCAGGAGGGGGGGCTACAGATGGGAGGGAGTACACAGTTAGTGCAGGATGCTGCAGTACGGTTACTGATGGGACTGAGCATTTGCTCAGAGATCTGTACTGGTTGCCTAGCTGCTACCAGGCCAAGTTCAATGTGCTACTTTCGGTATATTAAAAGCATAGAACCAGTTGGCTTGCGGAATTGCCTTAGCCAATCTGTGTCCACTTGACCACTTTGAGCTGTGGAGCAGGCACTGTGGCAGGTACAATTTATTAAGTCTCAAAGCGGATAAAGTAAGAACAGCTACCGGTAATACTTGTTCCAAACTTGCAGGAAGTTGATTAGTGCAGCAGCACCCATCCTTTAGAGATCCCTACCTACTGACATCGGTCAGGCACCTTTCACTTTTGCCACCTGCTTAACACTTTTATTCTTATTTTTTAGGCGAATCTAACCTGACACATAGGAGTTACATGTGTTTTGTTTCTTTTCGCTAGTGTTGCTTTCTAACCATCTCTTAAACGTTTTAAATACTTGTTTTTAATAAGAGTTTTTGTTTTTTTAAAAAACAACAACAACAGTGTTAATGTTTTATATTACGTACAGGGTTTCTTTTTTTAAAAAAGGTCAATTAATTAAATAATATGTAAGATCCAAGCCACTTCCTACATCAGCTGTCCAGTGTCATGGATCTACCTGCTGCTCAGGATCTACCTGCAGCTCCAATGAATGTCTTTCTGCCCCATTCCTGCCCACGGGGATTGCATTGCCTTGAGCAGCCCCACCCACAAATGTAGTCTCTTAATTCCCCCTAGATATGAATAAGGCAGTTGACGATCAGAGGTCATGGTGAGGCCTTAGGTAATTCCCCTCCTCTTCCTCTTCCTTCCGGGCTTATTAGGAACATAGGCACAGGCACCAGGTAGCCCAGGCCAGCCTCCCCCAGCCTAGTGCTCTCTAGGTCTTTGGGACCACCAATGCTATCAGCCCCAACTAGGGCAATGCTAGCTGGGGCTGATGGGACTTGTACTCCGGATCATCCGGAAGGCACCAGGCCAGGAAAGGTTGGCCTATGTTAATCTGCCTGGAAGTGTTGTTCCTCCCTACCATGGGCCCTGCTACAACAACAAGATTTGACAAGACTACTGTACTTGCTCCTTTAAGCAGCAAGGAACGCAGTAGCCAGAGAGCACTGTGTGCAGATGGTAGCCATGACTTAGAAAGTTCTGCAACAGTATACAGTATTATTCTCCAACGCTATATACACTTACCTGGGACAAAGACCCACTGAACCCAATGGGCTTACATCTGAGCAGAAAGGCATGTACTATACCAGGGGTCCCCAAACTAAGGCCCGGGGGCCGGATGCGGCCCAATCACCTTCTAAATCTGGCCCGCGGACGGTCCAGGAATCAGCATGTTTTTACATGAGTAGAATGTGTTCTTTTATTTAAAATGCATCTCTGGGTTATTTGTGGGGCCTGCCTGGTATTTTTACATGAGTAGAATGTGTGCTTTTACTTAAAATGCATCTTTGGGTTATTTCTGGGGCATAGGAATTCATTCATTTATTTTTTTTTCAAAATATAGCCTGGCCCCCCATGAGGTCTGAGGGACAGTGGACCGGCCCCCTGCTGAAAAGGTTTGCTGACCCCTGTACTATACGATCATGCAGTTAAGTCACTCTTTGGTCAGGGCTTATCCACACTTACCTTTTGCCCTGCAAAAGGTGTGGCAAGAGGTCCGTGATTTAAAACTCTGTGTCTGAGCATTGTTTTTGTTTTTATTTTGCTTTGTTTGCCTTTTGCCCCAAGCTTTCTGTGCGAAAACTCACTCTTTAAAGCTGAATTGGAGCAAATGTCAATTCAGGTTTTTCCACGGATTGCTGCTTGCACTGATTCACCTTTAAAGAGCAGGTTTTCGCAGAGAAAGTTCCAGAGTAAAAAGAAAGAAGAAAATGGGGGGGGGCATGCTTGCATACAGTGCTTTAAATGGCAGACCGTGCCTGGAAAGAGTGGATGAAAGGTGAGTGTGATGAGTTTCTCACAGTACTCTCACAGTACCCGTAGTGAGTTTCTCACAGTACTTTAAATGAGTTACATTTAAAACAAACAAAATGTGACCTAATGTGAATAGGCGCTATAAATAGCTAAGACATGAAGGATAAAGGGATTCTGGTTACAAATTCCAAACTAGTCTAGTTTTGAGGTTCAATCCAGCGAAGTAAATAATGAAAATATGCCATTGGAAATCAGTGAACTGAAGTGCAACTATGTTTGGCTGGACTGATCCCCTTGTTTTCTGAAAATACTGCAATTGTCAGAGAGCAGCTATAAAGAAATCCGACTTGAATGGGGATAGGTGGAGGATTTGTGATTTAATTGTGATTCATTGTGTTACTTTAATTTTTTCCATTTCTGTTGTGGCTTTCTATTTTTTTTTAAAAAAAAAAAACCTCCTTCCTTTACCATGCAAGCATTGTCGCCAGCCACATTTAAAGCAATTATTCAACTCTTAAGTCACATAAAGAAGCTTGGCTGGTGAACTAGGACATTACAGAATCTAAGAACAGTTAGCATTTTTGTCCCCCCCCCCTTCATCCCAACTCTAAATAGTACCTCTCCTTTTCAGATTGAAAAGCTTTGATTCCTGACAACCAGCAGAAAGCAAATCACAGGTTTTTAAATACCTTATAAATTCCTTTTATCTCCGAATCTTGTATATACTGCTATTGATTCACAAATTCCAATTAGTAACTTGTTTGTACTGCAACTAATGGTAGCAACAGAAAAACTAAATGCATAATACATCACAAAACTAAATCACTAAACCAGGACAAAATTAATATTTTATCAACTCAGATGATTAGAGTGGGATGCAATTTAGCAATTACAAACAGCACACAAGATACAGTGAACAAGTAAGGACATGCAAGAAAATACAAACTTCCATACCGACTAAACATTGCAGCAAAGCAGAATAGGGTTTTTGGCACCATGTGAAGAAAAAAACAGTATTTTGATGAAAGAATGAAGGTAGGATGTAAGAGCAATGGGAAGAAGCAAAATACCAACATTTGGGGGCAATGAGTTCTCCTCCAAGTTTGGAGAGGCGTATTCTAATATCACTTTTTCTTGCACATCCATTTCTTCTTATTTCCTTAATGATCTACATGTCCTCTTATCTAATATTGTGGTTTGTGGGGTCAGCTCTCTAATATCACAAGTTCAGCATCCAATTTCTCCTTTCATCTGCCACTTCCATCTAAAAATGCAACAACTAATGTCTGCTTGGATTTATGTGCTGCTCAGATGTACTGAATTTTTTTTCTTTTGCTGATGTAGTGCTATTTATCAGAAACAGTTCTCCTTTCTTAATTTGATTGTGTTTATTCCGTTTCTTTAATTGCTACTCTTCTGAAGTCAGGCAACAGAACAACAATCTCTGATGCCCTCTCATTGCACATACTAATTAATTCATTGACCATGATTCTGGACTGCTTGTTTTCCTACTGAAGCCGCATCTTTCTTTTTCTAAAAACAAAATTAATTTCTGTACAACAAAGTTGTAATGAAATGAATAATTCTAAGTGTGATAGGAGGGCACCCCCCTTTTCATGCTTGGTTCCGAAATGAGGAAATGGACTGGGCTGGGCGAGAGTCCCTACAGAAAGAAAGGAACCTTGAGCTATGCAGCAAAATCCTCCTTTTTAGAAATAAAAGTTAAGCAAATGGGTTAAATCTTTTGCTGCCATATTCAGCATTTGAAGAAATATGAACAGCTACAGATTAATACTGTGGTGCTGAGCTAATTTATTATGTACCAGTCAGATGAGAAGAAATCCGTAATTCTGGGCATTTGCTATTCAATACGATGTTGGGTGTGTTTGGGCAGTTTTGAGTTAAGAATCCAGTAGCCACTTTAACTAACCATAGCATTAGCAAAAACTGACTTCTGCCACTTAAATTATGCAAGTTGCATATATTTGCACATTTCGCATAATTGCTTCTGTTAGATGTGAAGAATGCAAATAGTTTTCGCTGGGTGCATAAGTTCTCTCTCATGACCACTGGAAATACTGCTGAGATCCTGCAGTAAGTGTTGAAATTTCACAAAATATTTTCAAGATCACCTTTGAGAGCCAGTGTGGTGTAGTGGTTAAGAGCGGTAGACTCGTAATCTGGGGAACCGGGTTCACGTCTCTGCTCCTCCACATGCAGCTGCTGGGTGACCTTGGGCTAGTCACACTTCTCTGAAGTCTCTCAGCCCCACTCACCTCACAGAGTGTTTGTTGTGGGGGAGGAAGGGAAAGGAGAATGTTAGCCGCTTTGAGACTCCTTCAGGTAGTGATAAAGCAGGATATCAAATCCAAACTCTTCTTCTTTGAAGCCTTAAGGACTAGAAATATGCTTTTTTTCAAGATTTTTCTTTCTTTTTAAAGAGAGTGGAGGCTCTCAGGATGCTGAATTTTGAGTCTAATATCAGCAATGGCACTTGCAGTACATTTGAAGAATCCACACATCCATGTCATTAAATGGAGGGATATACCACCATAACACACCAGATGCACAATGCAATGTTTTGAAAAGCTGTTGCCAGAGTTTTATCTTTCATAGAACAAAAGACTGGTTATATTTCCCCCACCCCGCTGGGGAATTCCGATATGGATTTTTATCCCAAATTTGGACAAAATGTTGTGATTCCTTTTACAGCCCAACCCAGATGTTTCACTTTGCGTAGGGTCTACGCAGCCGTAGGCTGTTAATCTGAGGCTACTGCTGTGCTTACCTTATGGGGACTCAGCTGAGGCTACAATCCTCTACCTACTTTCCTTAGAGTAAGCCCCATTGTAATGAATGTTACTTGTTAGTAGGCATGTAAAGGACTGCACTGATAGCCTGTAGTCATTCTGCAGTATGTGGGTCCCCAGTCTTGTTGCAGAAAATAAACCAGGGGCTCTCCACCTGATCAGGAAATGCAGCTTCAGCTTTAACACCCATAGCATATCTAGAATGCATATTGAAACTTGCTTTATTTTTATATTGGCTCATAGTTTCTATATTGTACAAAAACAGTTTTTTGATAATACTTTAACAAGTGAAATGTCTGTGCAGCTTTACAAAAAAAAATATTCTAGCTTTTCTGTGCAATCAGTAGTGGCGCAATGCCCTGGGATATTTTTTTAAAACTTTTTGAAGGGATTTGGCCGACCTCAGTGCAATTAATTAATTAGAACTTGGCAGTTAATTAAATAACCCTGGGGATTGCCTCAAAAGGAACCATCCTTCCAAACTCAAGACCTTCTGTAGGCTATGCAAAGTCCCCACTGCACCCTCCTCTTCTTCCCTGAAGCTGTCTTCCGTATATCCCACGAGAGACAGCCATGAGTGGTAAAGCCCAGGAGCATCTCTGATATAAGCAGAAAGTTCCTACCTTATTTAATTAAAGACAGTTTGCTTCTCTAATGCTCTTCAGGCTGCCAGAGAACTGAGAGATGTGCTGGCAACCACACACCTTTCCTAATGAAATCAGGACTGGCTGAATAATGTTTTGAATCCAGGACACCTGTGCAGAGCTGAAGTCTCTTTGTGAAAGCATCTGACAAATGACAGCAACATCCCTGCAATGGCAAACAATTCCCTCCACCTCCTTTCCCCATCTCCAGTTTATTGATTGCAAATGCAGGCACTACTAATCACCAAGTTCCATGGAGCTCACTAGGACAATGCCTTTCAAGCTAGCCCTTCAAAACCTGTTCACGGTCTCGAACACTTTTCATAATAATGGGGGCCCTGTCTCCTCAATCATAATGATCTGCGTCTCTCACAGCTGTTCGGTCTGCTTCTCTTGCACCAGACCGGCACCTTTTGGCTGAGAGGTTCCTACATTTTTATTGCTAAGGTATCACTGCACCATAGCTGCCAAGTTTTCCCTTTTCTCGTGAGGAAGCCTATTCAGCATAAGGGAATTTCCCTTTAAAAAAGGGAGAACTTGGCAGCTATGCACTGCACTGCAGGGCTGGCTTCTCCTAGCTACCACTACATTCATCATGGTAGATTAATGGAAGCCAGCAAAGCTACCTGAGTACATACATACTACACGTGTGTCTATGAGAGAGGTAGGTAACTAGTGCAAAAGTGTCAACCCCAGGGGACAAACTGCTGATATTTGGGCAAATGCCATGTCCCAAGCCCACATTTGCCAAAAAAAAGCAAGGGGGGGGGAAGGTGCCAGGGCACACTTAAAGGGAAGGGATCAGCAGGCAAGAAGACTGATTCTTAACCCCTCCTGCATCCAGCAATTCTCCTTTGCAAGTATCTGGGGTTGGTTAAAGCTGCCCTGTGGGATTTGCATAGAACTATTAGTGGGTGGAGAGACGTGGGTGGCGCAGTGGTCTAAACCACTGAGCCTCTTGGGCTTGCCGATCAGAAGGTCAGCTGTTCGAATCCCCGCCATGGGGTGACCTCCCATTGCTCGGTCTCAGTTCCTGCCAACCGAGCAGTTCAAAAGCACGCCAAAAAGTGCAAGTAGATAAATAGGTACCACTCCGGTGGGAAGGTAAACGCCGTTTCTGTGTGCTGCTCTGGTTTCGGTGTTCCGTTGCACACCAGAAGCAGCTTAGTCATGCTGGCCACATGACCCAGAAAAACTCTGC
Organism: Zootoca vivipara; assembly: GCF_963506605.1. NCBI lineage: Eukaryota > Metazoa > Chordata > Lepidosauria > Squamata > Lacertidae > Zootoca > Zootoca vivipara. The sequence continues at coordinate 51,675,041 of NC_083277.1, forward strand.
AGACAAATGCTGGCTCCCTCGGCCTGTAAAGCGAGATGAGTGCCGCAACCCCAGAGTTTTCAAAGTGACAATGGTCCAGGATGGTCCAGAATCTGACTTAACTGTCAGGGGTCCTTTACCTTTACCTTTTTATTATCAGGTGGAGGAAGGTTAAGCACCCATGCCTATCCACTGATGGTTCTTAGCCTCCACAACAGCATTATTGGGATGGGAACAGGATTGAGAACCCCTTATTTCCCTTGTAATTTATACAGTGGTACCTCTACTTACAAATAACTCTACTTACGAATGTTTCTACTTATGAACGGAGCTCCGTCCGCCATCTTGGATGCGGTTTAGATAGGATTTTTTCTACTTACGAATTTTTAGATAGGGTTGCTTCGACTTACGAATTTTTTCTCCCAATGCATTCCTTTGGGATTTGACTTACAATTTTTTTCGACTTACGAATGTGCGTTCGGAACGCATTAAATTCGTAAGTAGAGGTACCACTGTACTTTGAAGCAGTGACTTTAGATCCTGAATTTTGACTGCACGTGGATCCTCAGTCATTACATTAAACAACAAAAGAACTGAGTTTTAAGATTTCAGAGGCTAAACCCAAATACTGTACCGTAAGAAGAAGAGTTTGGATTTGATATCCCACTTTATCACTACCCTAAGGACTCTCAACCATTGCATGGTTACATTATGTGACTTAATTTTAGATGGTTTGCAAATAACAAACCACCATTGTCATCTGCAATGATGATAAAAACAAACACTTGAACTTTCATTATTGAGGTTTACCCCTTAAGACGTTTTAGCTATAGCGTTCACTGTAGCCTAAAAATTAGACTATAAATATAACATGGGGAGCAAGTAGAGAAGACACTGGGAATGAGTGGCAAACAGATTATTCTCTTCTTTCCCATTCCAGGACCTAATGGAAGTGTCCTCTTCTGAGTACTGCACTTTAAGATGAACACATCAGAATAGGTTCAGAGGAGGGCAGTGAAGATGGTCTGAGGGCAAGAATTATAGCACTCTTCAAATATCTGAAGGGCTATCACATGGCAGAGGGCAAGACTAGATCTACTAGACTTCATAGGAAAGTAGATTTCAGTGGAATATTAGGAGAAACTTCTTAATAGTATGGATAGTTTAACAATGGAAAAAAATTACAGAGGGAGGAGGCGCTCCCTTGCTGGAAGTCTTCAAACACAAGCTGGACAGCAATTCCTAGGTCTGGAATTCCTGTATTTATTTGTTTATGGTGTCCCTACACCATCCAGTTCTCTGGGCAACATCCCAAAATATTTTAAAAATATAATATCAACAATAAAATGCAAATAAAATGGCCCAGATCATGCATAATGATAAGTCATACCATGGTTAGGTGTGAACAGACTAGGACATGGGCACACAATGCAAAAATTACAGCAGCTTCACTCCTAACCTGGTCCTGTTGCTGCTGTGCTAACTGAAACTAAGTCATGGTTTGGCTTTACATTACATCTGAACCTGGGCCCATGGTTTGCCCCATTCCAGACAAACCATGAGCTGTAACCAAAGTTTGTTCTTGGCTTACCACTTGTGGTTTGTTTTGGGGCAAAAACCATGAGCCCAGGTTCAGATGAAACCGAACTTTATTTTAGCATCAGGTAGCATGGTACCAAATTTCTTCAACCTTGGGTCCCCAAATGTTGTTGGACTACAACTCCCATCATCCCTCACCACTGTCTAAACTGGCTGGGGATGATGGGATTGTAGTCCAACAACATCTGGGGACCCAGGGTTGAAGAATCTTGCTGGTACAGGGCACTTAGTAGTTCTGGAATGCCTAGCAATTAAGCGGCAACTACTCAGGGACCCTTTTAAAGCAACCTGAACCAAAATTACCACCAGAAAGAAATATATTGTGGTATAAATGAATTCTGAACCAAATTGCTTGTGTTTAGAATCATGAGAAGGCACTAGGGAGCTTCACAGCCATATGTGGCTTTTGCTACTTGTACAATTTGAAGACCAGAGATTAAATTGTAATGAAAAGCAGCTCTCTTTGCCAGGAAAAAAAATTAGAACCTAAATTTGTCTGGGCCCCAGTTCACCGCTTGGGTTATTCTGTTTTGTCTTTTAAGACTGCTAATTCTCTGAAACAAGGACTGTCCATACGGGTTTCCAAAGTGTCTTTTACAATAGGGCCATCAGGTGCCATTGTAATACGAGTTGCCATTGGCGGTGTATCAGAATTAATCACTCTCATAACCCTCCTATACTTGCTTCTGCAGTAGACAATGGTGTACTTCCTACCAAGCTGTTTTGATCTCTTTTGTTTCCCTACCCTGACCATGGCTCCTAACCCAGGGAGATGAAAATTGGCTCCTATCTCTTTCTGGCTTTTGGAATAAAAAGAAGTACTAATTAAGAAAATTCATTAGGAAAAGTTAATCATCTCTCTCACTGTCTTGGGTTTAACAAACCTTCCAAGCATGAAAAGGGATTGGGAGCTACTGCAGTCCCCAATTAAACCAGCCTTTCTCTGTTGTCTGTTTGGTAAAGCATGTGTTCCCTTCAGCACCAGGGATAGTGAAACTGAATATTATCTGCTCCGGCCCCTCCTGAAAGCACACATGCACTAATTATGCAACTGAAATATTAAAGTGTGAATTTCTGTTATTATTTCTCTCTCTCTCTCTCTCTCTCTCTCTCTCTCTCTCTTTACAGTTACCACAGATAAATAAATGGGTGTGTTTCACCCCTCTCCCAGTTTTGGAATTTTGAATCCAAATGTTTAATCAGGGGCTGTGAAGTGTGGCTGGAACACACATGATGTGTATGAAAAGTGGAGAACTGGTGGTAAGGATGAAGGCAACAAGACTGAGATTATGGGACTTTACTGACATCTTGCATATTGATAATTTCAGTTTTTGCCGTTCGAAAAAAATTATAATCAAACACCAATGCACACTTACCTGTGAGTAAGAGCCACTGAACTTACTTCTGAACACACATGCATAGGATTGCACTGCAAAAAATCTCATTAACTAGGAAAGGGTTGGGTGGGCTAAGCAGGGTTTACAGTGGTGCTGTGCCTCAGTTCCCTGCATTGCCCTCCTGCACATCTTCCAGAATCAGGGGGCAAGTACGGTAAATAGAAGCAAATTTGTTTCTTTCACAGGGCACACAATTCTGTTTCTTTTGGCAAAGGAAATACAATCCTACATGCTCCATACCAGGGGTCAGCAAACTTTTTCAGCAGGGGGCCGGCCCACTGTCCCTCAGACCTTGTGGGGGGGCAGACTATATTTTGGGGGGGGGGGTTTGAACAAATTCCTATGGCCCACAAATAACCCAGAGATGCATTTTAAATAAAAGCACACATTCTACTCATGTAAAAACACCAGGCAGGCCCCACGAATAACCCAGAGATGCATTTTAAATAAAAGGACACATTCTACTCATGTAAAAAACATGCTGATTCCTGGACCGTCTGCGGGCCAGATTTAGAAGGCGATTGGGCCGGATCCGGCCCCCGGGCCTTAGTTTGCCTACCCATGCTCCATACTGTAGATTCCACACCTTGTGAGAGTCCGGTGCCTTCCAAAACTGCTCCTTGTCATCAGCAAATTGCCCTGACCACATCAGAGCTAAGAGGATTGACATTCACTCAAGAATAGAGGCCACTCAAGTGGTTGCCAGGGGCAACAAGCTTCAAAGGGCGCCTTCAGGCACACACATTCCTTGTGCTTTCTTTGGAGATTTGTGGCAAAAGGCAGAAAAATAGAGTGGAAATTGCATTTGGTGAGTTAAGGGAGACAAGTAAAGAAAACCCCTTCACTTCCCCCCCTCCGCCAGCTTTCAGGCATGAGTATTTGAGGTGGCGGTAGGAGTTGACATTTTGAGTCTGCTGGTTTTCCTTAACCTCCGCTTTCTCTTTTGAAAACAAGTGAGCTGTTCCACCCCAACCTAACATTCTGCCAAATTCTATGCATGTTTACTCAGGAGTAATTTCCACTGTGTTCAATAGAGCTTACTCCAGGTAGGCAGACCTAGTACTGTATTGCACTTTTAGAGAATGGGCGAGGGAACTTGTGGTATTCTAGAAGTTGCTGGACTTCAAATCCCATCATTCCTGACCACTGGTCATGCTGGCTAGGGCCAATAGGAGTTGGAGTCTAGCAACACCTGGAGGACTGCAGAGTCACCATTCATTCATTCATTCATTCATCTGTACAGTGGTACCTCGGTTTATGAAGACAATTGGTTCCGGAAGTCTGTTCATAAACTGAAGTGTTCATAAACTGAAGCAAACTTTCCCATTGAAAGTAATGGAAAGTGGATTAATCTGTTCCAGACAGGTCCGCGGAGTACTCAACCTGAAGCATACTTAACCCGAAGCATGGGTGTAATTGGTTCCGGAAGTCTGTCCATAAACTGAAGTGTTCATAAACTGAAGCAAACTTTCCCATTGAAAGTAATGGAAAGTGAATGAATCCGTTCCAGGTGGGTCCTCGGCATTCGTAAACCGAAAATTTGTAAACCGAGGTGTTCATAAACCGAGGTTCCACTGTATACCATTTTGATCTTCCAAGGATCTCAAGGTGGTTCTCCTCCCCCTCATTTCATCCTCACAACTACGCTGTGAGGTAGGTTAGGTTAAGAGCTGGTGACTGGCCTGAGGTCACCCAGTGAACTTCATAGCTGAGGGGGGATTCAAACCCTGCTCTCCCAGATCATAGTGCAACACTCTAACCATGTGCCACACTATTTTTTGGGGGGTGTGTGCTTTCTCACCCTGTCCTCCCCTCCCCCCCGGAAATGGGATGGAACTTGATCTGGCTAACATTTAACTGTATATTCGACCTGTATTATGAGAGGTATTAGACTAAGGAGTACTGCCTCTTTTAGCGGTAAGAGGGGATTGAGGAGGAGGCCGGTGCAGCAACTGATGTGTAACAAAAATACAATGTGGACTGCTCAGTTCTTTAAGGCATGTAAACAATGCTCTGTTGTTCAGTTGTGCAGTGGTGGTAATCTAGGAGAACAGTATTTGCATAAGCCAATTTTCTACTGTTCAGCATCTAATATGGTTGTGGAAGGGAGTTGCAAATTTTCATCTTCCCTTCCTCTATGGTGCCAAGAATACCTTGAGTTGACCTACACTCACCTGGCAAATGCAGGCAACACAAGAAATATACCAACATGTTTAAACAACATACCATACTTTTCCATCTATAAGACGCCCCCTATTTTGGGGGCTCAAATTTAAGAAAATGGGGGGAGAGGGCACAGAGTTGTTGAGCTTTTTTTGTGGAGGATTGCCCTGGTTGTTGAGCTTTGTTGGGGGGGGGGATTGCCAAAAATCGCTCACCAGCACACTTCGCAAAATCTGCCTCCTATCTCTCCCATCGCCGGCAGAAGCTGCCAATTGCCCACCCAACTGCCGGAGCGTCAGCCAATCAATACCACCCATTGACACAGCAAACAATAACATGCACAATAGCCACTGACAGCCTTGGCAGCAACCAATCAAATGCCCACCCTATGCACTACCCATGTATAAGACGACCCCCAATTTTTAGTGTGGTTTTTAAAGAAAAAAACATAGTCTTATACACGGAAAAGTACGGTTGTTAAGGAGGCTGTAAAAGGGGCATTGCCAATTAAAAATAAAGTAGAAAAGAGTGCAGATTTAGGCAAATCAAGTAAAAATCTACAAAAAGACAGTCCAGGAAAGAATCTGAAGAACACATTGTTGGAAATATAAGTAACAAAAGAAGCAACATTTTTATAATATATCAAAAGCAGGAAGCTGAATAGGGAGGCAGTTGAACTGCTAAATGTCAAAGGTATAAAGAGAGCATTCAAAGAACAGGGGGGAACTGCATATAAATGAAGTGAGTTATTTGAATCTATTACTGCTGCAAAAGATATTCCCATACCTGAACCATTTTTTTTCCAGGCAATACATCACATGAACTGTGCCAAACAGAAGTGACATAAGGAAGATGCTCCAGCCAGGTTCATGTTAACATTTATTTGAGTTCAACACATTCTTAGTGCAAACACGAGGACAGCAGTCTTAGATGTAATTTAAGAGGAAATTATTTTAGCCTCCACAATGAAGTAAGGCAGAAGTGGTATAAAACAGCACTTTTTACGTTCTCTGAACTATTTACACTTACTTGGTGTGTTTTTTTTACTTCAGTTTCTGCTTATTCACTTAGTGATACTAGATTCCCCACCCCACCCCCACCCCGTTAACATAAAATGATGTATAACCATCACTATAAATTTCTTTGAAAATTAATAACTCCTCACTGAGAGACAAATTTGAATGTGGAGTGCTTTTACTAGTAGACAATTTCTTTCCAAGCCTTTCCTACTTGGATAGCTTCTATCTGCCAGCAGGAAGCAGAGCAGAATCCAATTTGGAAACATTTCTCATTACAAAACTAAACGGTGTCATGTTTGTGAAGGAAAGACAGGAAATGGACTTCTGCACATAAAAGGTATATGATGAACAGCGGGTATTGAGGCATGCTGTACAGAATAACTCCAACAGAAACACCGGTCCTTATAAATTGTATGCCACCCTGGGATCCCGTGAAAGAAAGGATAGGATATAAATTAAATAACTTAACTAAACATACCAGGGTTCTCTAACACTGAATAAGCACCCTACGGAACTCATATATAAATTAGTAGTACACGTAAAGGGGACAATCACATGTCCCAACTATACCAAAACCATTTTTCCACCCTGCTCATGTGAATGTCTCTTTTTTCCCTTGAGGAGTAAGTTTCCTTGAGGAGTAAGTTTTATGTAGAAGGAGGGTAGAAATTAAAGGCTTGTTTTTAGAGTTGTGATTCCAATCTTTTAAGAAGGGCAGAAATAGGCAGAAATATTCAATCTCTTTCCAGATAGCAAGCCGACAGACTGTTTCAAGGGCTGCAAGCTGAGTGGATACTGGCAACACTGGCCAGCTCTTGGTGTCTGCTTTGACTAGCTCTTTCACACCCAGGATCAACTTGCCAGATATTTCTCTGTTTATATTTATGGCTTATTCTAAGTCCTGGAGTAAAAACAAGGCAAGTGTTGCTTACGGCAGGGTTCCTTTCTCAAATCAGTGACAAGCTGCCAGGGAAGCATACTTGTGTATTCTCCTGTGAAATGTGGCACAGCTCCCTAGAACCTGGAAGCAGAAGAGGAATCCATATCTATTCATTTAAATGTTGTACCATCTGTCCTTCACATAAAGGTCCCAGAGGGAAAAATACAATGTGAAATTAACAATCTAAAACTTGGGGGTGGGGGTGGGAGGGTGGGAACACAGCCACATCCATCTCACAACAAAATCAGACCACAGAACAATAAAACCACAAAGAAGCAGGGAAAGCTAGGTACTCTCAGTATCCTTCATGCCTCCCCAAAGGCTTGGACAAAGTGGTGCGTTTTCACCTGCTGCAAAAAAAAGAAAACAAGGGTGACATGATACACACCTCAGAGGGGTGGTCCTTCTGTAAAAACGAAGCTACCACAGAGAGAAAGACCGAATACACCATGGAGCCTGGGCATATCCTATTGTATTACTGCAAATACAACTTGTTTCCTTATACACATCTTATACACATCTACTGAGAAGCAAGGCCCATTAAGCCCAATGGGGTTTACTCCCAGGTAAAGTGTATATAGGATTGCAGCCTAAATTGCCTATTTTAAACCCACATACAAACTGCTAAAATGCTAAGCCTAAAAGGAGTGATCCCCAGAGGGTGGATTTAAGACTATAAGACTTGCCTTGCTGGATCGAGACTAAGAGTATGAGCTCAGTCATGTCTACTCGGAAGTAAATCCTGTTTAATTCAATAAGGTGCCCGCTCAGGGAAATGGAGTTAGTATTGCTGTCTAAAGCTACAATCCTATACCTACTTACTTGGTAGCGATATACACTGATCACAATAAAGTCTAAACATTTCTGGATGTGGGGAAACGATTAATTATGGAGCTATTAGCAGAGGGAACAGAGAACATGTGTCAAGAGTTCAGGCAAAGAAGTGGGACCATGGACAGCTCCAAGTGGAGCTAAGGGGAAAAATCAATCTGAACACAGACATTCAAAGCAGCAGACTAGCAAATGGACTGTTCCTCCAAAGATACGTGCCAATTGGTGATTTAAATCAGCTTAGCTCCACCCTCTCTAGGGAATTAGTATCTAAACAGACTATTACTGCTGAAACTTTGGTGGAGACTGGTGTGTAAGTGGCTTCTTCTTGCTCCAAAGGTTCAGAAGTAGAGCCATCAGAGCAATGTCTTGAGGCTATGGAAGTAGAAACCATGCTGGTCCCTGGGGTTCTCCTTACATGGAGATCTGTGGCTAAGTGGCATCTTTCAGGGTTCATTCTGCATCCAATCTCTCCCCTTCTCAGTGTCCTCAGATATTTATTCTGGTCATAAGGGGTCCAACCCCTGAGCTATGACAGGAGGTCACTAGAGAGAGCCTCTGATTTAATCCTAAGGGATGCCTAGGTTCTGGTGCAAGATGAATTGCTGAACTGCCCAAGAACATGATACTGTGCTATCATTCCATATATATATATATATATATATATATATATATATATATATATATATATATACACACACACACACACACACACACACACACACATATATATATGGAAAGTTCATTGCAGTCAGCTGGAAACATCTAAAAATGAGGGAATTAGTTAAAATCAAGTGAAAGTTAAGGCTTAAAAGATAGAGAGTAAAATCTCTCCAAGCGTTTGGCAATGTTTGCATGATATGACTCAAAACATTTGTGCATCAGAAGAGGATATCTGAGGACATCAAGAACCCTAATTAATGGAGAGCCTCCCTTAAGACAGCCAATCTGTTTTAAAGAAACTTCCTTGGATGAAGAGGAAGGAACACAGGTGACTGATGAAGAACAGCAAGCAGAGAATAGGGAGGGCACTTACAGTTTCCTCAACGTAAGGAACAGATTACCACTTTTATTGAATTTTTAAATGAATGATCTCAATTCAGGGATGAGCAATGAGGTAGTCAAGTTTGCAAATGGCACCAAACTATTCAGGATGATCAAATCTAAAGTGGAATGTGAAGAACTCCAGAAGGATCTCTGGTGAATGGGCAACAAAATGGCAAACGAGATTTGAAGCAAGTGGGTATAGTGATGTCTATTGGGACAAAATAAATCCTAATTTTTCATATACAGTATTCTGATGGGAGGTGAATTTGTTGTTACTACCAAGGAAAGAAGCTGCTGTGGTAATGGAGGGGAGCATTACTGGGTGTGTGACAAATTCCGTATGCAATAGTAGTGGAAAAAGGAAGCACAATATTATAAATTATTAGGAAGGGGGTTGAAAATAAAGTAGCCAATATCATAGTTCCTCTATAGAAATTTCTATTGCATGATCACATTCAAATTACTGTACAGTTGTCCAGTCTCAAAAAGAATACTGTATCATTGAACTGGAAATGGCACAGAAAAGGGCAACCAGAATGATTAAGGGGTTGGAGCAATTTCCTTATGAAGAAAGGCTAAAACATGGTGGGTTAGCTTTAAAACAATAGCTAAAGGATGCTAGAAATTTGTAATTTTATGCATGATGAGAGAAAGTAGGGAACAGGCTAAAGCTACAGCCCTAAATACACTCACCAGTGAATAAGTCCAACTGAACACAGTGGGACTCTGTTTGGAGTAAACATGTAGAAGATTGCACTCAAAAGAAAGTACTTCTTCATACAATGTGTAATTAGCATAGGAAATTTGCTTCCACACAATGTGATGGTTACTGGCTTAGATGACTTTAAAAGGAGATTGGTCAGCCTTGCATTATGAAAACCTCTTTAGAAGACACAGTTCAGGCTCCATTCATGGGGGAGAGGGGTTGGGATAAACAGGGACAGGGGTGTAGGAAGATAGGGGCGGGGCGCCCCGGGCAGCACGATCCCAGCGGCGCCATCGCGGCTGCCCACCCGCCCCCAAAATGCACGCCTTGCGCAGGGCGTGCCCCACCACTAAATGCCCGTCTGCCCCTGCGTGCGGCGCCCCCGCCCCCAAATCGCACGCCCCACCCCTGTGTGCGGCACACCCTGCCCCCAAAACACGTGCCATGTCCCTGGGGGCAGCGCGCCTGCTCTCCGCCCCCAGTGGTGGAGCATGAAGCTCCGCCCCTGAACAGGGATACTAGTTGGTTAAAGTTGTACTAGCCACCACAAGCCAGTGACTAGACTCACTGCTTGCTTTGCCAAAGGCTTTCTTTTCATGCCAGCTGCAGTGGCATAGCTGATGTGAAGGAAAACCAGGCGCCAAGCACCATCAATTAGGCTGGCACTCAAGACAGGGCTGGCATAGAACCAGCAGTTCTCTTTCAGGATCAATAGTGGAAATGGCAGCTGGGAGAATAGGAGAAGAAAAAGAAATGATGGTGCTTGAGAGGGAGCTTGCAAGCCTATTTTATCTGTGCTTTCCAGGACTCCCTATCTCCTCAAGTCAGGAACATGTCAGCCTTGGCCTCACTATTATTGGCCATGCATCATTCCAGAGCATCAATGAAATGCCAAGCTTCAGGGTACTTTTGCAAGCTTGTTTATGTTGCAGCAATAACTAATGAATTAATTATCAAGGTGGAACAGTATGATTTCAACCCAACAGGGAAAGTCGGGTTGTCTCTGGGGGGTGGGTGGAACAGAGAAGACTTTCAAGCAACTGGGGAGTGGTGTGCTCTGTAGGGCAGAGAAAAAAGAGCAAGTGATAGCCTAAGTAGAATATATGACAAAGCTGAAGATGCTGAAATTCAAGGTTGTGTCTATTCCAGAAAGTGAGGTGACATGATTTATTTTATGGAGAAAGTGAGACAGTACGGTTTACTTAAACTTTTACTTAAACTTTTGTCTACTTATATTTATTTACTGTTACATTTATATGCTTCACATAAAAGCGTTCTACATAAAATCTTAAACTTTATGGAATACAATTAGAAACATTTTTTAAAAACTCCTAAAATACACAAACAGTATCAGTCACACTAGCTCAGCAGTATGAAGGCAATTCAAAATAAAAAGCATAAACCACATTCAGATACCACAACAAACTATTGTTCATTGTGATGAGAATGTAGCATGGGAGGTGGGGCAGCCCCGTGCTCATCCTTCACATTCAAGGGAAGGAGGCTATTTTTAATGTTATAGTTTGTACAAACCACAGTTTCCTTTACTGGGGGGGTAAAAGAGAAAACTGATTTGTTCCAAACCACAAACAAAACCTTTGAACTCTTCTCTAATTCAGAAAGGAGGGAGACAGGGAGAGGAAGTGCATGAGCCTGAAGCCCACTCTAGGACATTCCTGTAATAGCAGACCATGGTTTGATGTGACATCTAAATTTTGATGTCTTTGTCCTGTTTCTGGAACGCTGATAGAAAACTGACTTCATGAGTTTCTGCAATGGTTAAGGAGCTCCACAATGAGGATGCCACTAATAGGAGAGGCCATGTAGCTAACCCTCTTGATTTAAAAATGTAGGTACACCTGGAACAAAGCTTCACACATTACCTGTGTGCGGAGAAATGTTTTATCTACAAATACTGGAAGTTAGCTTTTTAAACTACATGATCTGAGCAAAAAATAAATTTAATTAAATACTATAGGGACCAGAACAGAGAAGCAAAGTGGTTGTTTCCTCTGAGCCTTCATGTTTCCTTTCCAATCTGAACAACATGAGCACCACTGCCAACCCAATACCTTGCTGCAGATACTTTGCACCACTGCAATCCATAGAAATCAGTGCTTCTAGATCTCTGCAGTGAAGCAAGGCATCATTATTATTTATACAGAGCTATAACTAGATTCAGAGCTGTTTAATGGGTGAACTGCGCCAAACCATTATTGCTTGCTGCTGCAGAGAGCTTAGAAACTAGTACAAAGCACATTTTTCAAAGCATATTTTCCTCCCTCTTCCACTTAGTATGCAAACAATGTAAAATTCTCCAAAGTGGGGTGGAGACTACGGTAGGTGGAGGACCCTGTGTGAGGAATCAGAGGGCCAGGGAACAGAAGAGAGAGAGGGAAAGAAAAAGAGAGAGTACCGCTGCGCTGCTCTAGGGAAATGTGACTTTTGCTAACTGACCACAGAACTCAAAGGATAGCTTATTTCAGGGAAATAAGTCAGCATTTAAGCATGGTTTGTCAGTAATTCACAGGCTCCCTCCCAGTACTAGAACCGTTGCACTAAACAGTCAAAGGAGGGGTCATTTGTGAATATGGATCAGGCATCCCCAAACTTCGGCCCTCCAGATGTTTTGGACTACAGTTCCCATCTTCCCCAACCACTGTCCTGTTAGCTAGGGATCATGGGAGTTGTAGGCCAAAACATCTGGAGGGCCGCAGTTTGGGGATGCCTGATATGGATAGATAAAACAGACCAAACAGATAATGCTAAAAAGCATGACGGGTGGACAGGAGATCAAGTGGGGAGGTGGCATGACAGATGAATCAATATTTTTCTTTCTGACAATCCATGACCTCCTACTGCGAAAGAATTTAAATGACAATGGGTTGAAAGGCTAAAGGAGGGGGATGAATCATCATCATAACCTCTCCAGGGTGATCAATATGCCAAATTGGAAGGATGCTGAGCTGTGGCGGGAGTAGCTTCTGGTATGCCACAAACCCTCTTGAAAGCTTAAAGTTTTAAATAAAATGGCTGTTGTCTTTTGGTTTTGGCAAAGAGAAACCTAGGTTTTATGTCACATCACATGTGCTCTGTAAATAAAACAAGAACACCTTCCTTTTGTTGCATTTAAAGAGCAAACAAGCAAGAAACAGAATGATAGGCCAGGTGCCATTCACACAAATAAGCCATGCTGAACAGTACAGTGTTGAATTGATACTTGGGAAGCTAGATGAAAATAAGAGAATTGTTGATGTAAGGAAACCTATTAGCCCATCCTGCCAAACAAGCATTGTGTTTTGCAGCCTGCTCTCCACTTCTTTGTCCAGAGTCATTTAAAAGATCTCCAGCAATGAAGCTGTGATCAACTCCCATGGGAAGCACATGCCACAGACAAATGGATCACATTGTTAAATGTAAGAGCTGGTACTCAGCTGCTATTAAACTGAGTTACCCCATTCAGTAGAACTCCATCAGTCCCCTCCAGCTGAAGATCAAGTCCATTGATCTCAATTTACATCACATAAAGAGCTGCCTTGGAAAGTTTAAACAAAGGTTGCTTGGGAAGGTTTTTACTCCTATTCCTTTCCCATTCATTTTCATACAACAAGCGGACGTTTACTTTAACAGGCAGTATTTCCACCACAACAAACATTTCATTTAAATACTACATTCTGATTTCGTGTTAGTCTGCAATCCTATATAATTTACTGGGTAAAAAGCTCCACTGAGCACTATAGGAATTACTTATGAATGAGTATGCATAAGATGGTGTTAAATACCCTATTGAATCCAATGCAACACAAATCACTAACTTGGGCTTTCTTAATTTTAATGGAATTTAACCATAAGTAATTTTAGTTGGAACAGGCCCACGTTTCATTTCTATCCTATAAAAATGCAGTTTAAAGTCCAAATGCATTGTAAATAATCAGACTTGGCATATTTTAAACGATGCATTTTATTTTGTTCTGTGAAACCTTAAAAAATTAATACTGAGATATGATAGCCATCTTCAAATATCTAAAGGGCTGTCACATGGAAAATGGCGCAAGCTTGTTTTCTCCTGCTCCGGAGAGCAGGACTTGAACAAATGGATTCAAAGTACAAGAAAGGAGTTTTGGACTAAATATCAGGAAGAAGTTTCTGACAGTAGAGCTGCTAAACAGTGGAACATACTACCATAAGAGGTGGTTGACTCTCCTTACTCTCCTTCCTTGGAGATTTTAAAGTAGAGGTTGGATGGCCATCTGTCATGGATGCTTCAGTTGAGATTTCTGAATTGTGGGTCATTGGGGCAGATAACCTTTAGGGTCACTTCCAACCGTACAGTAATATGATTCTATTACTTCAAGCCCCATTTTTGGGAGGGATCAGCTCCACTCAGGAACTCCGATTGGGAGCTACCAAGTGGAACCAATCCCAGCAGGACTTGCATTTGGTATCAAATTTAAAAGATGCTAAATACAAGCCTTGCTTGCCAAGGAGCAATCAGGAGCACATTTTAAATACACATATGATGGCAGATGGGCATGGCTTGGGGAAAACCATGGTCTAGTGTTAACATGAAACCAGCCCATAGTCCTTCCATACTGTGCATCATTCAAATGAGTAAATAAATTGCACAAAGTAATCTATGTTGTGTTCTGCACCACCTGTTGCAAACTAAGATATGACGCATCTCCATGCACAGATGGTATTCATTTCAAGATCAGCCAAATCCTGGCACTTCATTCTGAGTTAACCTGGATTCGAATAGTGGGTGTATACATTACTGCCACAACCTGCTTAACACTTTTTTTTCAGGAATGTGTGCAGCACATTCTGCTTCTTGCAGTAAGCTTGGCAACAAAAACTTAGACTGAAATGGTGGTGGAGAAAATTTAAAAAATTACATATACAGGTGTTTCAAAAGTGAAATCAGGAATGAAGATAAAATATTCAAAGGAACAGATTGCTACAGTACGCAGAAAGGTGCTTATGAAAGAGTTAATGTTTTCCCGGTGAGAAACTTGTTATTTTAAAAAAAGCCACCCTCAAACATCACGTGGGGAATTTCATTTATGGAAAAGCCTGAATGCTCCAACCCAGGAGATTATCTGTTACAATTTAGTAACCAGTCCAAGCCCTACATGATTGAGCCTACGCAGACAATTGACCTGAAGCTCCAATATTTGGAACAGCAGCTACCCTTACCCCCACCTCCACCCCCAAACTCCCCCAATGGCATATCTTTTGAAATCATTGGTCTTGGTCAAAAGGAAACTGAAAACCACTGAACTGTTGACCTTTGCGAAAGCATCTCCGTGAGAAACTTACACCGATTAATTCACGTTTGAGTTCCCAACTTATTCTACGCTCCTGTGGCGACAAAGTTAGCCAAACCGGGGCGGAGGGGGGGGTTCATAGTGCAATGGCAGGGCTTGTTGCTGAGCCCTGTCACCATGGCATGCAAGAGGTCACTAGCAGGTTAGTGCCCAAGATAAAAACGTGTTGTCTTCTCTTGTCATATTCACCTCCACTTCTTTCCTTTCTGGCACTAATCAGACACCACGTTAAGATGTTTCACAAAACCTTAATTAGAGGAGTTCATTTGAACAGGTTTGAATAGGAACTCTGTCAAGTGGACTGAGACAAAGTTAGTAAACACCCAAGTAATGATAAATGGCAGCCTTCTATAGAGCTGAGAGTATGTGTCTATGGGGGGAAACCACAGGGATCAGCATTAAGACTGATCTTCCTTAACAGCTTCATTAATGATTCAGAAGAGGAATTAAATAGCACAGTAATAAAGTTCCCAGATGAATGTAGCTCAAGAAGAGTTGGGTACACTGACAACAAAATTCATACAAAAGGGGCCTAGTTTAAAAGTGTGTGTGTGTGTGTGTGTGTGTGTGTGTGTGTGTGTGTGTGTGTAATACCTTGCTGAGCTTCCACTTGGGAAAATGCAGGCTAAGAACATTGCCACAATATATTACTGGGACCAAGAGCTTACCAACACTCTGAAAAGGATTAGACATTTATATGTGTAAAAACCCAGAATTTATTAGCCAAAGTGATTTCAGATACATTTAACCTCTTTTATATTAAAAGGTTACAAAATGTTCACTTAGGGACAGCCTATGCTTTAATTACCTTATACATCCCTCTGGTGTGTGGGTTGAAGAGTGAAAGAGAGAAGTATTTAGAGCAAAATTCTGTTGGTTTCGACTGCTGTATCTGAGGGAAATAATTTGAAATACATATGCTTGGGAATAAACAGATAAATGTAGTTAGGTGCAAAGCCACTGTAGATAGAAGTTGGTTTTTGGTGGGTGGTAGCTGCAAAAAATGAAACAAAAGCGAGTGCATTTTGAGTCAATGTACACAGCAACCATAGCTGGAAAGTCTAGTTAGTATTAAGTGTTTCAAGGTGAGATGTACAAGAGTTTAGGGCTAAGCTGAAAACGCAACAGTGAAGAGATGCCCAACAACTTGGAAAATGTCACTGCTTATACAGCTGGAAATGTATCTAATTTTTAAAGATGATACACCCAAAATTTTACTAAGCTCCATTAGAACCATCCTCCTTTGCGTTTAGCAAGTTCTTTTGAAAATATGATTCATCACGAGTCAATGTGATGAGATAATGGCTTGAAAAAAAAACACAACTAGTGTCAAAATGCCATCACCAGTGCAAGGGGACAGCCGATACCTCTTTCAGTGCCACTGGGACACAGCCCCCAAACAGGTAACTTTTACATTATATTCATTTGGTCTGTCAAATTCTAAGACTATTGCAACAGCCCTGATTCTGTTACCACACACAATGCTGTGCCAGAGGGGGTGGCCTGGTGCTGACCTAGATTTTAATTCTTTTTTCGTTGCAAACAGTTCTTGAGGCTTTTGAAATGGAAGTGGGGCAGAGATTCATAGCTTTGCCCCACTTTCCATGTTTTTACCGTAATGTTATTTCAACCGAAGGGGTGTAATCCTTTTTCTGAAGCACTGCATCTCGAGGCCAATCTTTAAACTCAAAACTATCTCCTTAAGAATTTTATTTGGGGTGGGGAAAACCTGTTAAATGGCCCTATTACAAATGTAGGGGGGAATGTTTAGAAAAGAGCAGAGCACGATGAGAATGTAGGAAATAATTTCAGAGAACATAATTGTAAGGGGGACTCCCTACAGGGAGCCAGCCCCCATCATCCTAACGTCCACCTCATCAAGTACAGAGAGCACCAGTGGTTCTGAAGCAGCCAGAGGGGGAGGAAGAGACTCAGAGGGGGAGAGAAATCAGAGTGAGGGACAATGGGAAAGCTCGGAGGTGGAGGGATGCAGGCAGACGCTTGGGGATACTGCAGAGCCAGGGAACCAACTGCTGAGGGAGGAAACTGAAAGGGCATCGCTCCTTCCGGTGCCAGAAATAAGGAGAGCACCGCAACGCAGGTCAAGGGGGCGGCGTTTTGGGGGGTGCCCAGACTACTTTGTTGGCGTAGGAACAGACGTACGTCATTGCCGGATTCTGATTTGGGATGAGAGGTCATGTTTTAAGCTGTCTCTACACTGCAAATAAATAGCACAATAAACTTCTTTGAAGACAAACTGGGCTCAGGCGGAGTTTCTCTAGAGTAGCCAGGACGACCCTCTGACAGTAATGATTAAAATGCTAACCAAATAAAGGGAAGATACTTGAGGGGCATACATACCATACAGACATACACAAATTACTATAGAGGCTAAAAAGGGGGAAACTATAATATAAGGGATGGTAATAAAAAGAGCTTTCCAACAGTGATATCATTTCTTGAGAAAAGGCACAGACGCGCCATTGCCTGGGACTTAAAACACACAGAGACAGAACGGAGTGTTAACAAAGCTGTACAATAAGCAACTCATCTGGAACAGCCATAAAGAACCAGAATGACCTAGTGGTGGCTTCCTTCACTTTCTGCTTCCTTTCATTTTATGATCCTGTCACAATCCCAGTTCCTCTCCCAGCTTGGCTCTGTTTCTGTCTTCATGCTGCGTAGCTTTGTATGGCAGGTACGAGATGGCTGCCCCGGGGGAAGATAATTTTTCTGAACTGTCCATGCTTTAAAACACAAGGCTAGGAGAGCTGGAATGGTTCCAGTCATAAAAACCTGAAATACCCAACCAAAGACTTCTCAGGAGAACGCCAGGCAAACGAATGGATGTCTACATCAAAGTCTGTCTCAAACCACCCAGAAGGGCATAGGTGAGGGGAAATACAGCCTTAGCAGGGCAGTTGCTGAGAATATCCTGGATGTTATCCTCTCAATAAGCCTTGCTCGGTCGTAGCTCATTCTAAATGTGGATGCACTGTATTGAAGAGGCTCAGGATCTCAGGCCAGCATCCAGAGGCTTTTCAGCATATCCTTGATCTGCAGAAAGCCTGATCTCAGCAGATCTGTGATTGCAGGAAGCCTCCCCACTTCCCCTTATGCAGCTCAGATGCTTTCACTTGGGTATGTTTCACACATGCAGCAAAATGAAGCAGATGAATCCTGAGGTAGGCAGTGCCGCAAAACAACTGCATTAAGGAGAAGGGCTCTAGCATGTCAGGGGAAAGGGTAATATTTTAGCCTTCTTGCCACAATTCTGTACATAATTTAGGAGTAGAGATACCTCAATGAGGTTGTATCCACACATGAGGAACAACAAATTATTTCTTGACTTGTAATAAAAAGATGTATGTTCATAAAAATTGGATAAGGGTTATCTCCTGGAAATGGTAAGTGTCCTACAATAGCTTTGGTTTAGTGTTTTAAAAGAACATTACTACTACAACTACTAGTACCATTCACATTCTCTTGAATCTGTGACAGAAGAACCTTTCAAGTTTCCTGCGGCACCTCACACCTGTGGAGACTGCAAGAAATAATCAGCGTTCATCAAGACTATAACTGTTCATCTAAGAAGTGCATGTTTTTATGATGCACATCTCCCATATGCAAACCATATAAAATGCACATCAAAGAAGTATGCACAACAAGACCCCAGATCTGGAAAGTGAACGGCAGGGATGTGGGATACTATACAGGAATCTAAAATAGAACTGAATATAGATAGATTAGATAGATGGACAGACAGATAGAGCAGTTTAAGAGGAGGTTTCCGTGTGCTGCTCTGGTTCGCCAGAAGCGGCTTTGTCATGCTGGCCACATGACCCGGAAGCTGTATGCCGGCTCCGTCGGCCAATAATGTGAGATGAGCGCTGCAACCCCAGAGTTGGTCACGACTGGACCTAATGGTCAGGGGTCCCTTTACCTTAATGTTAAAAGAACAACCCTTGACCAATGCCACGTCCAAATGCAGTGAACAGGGTGGTGGTGTTGACAAACAGCTGCTATGCACAATATACATACTGAAATGCCAGCATGTGGAATGCCATTTCTGAATGTAAGTACTGTAAAAATCTAGCACAGAAGGCTGGAAGGTTCCATCCTGAGCTAGGTTACTACTTACAGGGAGGCTTTTGTTGGGTTCTGCATCAACAGTCTGAAGTGGTATGGTCCACTTTGCCACCTCAGAACTCTGGTCACCTCATTCTGTTCCTTGTGTAAGCCAGGCCTAACAAGTATTTTGATAAACAAGTACCACTGTATATTCTATTGCATTTTTGAGTGTACGCCTAGCAACAAGGAACACAATAAAAATAATCCTCACCTAGCCACACATCTTACGGTGGCTTCACCCCTCTATTATTGCAGCTAATAATAATAATAATAAATTATTATTTATATATCAGCCATCTGACTGGGTTGCCCCAGCCACTCTGGGCAGCTTCCTCCATAATAAAAACACAGCAAAACATCAAGCATTAATCACAGTAGATGGTATTCAACTAAGTTTTACTCAGAGAAGATCTACTGAAATTAATGGACCTAACCTGATCGCCAAAGAATTGATGCTTTTGAATTATGGTGCTGGAGGAGACTCTGGAGAGTCCCATGGACTGCAAGAAGATCAACCTATCCATTCTGAAGAAAATCAGCCCTAAGTGCTCACTGGAAGGACAGATCGTGAAGCTGAGGCTCCAATACTTTGGCCACCTCATGAGAAGAGAAGACTCCCTGGAAAAGACCCTGATGTTGAGGGCACTAGGAGAAGGGGACGACAGAGGACGAGATGGTTGGACAGTGTTCTCGAAGCTACAAACATGAGTTTGACCAAACTGCGGAAGGCAGTGGAAGACAGGAGTGCCTGGCGTGCTCTGGTCCATGGGATAACGAAGAGTCGGACACGACTAAACAACAACAACAGGTGGCAGCAACCATCTCCTGGTGGCAACCACAGAGTCTCTCTCCCCTCACACTTGTGGTGGCAGTAGTTCTTCACCCTCACCCTCCCTTGTCAGCTCACTAGCCCAGAGAGTTGGTGGATGAGCAAAAAAAAAACCCAAAACAAAACCATGAGTAGAATACTCCACCACCAACTGCTCCTTCTCCTTGGGTAGTAAGAGAGGATAGGAAACCACAGCTGATTTTTTGCTACCATCTCTGGCCAACTCAGCCATCTTCAGCAACTCTGCAAGGATGCTCGCTCCTGATATCAGCTCTGCTAACTTGCTTCTGTGCACAGAAGACAAACAATGAGGTTTTTTTTATAGAGAGGGAAAAACTGGTAGAGTGGCTAAAGCAAGAAATATCAAACATTCCTCTGCAGCAGGGACAATAAAAATAGTTAAATCGAAGGGAGGATGCCTTCATTTGTTTATCTGTGATGGCCCAGCTGACTCCAACATACCAGTCAATTCCAGTGTTCAGAGAAAGGCAGGCCCAAACAACAAACTCATTAATGAACCATAATAATGTTTATTGCACCATTATCATTACACCTAAAACACTTGCTTGCATTTCCTTCCTTATAACCACGTGAGTTAAAAAGAATATTCAACATCTTTTTTAAAAAACAAACAAACTTCAAATGGTCATAAGGAATATTCTTGCCAAGCAATATAAAGCATGGGTTGCAGGGGAGGTGGGGAGAGAGATTTAATAGCTAAACTTCAGATGGTCACATCCTCAAGAGATTAGATGGCTGTTAAAACTACAGGTGTGATAGCAATAGAAATGGCAGTCTTAAGTGAGAATCTGGCAAGGGGGACGCTTATCTTTTGTTTATAGCCAAGATAAGAAATAAAGAATGTACTTCATATGGGAAAACTGCCAGCTTCTAGCACTGCTGTCTGGTTCTCACTGTCATGAGAATTAGAAAAGAGAAAAGCCAATTAGATACAGGCCATTGCTCTGCTAGGGTGGGACTGTTCTTCACCGTTACATGTGAGCAGAGCCAGCATCAGAGATCAGCACTGTGTGGCAACTACAGGAAGACCAGTGCCACAGGAAGTGACTATTCACCAATTACAGGAGCCCCAGACATTTGGGCTCTCGTGGGTCGGTGCTGCTGTTGTGGTTGCCCTATGCTATGCACACCACCTCTTCCCCTCACCGTCAGACTCAGAGGGCAGGTTGGACAGGGCAGCTGCTGTCAATGAACAGCTGTAGCTCAATGGTAGGAAATCTGATTTGCATGCAGAAGGTCCCAGGTTCAATCTCTGATGACTCCAGGTTAGGGCTGGGAGAAACCCCATTCTGAAACCCTGGAGAGCTGCTGCCAGTCAGTGTAGACAATACTGAGCTACATGATCCAAGGGCCTGACTCTGTGCTTCTTACTTAAGGCTACTTCTTACTCTATGCTCAGGTGTCCATGAAAGTAGGCAACCTCGGTGGTGGCTGCAAGGAACAGCTGCCACAGCCTCACCTGCGCTTTCGCTTGTGCAAAGGTAAAGACTGACTCTGGTAATGAAAGGCACCAGCTCTTCTAAACACTGTGGAGGTTACACTTTTGTATGCTCTACCAAGTAAAATATGGCTCTCCCCCCCCCCACCCCAATTTGCCTTCTCAAGTGATATCCATTCTCCCACTTCACTACTCTATGACCTCTGCCTTCTTGGTCATGGGTAGGTGAAGCTTTAGAAAATGAAAGCAACTCCATATGCATTAGTACACTTGTAACTTACTTCTTAATGGCCTGATGAAGAAGATAAGGCAGTATGTACAAAGCAGACCAAACAGAAGCTGGAGACACCAGTCAAACAGAACTCCTTATATGCAATGAGTTTACAGTATAGTTCTAAGGGCCTTGTTATCTCTCCCAGTGGAGACTATTACTGGGAGAGTGTGGAGCTTCTACTGGAGCATGCATAATGGAAAAACATTCTCTGTCACTTAGTCAATAAGCAGCCAGTCATAAGTACTGTCAGTTTCAGATACTATGCTACCCTTTGCTCAGCACATTCTCCTAGCTTTTCTTGTCTTCCTACGAGCAACCAGGCAGAATCTCCAACAACCACAAGCACAGGAATATCCCCCATTCCCCCGTGCCATACAGACCACCTGTAAGGTTTACAACAACAGCTGTAACAGTGGCCAAAGAGAATATCCATGTTGACCACATAGCTCCTTTCCAGAGTATAGGACCTAAAATACCCTTCCTGAAGCTGTAGCAGAAACTGCATGGTTATTTGGCTCGGGGTTTCTGTCTATATCCGAACTGGGCACAGAGCTATGCCAGTCCGGAAGTTGACATATTTGAGTCAATGGGGGCGGGTGGCAGGTAAGAGAAAGATATATGCTGCCACTCTCACCTTCCACCCTGGCTGCGGTGAGCTAGCAGGGCACTGGATGTGATGGTTGCTCCATTACACATTCTCCCGCACTTCCACCATAGAAACTGTTCAGCTAATATCTTAATAAGCCAGGAAATGGAAGCCAGAGCCACTGTGTTCTGTGCAAGAACTCTAAAACTATTCAGGTCAGACCATCCTAAGGAGGAAAAACCAATTATTATGCTATGTGTGAAGCAGGCTTACTGCCATTAACTATGCAAAACTCTGAAAAAGGACCCAGCTACATGGGGATCACAGCCCCTGTCTTCTTTCCATACCATGGTGGTAGAATGCAGGAAGCAATTAGACAATGCACAGTGATCCATTCACATTGCCACTCCATTTCCTTGTTACAGAAAAGCCACCATGGTAATGAGCACCTTGGCAGCCTCCGGGGATATAATGGGCTCAGATTATAAACTTCCATTAGTGCACCTAAGCAACATGGCTAGGCTTTCAGTAGCACTCAGCATGTTCAATGGGAAGGGGTCACTAGTGGTCTTAAAGAGGACCATAAGCACACTACCATTGTTTTCTGCTTCTTGAGCTGGTACCGTACTTTGGTTTTATCCCCAGAGTGGAAATTTCAGACCCAGCATTGCTAACTTAATATCACTTACATTTAAGTTACAGATAAATCAGTTATCTGTATAAGTCTATGTAATCATATATGAGTTTTTGGTTTATACAACACACACAATTTAGTTCTCAAGTGCCTTATTTGGAACAGGGTTCCTTATGCATACCTTCCAACATTTCTCTGGTGAAAATAGGGATATCCTACAGGAAAAAAATGGGACATTCTGGGATCAAATCAGAAACCGGGATGGATTCTGTAAATCCAGGATGGATGTGTGTGTATGTGTTAACTTCTGGTAGGAGGTATTTTTCAGGAATAGGGAAATGGAGGCTCTGAGCTTGTCCCTCCTGAGGCCTCCCACCAGCAGTACGAGGCTTCAGGAGGGACAACATACAAACACATCTATCCTCCAACTCCCTTTTTGCCCCACTTTTTCTATAGCAAAGTTTTCTTCCTCTGTCACCAGTGTGCCTCTGACAGGTGACAACCACTCGGTTAGCTAATCCTAGACACTGGCTCAAGCTGTATGTGATGCAGTTTTTCATGTTTTCCTCTTCTGCATTTTTTGATTAAACTATAAGCTTGGGCAGGCTGTGTATGGGGTGTGTGGTAGTGGTGGTGTGGAGACAGAAACACTGCCTCAACCTTTCCCCTCATGCCATTTTTTCAGCTCAGTATTGCCCTTGCCCTGAGCTGCTTCTTCATCCACAAGAGTCAGAGTTCATATACCATCCTTTGGTCTCAATTACATTGGTTTTCTAACCATGGAAGTCAAACTAGGAATTGATGTTTCTGACCCTGTTGCTGTTTTAGAGGAATGAATATATGCGTTTTTATGCAATTTGGTTATTGTTTTTAATTAGATTGTTTCTGGGATGAATAATACACTGTGGGGTGCAATGCATGGGGTGTTAGGGGAGGCATAGTACCTCTGGTGGGGGACATGTTATGCTGCTTCTGGGGTAGTTTCCCCACCTTTGGTCCTCACCCTGCACTTAGCTTTCACCTGTGGCTCCTAGAAGCTGTCAGCATGCAACAGCAGCCACATCCTGGGGAAAAGGTTAGACTGTCTGAGCAGGTGAGCTGATGGGTCTCAAACCCTCAGTGAATTAGGGACTTCCCCTGCATGCAATGACCAATAGTGGGTCCAATGGTCAAGAGGAAGACCGATAGTGGGTCCAATGGTCAAGGAGACAAATAGTGGGTCCAATGGTCAAGAAGGTAGTATCTGCACATGCTATAGAGGAAGTGAGGGGCAGATGGGGCTCATCATCCTGGGAAGGAAGCCCATCTAGGAGAAGGAAAAAGCTGATCCTAAACCTCCGCTGCCATGCAGGATATCTTCAGGAGAAGAAAAGGCTAAGGAGTAAATCCTACACAAATCCAGAGAGAGTCCCTAATGCTGTTGAATGGCGCTTTGTGGGGTCTTGACATCTGGGCAGCCCAGGCTAGTCCAGGAGAGGTCACTTCAATAGCCCTAATGCAGCAGTTTGACTTCACCCCTGGAGGCACACACTCCAATGTCCCTTGAGACAGACAGATGCCAACACCAATTTTATAACTGATGTTTTTTAATGTGGTAGACTGTCTTGAATCCCAACTTGAGAGAAAGGTGGGACGTACGTAAATCAAAGGAATAAAATAAATAAATAATACTCACAGATATCCCTTTATCTACTACCCCAGACATTCATTTGTCCCTGACCATGTTTCCTGTGGACTCAGCCTAAACCTCTCTTCCCACACTTCAAGAAGTGAATTGGACATAGTACAGGAAATTATACAGCAAATCATGCTGATTCGGGAGAATACATGGGAAAGACAAGCCTAAAGGTGATCATGTTTATCTAGATTGGGTCACTCTTCAAAACCTGGACACCACTTTCTTCTGCATCGATATACAGTAAAGAGAAGACATAAACAAATGCATTTGATGGTATGAGGAAGGGAAGAGGGAATGGAAGTAGGAAGGCAAAGAACTTTCAAGATTCTGTTACGTAGCATCCAGCAGTATACGCCAATTATTCAGAAAATAGCCGCGGACATTAACTGTAGTGTGTGAACATTCACTGAGGGGGAGATGGTTATTGGTGGCAGCCTCCACCCCCTATACAAATTCAACTGAATGCTGCATAAAGTCTACAGCTGTACAACTCTACATGTGTATGGCTCTCTCATTATTGGGACCCTGGAAAACTAGTGTTCCCAGTTACAAGGTAAGTATCTCGTGGGTGTGTAAAACTGAGTGTGTGTGCTGTGTAGACTCTTTGCAGTTCTACAACCTGAATAGAGCTGAAGACTTTGCTCAACAGCTTATCCTACAGGGCAGCTGAAATGATTTTACACAGGCACCTGATCAGTGTTCTCCATAAACACGGAACAGGCATGAGCTATTAGGTATAGTTTAATGAACAGAGTTCATTGAATTAACTGTCTGAGCAACAATTTAAAGATGCAGAACACTAGATATTGATTTTTATTAGTATAGTAATTACTTAAAGGCCAGACACTAAGGAACTAGAGCAGAAGGTCTTCAGTTGAATGCTGAGTAAATTGCTTAATGTGGTAAATCACTGATATTTATCGGTATTGAAATATTGATATTATTATATTGGATCTTGTTAACTGATCTATTTGGTATGTTTTACGCTCAATCAAAGTTTTGATAAGTTTTAAATGAACTGTAATTGTTAAACTGGAAATGTCACATTTACATACTATGATTCTTTTATTTATATTGTCTACCCTGTGCAATGCTTTGAGCACAATGTATTTGTGGAAAATGCAGTATACAAATAAATTGACTACCCAAGAAGAGCTCTTGTTGTGTTCTTTAGAGGTCAGTTTAAATGTTGCTTTACAACCATTTTAATACAGTTGTACCTCGGAACTCGGAAGTGATTGTTCCGGTTTGCGGATGTTCTTTGGAACCTGAACATCCGTCACAGCTTCTGCGGCTTCCGACTGGCTGCAGGAGCTTCCTGCAGCCAATCGGAAGCTGTGCCTTGATTCCGAAACATTTTGGAAATTGAACGGACTTCCAGAACGGATTCTGTTTGACTTCCGAGATACCACTGTATTAAGCATGAGCAGCCTGTTTCCTTTTCCATTCCAGCGGAGTCTGTCAGTTCCTCAGTGCCTAAAATAATCCACTCCTCCTTCTAGTGCAACTATATCATCTACATATTAAAATCTGTCAGCTCTGCCTCCCTAGCTGGCCTTGCACATGGAACAGAAACAACATTTCAGATAAAAACTACATTGAGCAGCCTGGATTTCAACATTCTACCCAAATTTTGCTTCAGGGATGGCAGAAAGATGCTTCCCAATGTGAACCATGGCCACTCATTCCTTCCTTGTAGTATCTACCAGGCTATCTTGTCTGCATAAGATAACCACAACATTTGCACCATGCATTCAACACCCACACCACAAAGTCATCTCTCTGTACGAATAATAATTGAAGCACCTTGCCCATCACGTCCAGGTACATACCGGTATATTCAATGCAAGTTTATCAGCCCCCAAATGGGTCCCTTCAAGGTTCCGGTTTCCGCCTGCAGGAATGGCGGACCTGTTTTCCATCTCTCTGACCTTCGTAAGGAATTTGGCGGTTGCTAGGGGAGTAAATGGCAACCCCCTACCCTCTCCGGGGGTTACGGAGAGGGGCCGCTGGCCCGCGATGCCCCCAGACCCACTCCGACTGTTTTTGGAGTGGGGGGAGCTTGGGCTGAGCACTTACGAGGGCCAGGACTCCCGGACGCTAATCTGCATGGCGGGGATTTCCATGGTTAAAGAAGATAATTAGGCTTAAATCTATGGACATACTTCAGAAGGAGGGGAAGAAGCGCTGTTTACTGCTGAGAAATTTATGCTGCTGAGGGAGAGGAGTCAAAGACTGTACTGCATCTGGAAGAAGGATTGATGGGGACGGAGCGATAAGGGAAGTGAGTTTTTATTTTTTTTCTTCATATTGTTGCCTCGTACCTTCCCGGACGCGATGTCCTGGCTTGTTTGGAGTGAAAGAGAAGCAAAAGACTGTGTGAGTTGAACTTTATAACTGTTGTTACTGAGCACATTTTTTAAAGATGTGGAGTTGCCGATGAGAAAAGCCCCCCCCTAGTCGGACGGAAGGAGTTCTGGACGCGCTCGGAGGATTTATGAGCTGTGACGCACTTTAAATTGGAGCAGCAACCTGAAGCTAAGTTCAGCTATAGGGCAAGGAGA
Organism: Zootoca vivipara; assembly: GCF_963506605.1. Classification (NCBI taxonomy): domain Eukaryota; kingdom Metazoa; phylum Chordata; class Lepidosauria; order Squamata; family Lacertidae; genus Zootoca; species Zootoca vivipara. Next base: position 51,702,204 of record NC_083277.1, read on the forward strand.
TCCATTAATTTACCAAGAGTTTATGGTTTGATGTTTGGGTCTCCTGCCTGGAAAAGCTGTAAATTCTATAATGATCGTAAATCTTCATGGCTATGAGAGAAAACGAAAGTGATTTGAGCTTTTTAAGATGGCGCTGCTTCGAGCTGCTTCGACGCAACAGGGAGCTCCATTAAGAAGATTTATGGGGAGGCTGGACTGATTAACTCACACAGGAGAAAGAACATCTGTGAAACTTTGTTTGATATTTATCTCAGCAGCTGGGAAACAATCGGATGAAAGTGGAAAACATCTATGTGACTGTAAGGGGAAGATCTGGATTATTATGAACTTGGAGGACGATTTGAACTTTAGAAAAAAGACGGCAGTGGACAGTTGCGAGGAATTCCCAATTTCTTGAAGCATGGGAACCCAAATAAAATTCTTTAGATGATTTGGCATAACATTCGGTTTGATTGATATATATATGTGTATAATTTGAAATATTGAATGTGATATAATTGGTTTTAATTGGAAAATTAATAAAAATATTTTTTTAAAAAAAACAACAAATGGGTCCCTTCAAAGTGTTGCTTCTCTCTTCCTGACACTGTCCTTACACAAAATTTCTTTGTGACCTTGCAGCCATTTGTCTAAACTTTAGTGAGATACCTCTATTACTCCCCTGGAGGTCTTGCATCTGTGTGTTCCTTTCAAAAGAAGCTGGAAGAGCTGGAAGTTCTCTTCCTCTGGTGGATAAACTTATCTTTAGACATGTAAAGGCAGACATTAACCTCTATACAGTCTACTCTTCATTATTATATTTCTTTCTCCACTTTGGACTAAGAAGCTTCAGCAACACAGAACCAATTTCAGAGCAACCTAAGATTTCTATGCCATAGGAGAAGTGCTCTTCAAATAAGATATTAAGCACAGGACACTTTTGTCTGACTCTGTGAATGCCCAGCTGGAGTATGAGCAAGCTGGTTTTCAAAACAGAATTGGCAACAAACCTGGCAGCCCCTCTTCAGAGTAAGCAGGTGCCAAAAGTAACAGACTGCTTTGTGGGTATTTCTTTTCATTGCATATACCAAGAAGAGGAGTGCACTACGCCCGCTCTTCATGCGACTAGACACAGATTGGGTGGGGAGACCTTCAAATCCATTCTCAAAGCCCCCTTAATCCACAATGCCAGCCTCCAAACTCATTTCTTTCATCTTTCAAAAGAATTCCTACTACTAATGCTGGAGTCTTTGCTCTTTACCATGGTGTTAATTCTTTGCCTCTGCGTCGTTTAGCTGTCTTTCAGCATGGAATAATCAGAAATGATTCCAAACCTGCTCACTCCTCACAAAACTCTTTTTTCAATAACTTCCAGGGAAGGGTGGGGAGGGGGAAGATTATTAAGCCTATTCAGTCCTGTTGTGTTAATATCCCCTGACTAGACTTTGTCAAAGGAAGATTTAGGCTGAGTCTGCATGGCCAAAATACTATAAATGGAGTTTAAATTAGTTCTGATTAATGCATAATTGACTAATGTGATTGTACATCTCATGTGTGCTGATGCACAGCTGAACCACAAAGTCCGCACCTCAAAGCAGTGTTGGAGCTGGTGTTGTTGGTTTGCTGACATCTATACAGTATATCAGGAAAGGGTTTAGCACTGAGATGACCTGCATAACATTGCTGCTGGTTTAAGTAATGAAACACATGCTTCAGCTATTCCTCCCAGAGTCAAATTGGGGCTCTGGTTTGAGACACAGTTTATCTATTGAATTTATATACTGCACCATCCTATACCCGGAGGTCTCAGGGCGGTTCACAAAAAAATAGAGATGAGGTGGGTGAATTGTCCACTGGAGGATGCAAGCAAAGAAGCAGGCATGATGTCTGGCTCCCAGTACGTTTCTGAGCACAGTTCAAAGTGTTGGTGCTGACCTTTAAAGCCCTAAACAGCCTTGGTCCAGTATACCTAAAGGAGTGTCTCCACCCCCATCGTTCTGCCCGGACACTGAGGTCCAGCTCCGAGGGCCTTCTGGTGGTTCCCTCATTGCGAGAAGCCAAGTTGCAGGGAACCAGGCAGAGGGCCTTCTCGGTGGTGGCGCCTGCCCTGTGGAACGCCCTCCCATCAGATGTCAAAAAGGAAAACAGCTACCAGATTTTTAGAAAACATCTGAAGGCAGCCCTGTTTAGGGAGGCTTTTAATGTTTAAGAAATTAGTGTATTTTAATGTTTCTGTTGGAAGCCGCCCAGAGTGGCTGGGGAAACCCAGTCAGATGGGCGGGGTATAAATAATAAAATAATAATAATAATAATAATAATAATTATTATTATTATTATTATTATTATGTCACTGCAGATGACAACACAGAAACCCTGATAGATTCCCTGCTTTACAGGAAGTGGGGAACGATGTAGTTAAAATGGAAATGCTCTCACGTAGCATAAGAACCAACTGTGCATCTTAGGCAGTGTCTCTATCAAAGCTGCCCTTTGAAATTGAAGAGAAGCAACTGCACTCTAATAGAATTCCCTTCAAAGGTCTTTTGATGACTTCTTTTTTTAAAAAAATAAAAATAATGATTGCACTGTGAATATGAACCTATAAATGCCCTAGGCAGGTTGTTTAAAGGACATTAAATCTCTTGGGGGAGGGGGATAGGAGTTCTGCCTGTTTCTTTTGAGCAAAGAGCAGTTTAGTTTTGAGGAGAAAAGAAAAGCATTCATACCTCTCTTTATCCATTCACACCTTTTCTGTGTTGCAAACTCAGAGTCAGGCCTACTTTTTTTGGTTCACCATAGTTCATTGAAAGGCCAGAGGAGAGCTCTTTGTCTACCTCCCTCAGTCTCGATTACAATTGCAAATAAAACACAATGCACAGCACTACAGAGCATCACAGACTGTGGTTGTGTTCCCAAAGCCTCCTACTGGTGAGTAGAACCACATTAAATTTTAAGGCTGTACAGTACTCTCAAGTGGTTTGTGGAAGGCAGCCAATAGCTCCTGTGAGACATTTCTCTATAGTCTATATACCAATATGGATAAAAGATGCATGGAGATGCATATACTGACAAGATGATCTATCAGTCTTACCCCCCTCATCACATTTGGGTGGGCAACACTAGCAAAGTATTGTAAGTCACAAAGACACAATTGCATTTATTTGTTAAATTTGCTAAATCTATGCAGCCACAAAATCAAACATTTGTTTTATTAAGATGGAGTATGACTGATTCACAGATGGTAAATATATTCTTGCTTTTCTGATGATGTAATCTGCATAATTCAGAGTTGATTCCTGGCCAGCTTTCAGCCAAATGGGAAGAAAAAACAACCGCTGGCTTTTGAAAAATGAACATCAATTCTAAGTATGTATGTATTTCATTATAAACAAGTGATGATCGTTTCTGTGTTTTAGGAAATGTTCATACCTAGCGGTGGGTGAGAAGAAGCTGCTCTTTATAAAACTGTAGATATGTTCCTTAAATTATGGATACCTCAATTTATCCTTGTTGAAGTTTTAAGGGTGGAATACTGGGAGAGGTTTTCCACCTAAATTAAATAATATTGACTACAAAGTTCTGAAGTTCAGGATGAAGTGCCCCCTTTCATATTACAAATACACCTTGAAATCCATTAATTCTCTCTCTTCCTCCCATACACACAAACACTGTTCTCCATGCCCTGGTTTTAATTTACTGAAGAGGTGCAGAACTGATTTGGTAGCTTGAAGCTACTTTTCATTTTGTACACCATTTTGGGTGCTCGTGTCTGTAGCCAAGCAAATTATACCCAAACTTCAATTCATCACCAGGGCTTGATTAATATACATGGATGTGATCCAAGATCCCTGTCCCTCCTTGGTATTTGGAAGTGATACCTTTCTAGAACAGGGATGGAGAACCTTTTGGGTTCTGTGGACAAGTTTCTTATTAGATTGAGCCATGTGGGCAAGGCAGGGCATGGAGGTGATTATGCTACCCACATCAATCGCCTGATATCACAATGGTGCCAAGGGGCTGAGTGCTTTGAAGTCCCAAAGTTGGGACTTCAAAGTGCACACAAAGCTTGCAAAGGAACCCTGCACATTGCTTGAAAGCACCAGAGGCTTCAACTTTTCTTCCCATCAGCTTGTTGGAAGTAGAGCCAAAGTTTCCTTTCTGTAAGCATTGCTGTGCAAGTGAGTTTGCCATGGAGAAACTGCTTGTGCAGCTGATCCAGCAGGTTTCAGCTCTACCAGGCTGAAAGTGATCCTGCCTTATTCCAATAAATTTTAACCATCAACCCTGACCATGGGCCATGCTAGCTGGGGCTGATGGGAGTCAGTGTCCAACAACACCTGGAGAGCCACTGGATCCCTGTCATCCAATAAACCATAGGCGGCATCCCTGGGCATGCAACTCTATCCAACCACCCCAGGCAAATCCAAAGGCAAGCTAACCAGCAAATGTATGAGGGCGCTGCTTCTTCTGAGTTGAGGCTGGGGAGCCCAGCAAGAATGAGAGAACAACTTATGACCAGCTTTTGGGATTCCCCCCCCCCAAGGGAAGACATGCCTCAACTTTTGAACTGTATTTTAATTGAAAAAAATAATTTGGTCAACAAGGGAATACATACATTCCTTGTTGAATGGTATGTATCGGGAGTATTTGTTAACCACCTTGATTGCTTGCAAGCTGCCTCAATGTACTCCTCCAAATTAGTATCTAAGCTAGTGCAAGAACTTGGAAAACTATTCACTTTCTTCCCCTGAAGTGGTTCTCTGATTAAATCTGACCAAACTTTGACAGAATCAGCAATTGTCTTTGTCAGTATGCTTGGCTGTGAGTGTCTCTGTTCCTAATGAGGGAACTTTGCAGGCTGTGAATGTGAGCAGTCTGCCAATCTAAGACCATGCCAGTTTTCAAAGAACAGATAATAGCAATGGTATTGCTTTTGACGCTTGTTGCAGTAAATACTAACCCACCACCACTGTAAGCTAATGTCACAAGAGAAACAGCTAAAGCTTTTAAAAGGAATGTTCCCCCCTCTGAAAATAATAGCAGGGCTATACATTTTTTCTTCTTCACTTAACAATGGAGTAAATTGTTGAATTCTAGTAAATGGTGAGGGTATTTAAATACCTTTAGCAATGTGCAATAATATGAAGGAGGAGCAGAGGAAGCACAGGCAATGCTTTGTGTGTGTGTGTGTGTATACAGTGGTACCCCGCAAGACGAATGCCTCGTGCAATGAAAAACTCGCAAGACGAAAGCGGTTTGCGTTGCGCGAGGCGTCTCGCAAGACGAAGTTTCCTATGGCCGCGCTTCGCAAGACGAATAGGAACGCATTAATTAAATGGGTAGACCGGGTAAACCGGGTAAATGGTAAACCATGCTTTGCAAGACGAAATTTTTGTGATACGAAGCGATTTATGGAACAAATTAATTTTGTCTTGCGAGGTACCACTGTGTGTGTGTGTGTGTGTGTGTGTGTGTGTGTGTGTGTATGTATATGTATATATATATATATATATATATATATATATATATATATATAGTACATAAGTGTCCTTTTTTCAGCTGTGAAATGTTAGAAGGTATGGATAGCCTGCAGGGACATTAATTCCAGCACAAGCATGACACTGTGAGAGGAAGGGAATCTACTGCAGCACTTTGCTGGCATTATGAGTCTTTGCAGCAGCACCTTTGGCTTATCAATAAACCAGCTTCTGCAAAATCCCTGTTCAGCCAGAACACGGTGATGCTTCTTGCAGGATGAGGATTGTGAACCAAGGCCATCTAGGAACAAAGCATACAAGGTCTTCATTTGCCTTGCAGCTACGTATTATTGGATTGTATGCTGCAACTCCAAGCAAAGGTTGCCAATACTTAAACAAACAAACAAAACAAAAGCCAGCTGTGTCTTGCCTATCCCAGGACATTGCCTCTTGACAGTCATCATATCTGGATGCTGGGTTTGCACTTCTGCTGAAGAATCTGTTGGAGCTCTTTTTTATTAATAATATTATATTTGTCTTCAGCCACAGGCATTTATGGGGTAGGCAAGATAACAATGAGATTCCTGACAGATAGCTGTTATGCAACAAGCCTATCAGTAGCTGATATTTCTCATCTTCCAAAAAATTCTCTATCCAGTTTCTGACCTCCTATGTTTTACTACTGGCCCTTATTGGTGCTTGCTTGAAAATATTCTTAGCTGCTTCTAAATTCCATCTGTCTGAGAACTAAATGAGGTAAGTTACTAATTTGAATGGCAGTGAATTTTACAGATCAGAATTTGTATACACACTGACTGTTAGTTTAATTGGAGGCTGCCTAGATGTAGCATGACGAGAAAGAGTAAAGGACTGAACCGTCTTTACCTATTAAAGATATAACTGCAGTTTTCTATATTTCAGTCATATCCCTTCTTGCAGTGAAATCCTATGAGCCACCTACTATGCTCACAAAGCAGCTCAAAAGTATCAAGTGCAAGGGATCCTGTCATAAGGATTAGACTGGAGTACCGGCACATGACCTCAGACTCATTGCTGACACAGAAACAGCTGGTTCCAGCCAGCTGTTGCCACCACGAGGGCATTAAAAGTGACATGGTAGGGCTCTCTCTAGTTCGCATGCACAGAATACTATGGAGGCTGGCAGAAATCTACAATGCCAGTTCCTTTTCATAGTGTTTCGGGTGCGAAGTTGCCTGACACTGGTGTTATGCTTGCTCCTAAGGGCCTTAGATTAAGAGTTTAATGCAGTGCATGGGGACATGCATCCTTAGAAGCAGAAGAAGTATTTATTTAATGTCTGCTCTTTAGAACATGATCTGGGAGTTGCATGAAACAGTGAGTAGAATGAAAAGTGAAAAGTCAAGCTAAAAAAGGTCTGTTGATACAGGGCAATGAGGATGACAGAGAGAGGAGGGATGAGGAAAAACAGAAGAGGGATGAAAAGGGGGGGGGGAGAGACTGGCAAAGAAGGAAAAGAAAAGGAGGAAGTAGATGATGGAATCTAAAGCAAGCTCTTACCAAATCAAATTATGGCTTTAGCCTGAATGAGGAGGAGTGAAGACACCCAGAATGAAAACCATGTGGCGAGTTTGCTCCTTCCTTAGTCCTGTTGCTGCCGTGCCACCAAGAGCAAAGCGATGATTTGGCTTAACATTATGTGCGAATCCAGGCTCATGGCTTGTCTTCTCCAGATAAACCACAAGGGGTAAACCAAGAATAAACCTTGGTTACAGCTCATTGCTTGTGGAACGTAAGACAAACCACAACCCCCTTTCACACATAACACTAAACCAAATTGGAATTAGCTTTCAGTAGTGTGGCATTGATCCCTTCATGGATCAATGCCTTGTCGTGGCGAAGGGGCTTGAATAACTCAGAGAAGCTATGAGCTATGCCATGCAGGGCCACCCAAGATGGACAGGTCATAGTGGAGAGTTTTGACTAAACGTGATCCACCTGGAGAAGGAACTGGCAAGCCACTCCAGTATCCCTGCCAAGAAAACTCCATGGACAAAGACAACAGGCATATAAAAGTTATGACGCTGGAAGATGAGCCCCTCAGGTCGGAAGGCGTCCAACATGCTACTGAGGAAGAGTGGAGGACAAGTACAAGTAGATTCAGAGCTGATGAAGCGGCTGGGCCAAAGCCGAAAGGACGCTCAGTTGCGGATATGCCTGGAAGCGAAAGGAAAGTCTGATGCTGTAAAGAAAAATATTGCATAGGAACCTGGAATGTAAGAACCATGAATGGAGGTAAGCTGGATGTGGTCAAAAATGAGATGACAAGAATAAATATTGACATCCTGGGCATCAGTGAACTAAAATGGAAGGGAATGGGCGAATCCAGTTCGGGTGACTATCATATCTACTACTGTGGGCAAGAATCCTGTAGTAGAAATGGAGTGGCCGTCATAGTCAACAAAAGAGTGGCAAAAGCTGTAATGGGATGCAATCTCAAAAATGACAGAATGATCTCGATACGAATCCAAGGCAGACCTTTTAACATCACGGTAATCCAAGTTTATGCACCAACTACCGGTGCTGAAGAAAGTGAAATTGACCAATTCTATGAAGACCTACAACACCTTCTAGAAATGACACCAAAGAAGGATGTTCTTCTCATTACAGGGGATTGAAATGCTAAAGTAGGGAATCAAGAGATAAAAGGAACAACTGGCAAGTTTGGCCTTGGAGTTCAAAATGAAGCAGGGCAAAGGCTAATAGAGTTCTGTCAAGAGAACAAGCTGGTCATCACAAACACTCTCTTCCAACAACACAAGAGACGACTCTACACATGGATATCACCAAATGGGCAGCATCGAAATCAGATTGATTATATTCTCTGCAGCCAAAGATGGAGAAGCTCTATACAGTCAGCAAAAACAAGACCTGGAGCTGACTGTAACTCAGATCATCAGCTTCTTATAGCAAAATTCCAGCTTAAACTGAAGAAAGTAGGAAAAACCACTGGGCCAGTAAGATACAATCTGAATCAAATCCCTTATGAATACACAGTGGAAGTGAGGAACAGGTTTAAGGATTTAGATTTGGTGGACAGAGTGCCTGAAGAACTATGGATGGAGGCTCGTAGCATCTTAAAAAGCAGAGACATCACCTTGCCGACAAAGGTCCGTATAGTTAAAGCTATGGTTTTCCCAGTAGTGATGTATGGAAGTGAGAGCTGGACCATAAAGAAGGCTGATCGCCGAAGAATTGATGCTTTTGAATTATGGTGCTGGAGGAGACTCTTGAGAGTCCCATGGACTGCAAGAAGATCAAACCTATCCATTCTTAAGGAAATCAGCCCTGAGTGCTCCCTGGAAGGACAGATCGTGAAGCTGAGGCTCCAATACTTTGGCCACCTCATGAGAAGAGAAGAATCCTTGGAAAAGACCCTGATGTTGGGAAAGATTGAGGGCACTAGGAGAAGGGGACGACAGAGGACAAGATGGTTGGACAGTGTTCTCGAAGCTACGAACATGAGTTTGACCAAACTGCGGGAGGCAGTGCAAGACAGGAGTGCCTGGCGTGCTATGGTCCATGGGGTGAGGAAGAGTCGGACACGACTAAACAACAAGAAGTGTGGCAGGACCAGGGACTGTGGTTTTCACTCTGGGTTTCCTCCCACAATCTCATCCTCATTGCATGTGAACAAGGCCACCATCCGATACACAGACAGCAGCAGTTATCTGAAATCAATGACTTATCTAATATCATGGACTCATTTATCCAATAAATTAGCTAGGCCCAGTAAGCAGTATTGGCTTGGGGGCAGCACGATTATTTATTTATTAAGTTCTTCCTGATTTTCTGAGATAAAGTAATACTTTTACATTTTTTTTTTACTCTTGAACAATTGCTGTTCCTCCTCATTCCTGATAACAAATACTCTGAACCATTGCTTTAGATGCAGAGGTATACAAGCCACAGCTTGTGCTGTCAGGGCTAAAGGAAATTAATACAACCAGGATGTTAGCTGTTTCTTTTACTGAACCAAAAAGTGCTAATCCTTTTAGCCTTCATTTGTGCAGAAGGCTTGCCAAACTCCTGACAATTTAGCTGGGCTTCCCGTTATTATTTTAGTTCTATTATCCTTTTAAAGAGGATGCTATTAAGGTATGGATGCACTGTTTTCAATATGACAATGTTGTGACATCCCCCCCCCCCCAGTAATCCTTGATGTTCTGTGCCCCCTTTTTTATGAGGCTATTTTAACATGGCACCAATACCATCTCTTCGGGTAAGGGCTTGCACACCCATGAGGCAAGATGAGGCAACTGGCAGGATCCACAGGGGGCAGCAGAACCTGATGTACGGTAGATCTTTATTCCCCCTTGTTCCTGATGTAGAATCACTCACCCCTTCTTCCCTTCTACTTTGCAGTCCGCCTCAGGTCCTAAAATGTATTGGGCCATCTCTGCCTTGGGCTCTTGCACTAGCCAATTCATCACCTTGAAATGCACCATAGTGATTCTTGCTCACCCACCCAACCTGCTCAGTGTACAGCATTTTGCTATGGTGGCCCAGTGTAAAACTGTACGGTGATATAATGTTGTGAAATAGGGGGTAGCCTCATGACTTCCTGCAAGGAGCACAGGTTTGCCACAGCAGTTCAATAGGTAGGAATTAGCAGGTGAAGCATTTCATGGTGTGATGGAGATAACTTTTACCAACTACTGATTGCTGCCTATCAGGCTGCAGTAAGAGGCAACTCCAATGAGCTATGCAGAGACTTGGAGGTGGTGTGTTCAGATACAACACTAGAACAAGACTCATCACAAGTTTCACTCCTGCCTGATTAGTCCAATTGTCTGCTGTGTTCTCCGTGTAAATGGCAAAGAATGAACCACTGGTTCAATTGTCATTCATGCTTCAGGAAAGCTGTCCAATTTTTTTTATTTCTTAAAGCCCTCCATGTTATATTCATTGATCCAAATATGTACTCACAATCACCATTTTTATATAAAAAAATACAGTAAATTTCAAAAATATTTGCAAAACTGCTCTAGGAATGAGGTGAATGGTTGATATGTTTTCATGACATCACAGGTCTGTGCAATCTGCACTGTGCATAGCTGCTTCCTGCTGCATACTTACAGAAATGTTTTTTTTCCCAGAAGTCAAACCTAGTTTACTTGGACAAAATATGGTGGGTGCTTCCAAAATAAATAATGTTACACCTGCATGCAATCTAAGTCTAATCTCCGTACTCACATCCTACCGGTCTTCTTCAGACCCTGAAGTCATACCATGACTCTGCTGGGTGTGGCCAAGTTAAATAAGAAGTACAGGAGTGGGCAGAAAGTAGATTGGGGCCTACTGGTAGATCTCTGGGTGGCTTGCAAAAGATTGGCAATGATTTCTGATTCCCCCAACTGTTTGGGAATGCAGACTTTAGTCTTTCAAATTTCTGTGGTGTGTGAGGCTAAAATTTGACAAACACACCCCAACTCTCACCTCCCATTCTGCTCAAATCACTATGTCTTAGTTGTGGCACCCAGTGCAGCAGAACCAGTCACACTGCCCTAAATCCGCCTCTGGGCAATAGTTTGAAATTCCCATAATTTTTTAACAATGTCAACAACAAAAAAGCACCTTTCACCCCTTAAATTAGGCTGCTAAAATGAATAAAACTTGGTGTTAACCAGGAATGAACTTTTGTATGAAATGACTGTGAGCTCAGTTCCTGTCTGGTACTGAAAAAAGCAGCTCAAAGGCACCCTGTTTTTCAATTCTAACTGTATGTCTTTTGCACCTAGCTGTGGATTCTAATTTTTAAAAAATTCGAACGTCTGAAGTCTGAACCTAATAACTAAATGGCTTCAAGGACACATATAGGAAAGCCTGGAAGGACCAGATAGCAAGGATGGGCAGCTGCTAAGGGCCCATGGATGTTTCAACGATCCATTAGACAAATTCCAAATAAGGAAGGAGCCCTCCTCCTACTGGTCAACTGAGCAATAGGAGACGAGCAATGCTCAGAACAAGCCTAGTCCTGCCTAGTTCTAGATTGTCCGATAATAACCCATACACGGGCTGGAGTATAGCAACATCCTGTTCCAAACTTTGGCCACTTCTCCTGCTTGGCTTCTGGCAGTACTGATATGGCATGTCCCTGACCTGTTTCTATGGACCCTTTTCCTGATACGGGTTTACTTTGTAGCATTGTTCTTATCCAAGGGCTTAGGACAACTGTTATTCACTCCTGCCCTGTGATCATGAACGATACAAGCTCTGGGTCCCTCCACACACACCATTTTCCCCCCCCCCAAAATGAGAAGTGGAATGTTCCTGTCGTTCTATGTAGTTACAATATATAAGTTATATAACCTAAGACTAAATGATTTGTGAGATCTGTAATCTAGAACATGTCACCAGTTCATTCATACCTTTGTTTCCCCGTCTAGAAAAGGAGAGTAGTTAAGACGCACAAAACTGCCAACCAAAGGAATTACCTTAAGTATGAATCTGCTTCTCCCCACCCTCCAAAATAAGTCACCACAGAAGTGGATGGTTTTACCGTCTCTCTGGCAGGAGAGCAAACATTTATTGAATCAAAATGTCAAATTGGAAAAGACTCGCTTATGTGAAATGAACCCAAGATGAGTCCTTTCGTTTCAAATCAACAACTTAACATGAATGACTTTTAAAAGAGAAATATGACTTTCTTAAACTATCAGGCAGGCAGGCAGGCAGGCTGATTAAGGGTTTATGGCACAGCAGCAACTACGCTAAGGCTGATTTGGCTTCTAAGTACGCATGATAACCAAAGAGAATTGGCTACATGCTACCATTTGAAGCTAAATCAGCATGAGGGCTGTGTTTCGTGCCCTCATTATGGCATCTCGTGGAAAACAAAAGTATTTTTAAAAGGGTGCCTGGCAGTAGGCAGTACAACTACTGTTGTGGTAAGATGAATACTTAGCACCTGTTTGTTGTCCCCCCACTCCAAAAAACCCCACACCACTGAAAGGCCAGCATCTGAACAGTGGGGGCAGCTAGGAGGGGCTCAGCCCTAAACTAAGCCATATTGTGCCAAACACCAGAGCACACATTTTAGATAGCCTCTGGAAGTTTCTATTCACTTCAAATAAAACACATCAAAAGATTTAGAAATATTATTAACTAAAAGTGCTCGTGCTCCTATTATTTAATATGCCGTGGGCTTATGCATCCCAATGTGCATGTACTGGATACACGCAAACTTTACTTCCCAAGAGTAAAAGTAGGGAGAGCACTTGTTCAGCATGTACCAATGGGAACGAGTGCATGTATGCTGCCTCTGAATTTTGCATCAGTATGTGGTCTGTGGATGTAGCTGGCAAACACAACCTCTACCCCACAATGCATTTACTTTCACTGGTAAAATTGTGATCACGCTAAAGCTACTCAGAGTAGACCCAATGAAACTGGGTTGTGAACTGCCCTGAGATCTATGGATGAAAGGTGGTGTACAAATTTAATAAATAATAATTAATTAACCTAACTTAGTCATGGTCATTAATTTCAATGGGTCTGCTCTGAGTAAAATTTAGTTGAATACTACCCTATGTTTCCCAGAACTGGAAGGATTCTGAATTTGTCTAACCAGACACAGTATGTTGAAGAGTGAAGTTTCCTCACACAGTGAATCCTGAATATGAGAGCTAGGCAATGGAGGCTGGTATACTAGGGCTACTGGGACACAGCCCTCCCAATGAAAATGTCAAGCATTTTTTTAAAAAATTCCTCCTCAAAATCTCAAAGCCACGTACACTTTTCTGTCCTACACACATTTTAAATATTTCCTTAAATTTAAAATTTCTGTGAATCCCGTTCTCTTGCCAATCAGCTCTCTGCACCACTCAGCCAATCCTAACCCCAAAGTATAGCTATCGCAAAGAGGTCTATCTCACATCATGTGACTGATTGGGCTGCCAGAGATCAGCCCCAATCTGTTGTTACAAGGCCTGTCCAGCACAGCCACTATAGCAGATATAAAGGTAAAGGGACCCCTGATCATTAGGTCCAGTCACGGACGACTCTGGGGTTGTGGCGGTCATCTCACTTTACTGGCCGAGGGAGCCGGTGTGCAGCTTCTGGGTCATGTGGCCAGCATGACTAAGCTGCTTCTGGCGAACCAGAGCAGCGTAACGGAAACACCGTTTACCTTCCCGCTGGAGCGGTACCTATTTATCTACTTGCACTTTGACGTGCTTCCGAACTGCTAGGTGGGCAGGAGCTGGGACCGAGCAACGGGAGCTCACCCCATCGCAGGGATTTGAACCGTCGCCCTTTCGATCCGCAAGCCCTAGGCTCAGTGGTTTAGGCCACAGCGCCACCCACGTCCCTATAGCAGATATAGGCTGCTTCAAAGACAGTCCTATATGGTAGCAGTAGTGTATCAGTATCACACATTGATTATGAGCATGCTCAGAGCTGCTTCCCTAAAGGCCAGAGAAACAACCGGAAGTGCTTCCTACTTTGAGGAGTTTTGTTTGTTTTGTTTAGCATTTGTTTTGTTTAATTTCCATGTCGTGGAACCAGTATATGCAAGTAGATATAATATATAATATGTGGCACAATGGGTCAGTGAATCAGGCTATGATGGTTCAAACCCACCCATGGACGGCAGTGGGCAGGATTCCTGCATTGCAGGGGGTTGGACTAGATGACCCTCAGGGTCCTTTCCAACTCTACAATTCTATGATTCCAAGTAGAGTTCAACATGCCTGAGTAATTTGTAAAGTATTAACCAAAATGAAATTTAGTCCACTGAAGCTATCTGCAACAGTGAACTGGACTCCATGGGAGGGGGAAATTAGAAAGACCTCTGATGCTGGCCATAATTACTGTACATCAGGCATCCCCAAACTGCGACCCTCCAGATGTTTTGGCCTACAACTCCCATGACCCCTAGCTAACAGGACCAGTGGTCAGGGATGATGGGAATTGTAGTCCAAAACATCTGGAGGGCCAAAGTTTGGGGATGCCTGCTGTACATAAAGGCAATGCATCTCAGCTAGTTTAAGGTAGCAAATATTGTGCACAATCCATTGCTCATCAGGTGGATATGCCTGGGCACCTACATCACTTAGCAATTTGGTTAGTATGGTACTAGTAGGTGTATTAGCACCACCAAAAGTTGGGACATGGTCCAGTTTTACACACTTACACACACACACAATGGTAAGTTGTTGGGTGGTGTGCTGTAGTGCATAGATGCAAGTTCTTACCTTTAGTAGACATAAAAGGCAGAAAAAGCATTGTTAATTAAAAAACCTAGTGTTGGCAGTACTGTTAAAAGTAAAACTAATTACAAACAAACATAATAATACCAAACTTTAAGCTCAGTAAGGAAAAAAACAGTTTTTAATGACAATATTTAATGACTTATGGGACCCAGGTGGCGCTGTGGTTAAACCACTGAGCCTAGGGCTTGCTGATCAGAAGGTCGGCAGTTCGAATCCCTGTGACGGGGTGAGCTCCCGTTGCTTGGTCCCAGCTCCTGCCAACCTAGCAGTTCGAAAGCACGTCAAAATGCAAGTAGATAAATAGGAACCGCTACAGCGGGAAGGTAAACGGCGTTTCCATGTGCTGCTCTGGTTCGCCAGAAGCAGCTTTGTCATGCTGGCCACATGACCTGGAAGCTGTACGCCGGCTCCCTCGGCCAATAATGCGAGATGAGCGCGCAACCCCAGAGTCGGTCACGACTGGACCTAATGGTCAGGGGTCCCTTTACCTTTACCTATTTAATGACTTGCACTACATTTTTTAAAATCATAATTTTGTTCCAGTTCTTGTTGTTATAAATTATAAATGTTGGTATTAAAACTAAATTTCCACATTTTAACAAAGTAAACTTTTTTTTGTTCCAGTACGCATATGAAAGAAAGAAAGGTAACCTTTTCAAAAATAGGTTTGTTTTTGTTTTGTTTTTAAGCATTTTATAGCTGGGGTTTTTCTTTGTTTTTCTAAAATGGTAAGTTCTTGCTTTTGACCAGCTTTAACATATGCAAATACATTCTCTCTCACATACACAGAGCCTTTGTGATACTACCGTATGAAGGAGTTTAGATCTAAAGGCTAGGGGGGAGTCTGACCTGTCTACATTCCTTAGCCACTTCTCCTCCCCTGTCCTTTATTTTCCTTCTTTGAGCTATCCATGAGCAGAGAACTAGACTGCAGGAGAAAGACACCAGGTATTAGCTTGCACAGACAATGAGATGGTATCTCACAAAAGGCTCCCCACAGCAGTGACAGCTCAGCAGCTACACTTGGCACAAAGAAGAAACTAGTCTGTGTTTTGCTTTTCATCTTTAGACTCAATTCTGGACTGAAATACTAGTCCCCTTATAATCTAGGATTGATCCCCCCCCCACTCTCCCCCTGTGAATCCAAACTATTTCATGGATAACCTCACAGAAATGGGGTGGGGTGGAAGGAAAACTGTCAGTGATTTTATACACTGGCTTCAAGAATATCCTTAGTGTCTAAACACACTGTTGCCTTGAAATACATGGCATTTAAAAAAAGGAAGGGTAGCACTAATGAATAATGGATCAGCAGTAATATTTAACAAAACATATGAAGATAATGGACATTCTTTCTGCCACATATACACACCAACGTTGGCAATCTCGCATACTTGATTTAATTTTGAGAGCCCACGTCTCATTGTGATGACAGAAGATTCATTAAAAACTTATTGATATTCCCAACCCAGCCTCTGTATCAGATGAAGAGTAATGATAGAATTACTCATTTATTCCTCAAGTTAAAAACAAAGGGTTATTATCTTGATCTTCAGATTCCACCAGGCTTTTCTCGCACTGAATTATCTGAAGCCTCTGTCAGCTGAGAAAAATAATTCATCCCCAAACATCGAATGGCAAACCACCTAAAACTAGCCAGTGAATACAAGTACCAACCTCTAGTACTACCTATACAGGTAGTCAGCATATATAACCGAAGGTTATGAAGCAATTCTGATCAGACTCTTCCCCCCACCCTACATTTTCTGCATCAAGCTGAAATGAGATTCCCGCTTGGGATTCAATATCAATGTCAATACTTGCATCAGTACATGCAGAACAAACATGAATACAGAAGTACATATACACATCTGCACAAACTAAGGTTGCAAAAACATCAGGATACTGACTAGGCAAATAGAAACAAACTACGGTGGACCACTAGCACAGAGAAAACTACAAGTGCAGGACAAAGAAACAAACAACATTGATATGAGCACAGCAAAAGGCCATGACACACACACACCCCACACACACCCCCAAAAACCTACTTTCCAGTATTACTTGCTTGACGTTTGATTTTTAAGAATGCTAAGCCTGTAGGGTTCTGAAGATAGGAATATCTGTCCCTTAAAATGCAAGACAAAGCAACTTTACCTAGGTGAGCAAATAATGCTGATATAATAAGACATTGACACAGCAACACCAATAAAAGCCTCTGGGCAGCCACACAAAAACACTGGCACAAGCACTTAGAAATGCTCAGATGTACTTAACGCAAATCAAATATATTAATGGAACAGTGATGCAAATTGAAAAAAAATGTACCAAGAGAAACACATCCAAGGAAATATACCTGATGCAAACAACCCAGGCAACAAACAACATACACATATACCTGGGTAATCCTTCACTTCTGCGTCTTTGGCTAGATGCTGTTGGTGCAGTTTTCTATTCTGTGCCCTATAATATCTAAACTCCGCCCTCTTTCCATTAGTTTCTGTTGTTTTGGGGAAAATGGCAGGTTCTACTGGGAAGACCCCATATTTCTCCTGGGCAGAGAATCTAGACAGGAAAACAAAAGAAGACTTGCTATTGGTTCTTGCGCTAACCTTTGCAGGATGGTTCTCTGGAGAAAATACTTACCAGAATGACTGGGAAAGGTGGGCTTTTTGTTTTTAAA
Source organism: Zootoca vivipara (assembly GCF_963506605.1). NCBI lineage: Eukaryota > Metazoa > Chordata > Lepidosauria > Squamata > Lacertidae > Zootoca > Zootoca vivipara. The sequence continues at coordinate 51,719,597 of NC_083277.1, forward strand.
GGGGAGCAATTTTTCAGCTGAAACAAAGAAGCAGGGTAAAGAGAATAACAGTGGAATTAAGAGAGAGGAAGGGCTCCTTCAAAAAAGATAGAGGGGAAAGGGGTGTCTGATGAAACCAATGCCGGGGAAGAAAGAGGAAAAGTAGAGAATTGAAAGAGATGCAGATGGAAATGAAAAATGACTACTGTAAAGAAAACTTTTGGGTTTTGACTAGGCATATATAGGTGCCACAATTAAAATGTAGCATAGGTGCATTGAGGTGACCGGAGAGCAAAAGCATTTTGTTCAATAACAGTGGCAATGCTTGAAGTCATAACACCCTTAGGATCTTCACATACTTCAACCCCCCAAACACCTGAATGTGAACCATATCAGGTTTGCAGTCCCCTTAAGTTATTGCATGCGTTTGTAATATGTATCTCTCACTGGAAACACGGTCCAGTCGCGAGTATAGGCAGTAGTAATATTGGCTGTATTCTAATCTGCCGGTACTTGTGGCAGAGTCCGTACAGTGGATCGAACCCTGGGCGGGGGAAGGTCAAAGTTCACATTCCCACCTGGAGGTTTGCTGGATGACCTGGGGTCAGCCATTCTCTCTCAGTCAACTGTACCTTTAAGTTATATGTCACAATTCTTTACAGGAAAGGGAGATATAAATGTAACAGACAAAATGGAAAACTGCTCAGTAAGGGTAATGGCAGTTAGCAGAGGCTTGTAAAGGAAGCTTTAGGCAGATAGGAAAGTCAGAACCATAATGGGGCTAGAACCATAGTTGGCTAGGAGCTTTTGATTATTTATTTGCTACGTTCAGTTAGCATAATGCGAAGGCAAATTTTAGAAATGCCCTGGTTGAAAGCAAAGTCTCATACACAATTCCCTCCATATATTATTAAGTTAAAAAGCTGGAGCCATACATGAAATCAACTTGTCCCTTTGGCTCAAAGGGACAAGTTTCCCCATACAGTATTAGCCTGTTTACAGGTAGGTAGCCGTGTTGGTCTGGATCGAAGTAAAATAAAAAAAAATTCCTTCAGTAGCACCTTAAAGACCAACTAAGTTTTTATTTTGGTATGAGCTTTCGTGTGCATGCACACTTCTTCAGATTAGCCTGTATAGAAGATAGTATGGAAAAGCACTGCAGAGACATAGCCAAGCAGTGAAACAATGTTCCATTACGCAGTGATAACAGAATAACTGAGCACAGGTTCTCAACTAGTATGGTGAACTTCACTGAATATTCGCAGAACTATTTGTTAACTTGAAGTAATGTATGTACTGCCTTCTTTTAATTGCAAGCAATGGGGGAAGTAGCATCATTCTACCTTTTAAAATAATGGTTCATTTTTCCAATGCAACACAATGCAATGGCATAGCTACAATTTTTGCAACACCTATATTGTTGCCCCCTCAACATAACTCCGATACCTGTGGTTCGCCATCTGAAATAAAAATTTGGCTCATTCTTTCTTCATGCCTCCCACAACCACATAAATATCAGTGGGGATTGTTACTATTTCTTGAATTCAAGATCGAAGTCTGGTGATCCAGTCCAAATGCTGAAGTTCCAAAAGCACAGAATGTACACTCAGTTTGCATAACTATGTATGCATTACTATTTCTATATAATCTCTTGGAACATAGAAATAGTAGCTCTGTAGGTGTGCGAGGAGATTTCCCCCAGCCAGGGCTGTTTTCCAACTGGAAATCAGTTATGGCACCTCTCAGGTGGGTGCTATTGCCATTATAAGAGAACAAGGGAGGCATTCATGGTGAGTTCCGGCACCTCTTTTTTCTAGAAAAATAGCACTGCCCCCAGCTATACGTAGTGCACAGGAATCCTTACTGGATAAAAGACAGAATCACAGAGGGCGCAAAAGAACCTTGAATGCCCTCAAACCTTGACATCTGATTTCTGTGACACATAGGATCACACAAAGATCCTTGAAACACAAAGCAGGGTAGGTACAGGGTCCTTGGATCTAGAAAAGAACATTAAAACTTCCATTGCCTTATTTCACTGTAGTGCATTATACGTTTATTTGTTCTTTTTTGAGTTGGCATGTTATGTAAAGCTGCCACTGTTTTGTAAATTCAATTTTTCTTTTTACATTTAAACACACACACACACACCAATGCCCACTTGAGCAGACCCAATCTTGGCAAGTCACTTTGAATCGCTAAATGGGGAATCAATAAAAGCTCAGGAAACATAATGAAGGTGAGCAGGCCCTACACTGCAGGGGAACACTCCTGCAGCCACCCTTTTTAAGTTCGACAAAGTTGCATATGTGCCACTAGCCTTCAACAATCTTGGCAAGCTGCATAGCGCCAGTGACAGAACAGCTGGCTAGCATGAGGCTCAAGTGCCCAGGGTTCTTTGTTCCTCAAGGTCTCCATTTCAAACTAGTCTGAAATCACAACAAGGAGCGACCAGGGTACTTTCTGTTATTACATTTGACAAAAGCACCCACTGCTGCCTGCTCTTAATTTTCATGAGCTGGCAAATAAATGTTCGGACTTTATTCCCAACACCCCATATGGCTTCAGCATGTAATATACCAATAGCCTGAAATACACCGTTAAGAAAATGTAGCTCTACTTAGTCGATAGATTATGATGCTGCTTGACTCACTCAAAAGGGCTGTTCCATGGTCAACTGTGGTTACTGATTTAGCATTCCACATTAATTTTGTAGCACCAGCAGAAGCAATACTCCCATCCCAAATGCTTATTACATGGAGACAGAGATGGAGTAACGCAGCGAGTGCCTCTGCTTGTGCATGCACAGACCCTAATGTTAGTGCTGGTTACAATGGGTTTGTTATCAATAGCTATGGTAGTTTTCCCATCCAGGGATAGATTATGTCAGATTAAATAATGAAGGTTTTCACCTGCTCTTGAGACCCCACAACACTCATGAAAATTGGAAAATGCCCTCTCTTCTTAAAATAAGAAGTAGGCACATGTCATGCTAGAATTTTATTGTGTTCTAAATTGTAATCTACACTTGCCTCCCCCCCCCTTCCTTCCTGCTAAAAAGCGGACAAGCCTCCGAGGAAAGAGGCAATGTGAATTAAACTGTGACTTTCTCTATGGTGTTGCAAGTGATCCTACAACACGAGAGGTCAAGTGACAGATTATATGAGCACATGAGAGCAGATGCTCCTCACTGACGGGGTGTTTTCTTTCTTCAAGATACTTATGAACCGCACACATACAAAACAGAGAGACATGAACACGTAACAAAGACAGAGGAAGAGAAAGAGGAAGAGGAAGGTTAATATTAGCAGCAAATGCTCAGAAAGATCTCTTGGGCAAAACCTGACAGAGAGAGAAAGGAAGAGAGGGTTGGAGGAAAGGTTGCCAGATTCTGATTTCAGTTCCACTTGCTTAACCTCAAGGACATAGTGATTCCTCCTGTGTAAATGCAAACTGAGATCAGAATAAGGTCCACTGGCACCAAACCATCTACATAACTATTGAAGAGTTCAGGAGGGAACGGGTGCATGCTCCAGATGGTGTTGTTCGTTTGCTTTGGCTTAAAAAACAAACCAACCCCACTGCAATTTAGGATTCTTGGAAGATGCAAAATTCCAATGAAATGAATGGACAGGAGAATCTCCCCACATTCAGGTGGTGATGCTGCCACCATCCCACCCCTCGGCTGCTCCTGTCCCTCCTCAGCCAAGTCTGGGGGGAAAGGCAACACGCCGATGCTCCCGGTCACCCCCCCCCCAACCCTCGAGCAGCATCTACCTGCAAGCACTTCCAAAGCAAGAGCAGCATCAGCTGTTACAAGTTTTCGGCTGCACTTCGAAATCTGCTCTCACTCCCGCCCCCCTTCAACCTTCACAGTCTGCAGAAAGGAAAAGCAAAACCCAGCGAGTGGGAGCCGAATCCAAGGGAAGCGAAAGTTAAGTTTGGGCATGAGACGTCTCGAAGGCAGCTGGTGTTTGGTTGCCCAGGAACTTCCTTGCCCCAGTCTTCCCGGTTTCCCGCTCTCCATCCCTCCTTCCACGCCCCGGAGCGTCCTGTTTCGCCTCCGCTCCTTTCCAGCATCTTCGCCCTACGCAGCGCTGCGTTCACCTGCCGCCGCTGCCCTCCTCGTCCTCCCGCTCAAAATCTGCCTCCGTTCTAATTCCAGCCGAGTTGGATGCAGCAGCAGCTCCTTTCGAAGCGCCCGCCGCCCGCCTCGCCCGCAAAAAGTCCTACTAAGAGCCTTGCCTCAGGACGGCGTGGCACCCCATCCGCCCTCCCCCCTCAGAAGCTTCGGCGGCGGGCCCAGGAGAGGGGCGCGCGCTGCTTGCCCGCCCGCCCGCCTGCCTATCTTCCTTCCCGCCAAGAAGCTGCCCCATCACCTTGTGTAGGGAACAAGGGCCGGGCTTCGTGGGTTTCGCCTCCCCGCTGGAGCCCCTCCGACCGACGAGGTCGCTCGCAGCCACCTGACAAGCCTCTTCAGCGCGCGCCAGGCTCTGCGCCAGAGTGAGGGCGGGAACGCAAAGTCCTACCTTGAGCGCCTTCGCGGCCAGCCCCGTTTGCTTTTGCTGCTGCTGCTGCCTCCTCCTCCTCCTCCTCCTCCTCCTCCGCCGCCGCCTTGTCTTCTGCTGCCGGGGGTAAGAAGGGAGTGCGACCACCCCCCTCCACCTGCCCTTGCGCTGCCGCCGCTTCTGCCGGGCACTCTCGTAGGGAGAGGGAGCAGGGCCGAGAGAACAGGCAGCAGGCACACTCTCTGGCGCTCTCTCCCTCCCCCCCCCCGCTGTTATTTTGCAGCCTGCAGTAACGAGCTCTTTCTGTCATTCCTTCTCGCAGCTCTCTCTCTCCCTCTCTCTGTCCCTTTCGCAGAGTATACCGTAGTAGGAGCTGCTACTGCTGCCGCTCAAGAGCCGCGCGGCCAGCAGCGGAACGTTCCGTCCGAGAGAACAAAGCGGCCAGTGGCAGGCACCGCCGGCCCGCCAGCCAGCCAATGAGCAGCCACGAATGGCATCAAAGGGGAGCTTTACCTGCGCTCCATCCTTGCCAAGGGCTCTGGGAGGAGGAGGAGGAGGAGGAGGAGGAGGAGGAGGAGGAGGAGGAGGAGGAGGAGGAGGAGGAGGAGGAGGAGGAGGAGGAGGAGGAGGAGGAGGAGGAAATAAATAGATAGATTAGATAGATAGATAGATAGATAGATAGATAGATAGATAGATAGATAGATAGATAGATAGATAGATAAAGAAAATAAATAAATAAAAAAGGAAGGACGAAGGAAGGAAGGAGGGGGCTTTCTTAGGAAGTAAGGGAGGAAAACATAGGAGAAAAAAAGCGCTAGGTTTGGTGTCAATGCAAAAGTGATGCCGGGTGCCCCCTAAATTATGGAGGGGGCTCCCCTCTCCCCTCTCCCCTCCCCGCCTCCTCGTAGCCTTTATGCCCCCTCTTTCCCCCACTTCGGCTGACTCAGCCAGGGCAAGAGGAGATTGATATGGTAATAAGACCGGGGTGGCCATACTTTCTCATTACTGTGGTAACAGAGGGGGGTATGGGAGTTCAGGACAAAGGCCTTCAGCGAGGAGAACAAAACCAAGGGCTCGCCCTGGAATGTCTGCCGTTTCTCTCTCTCTCTCTCTCTCTCTCTCTCTCTCTCTCTCTCTCTCTCTCTCTCTCTCTCTCTCTCTCTCTCTCTCTCTCTTCCTCCTCTTGCTCTAGGTTTTTTTTTTAATTGAAAGCGCCCATTTGCAAGCCACAAAGAGACAAGTCCGCCGCGGGAGGGGAAAGAAGAGATGAGGAGGGAGGGATCTTCTTGCCTTAACGCTGTCTGCCCTGAAAGCTTCCCCCTTCATAAAACATGTAGTAAATGTCAATACACACAAGCTCGTTAAAGTTACCCCACACGGCGTTTTAAACGGGAGAAATGCTGTGTATGTCTATTGAAGGGGGGATGGAATTAGGTTATTGGAAATGAGTTTCGCTTCCTACCCACCCACCCTTTGCCCATCCATTCAATCTTCCCACCCAGCTAGTAGTCCAGTGGCTCTAAAAGCCTCCCTCTCTTTTTTTTACTCATTGGAAAAGGGCCCCCTCCCCCCCCATTCAATCATGGTAAGCTTAAGGCAGATAAAATGGGTGGGAAAACAGGAGTAGCTACACTGGTTGTCCCAACTCAAGAGAGGGGAGTATTGGTGACAAACAGGAGCCTGTGGATTCACTCTCAACTCCCTTCTAGGAAGATGTTTAAAAGAAGTTGCTTAAGTTAACACTACCCTGCCTGAGCTGCAAAGGCAGGGAGGCATCCCCTCCCCACCCTGTCACCACCAGCAGCCTCTCTGATGCCCCCCCCCTTTTTACTGGACCACTGCTGCTAGGGACAGTCTAAGGATAAGTAGCGTTCTGGGAAGGGAGTGTTTTACACACACACACACACACACATACACATTCATTTTTTTCATTGCTGCCAATTTGTGGCTTGTGCGGGATCGTAAAGCCTAGCAGTATAAGAGGCCTGACTGTTCCCAGACATTCCCAGGAATGTCCACAAAAACAGTCATGAGCTGCCTCTCAATAACTTTGTCACTTCGGCTCACTCCCCAGCAACTCTGCTGTCATAGCAAATGTGCCTCCCAGACATTTTGGACTACAGTTCCCAGTGTCCCTGACTACCAGCCAAGCTGGCTGGGGCTAATGAGACTTGTTGGCAAACAACATTTGCAGGGCACCATGTTAGTTACCCTGATGGAGCAGCATGCCTGGTAACGGGACATATCACATGTAAGTTTGGTTGGAAGAGTGATTTTAATTCACTCTTGCATTTCTGTTTGCTCTTTTGGTCACTCGCCTGTGAGTGAGTCTAGTGCTGGGTATGCCTGGGGGCATGGATCCAGCTGCTCCCAATCTGAAGGATAGCATTGCTGGAAGTTATTCATGGGAATGTACTACACTGTTTAATGTTCATAATGTGGTGTTCATCATACTGGAGAGATGTGGCAAGTTTAAGCACCAGTTTGTACATCATCCTTGAAAACTCATGTGCTGAATCTTAAGGATATTTACTCTGAAGAAATTTAACTGATTTCTATGGAACATTCACTGGTGTTTGGACTCATAATTGCAATCTTAGAATGTGGTGAACAGAATTCTATACAGTTGTGATTGTTGACACAATCCACTTTTGCAGAGAGATGTGGATCTTGTTGCGCCTTCTGCTTAATCTCAGGTAGGGATGCAAAGGGAATGTGTCAAGTCTCTCCAATCCTCTCTGGTGTCTCCTTCTTGCAAGAAGGTGATATAGGGGGACTGGAGCTGCACACCTGGAGTGCATCTCTGGCTACAAAAAAAAAAGTGTTCTCCTTCTGCAGCACAACCTCTCTACCCATCCTTTTTTAAGGTCTCCTGCTTCCACAGAATGAGTGTGAGTGGGGATCTATGTTGTGTTTTGACTCAGGGCTTGGGAAAATAGAGACCCTCAGTTTCTGGTTACGGCACAAGAAACTGTCACATATGGTGATTCAGAGACATGTCCACAAAGGGGGGGGGGAGAGGAGTTAGCTGCAATGATGAGAAACTGGCATTTACCATGCTTGTCTGAAGTTGGGTTGGGGTTAAGGGCTGTAGCTCAGTGACCTAGCATATGTTTTGCAAATGGTTCTCTAGGTTCAGTCCCTGGCATCTCCAGGTAGAGCTTAGAAAGGCTTCTCTCTGTAACTCTGGGAGCCACTGATGTCAGTGTCAGCAGCGGCACATAAGGAGCACCCTTCTGGTGGTGACACTGTGCTCTTGAGGAAGGGGCTGGAGCAGCAAAAGGCAGCTGTGAGGTCATACAAATCATAGAATCATTGATTTGGAAGGGACCCTGAGGATCATCTTGTCCAACTCCCTGCAATGCAGGAATATGCAGCGGTACCATACGGGGATCGAACCTGCAACCTTGACACTATCAGCACCATGTTCTAACCAGCTGAGCTATCCAGGCTGAGCTCTGTGAACACCTGTGAGGCTGCCACCACTCTGCATCCTGCACAGTAGATAACAGATGAATCAACGGGATGATCATTACCATTGATCTACCAGCGGGAAGAACTTCAATAATTTTGATGAAGTCTATAACAGCAGATGAGTTTAATTGCAGAGCTTACATTTGACATACAGTATACAGGTTGCCACTTTAGGGAATGCACCCTTGTATCTGGGACGCCCTGTAAACTGTGTGCCCATAGGAGAAGGGGCAGGATGAAACTACGTGTAGTGCAATCTGAAGGGAAGGGACATACAAACCGTGCAGAAGTTAATTGTGAAGCAGTTGGGGGTATAATTGACATGCTTTGCCCCTGGGCACCATAACTCTCCTTATCTAATGATATTAGTTGGCTGCAGGCTCTCCTCTGATTCTGCCTAGAGGCTAAATCTGGCCTATATTTTTCCAGTTTTAACATGTCAGCAATTTCTCTCCTGGAGACCAAAACACTGTCCCATCAACGCTCACATTCTCCAGGCACCAGCCAGGAGACAGGGTGGGCTAGTGATGGTGACCAAATGCTAATAATAATTCTGTTTGTGCAGTACTATTAACACAATGGCCCAAGCACAAGGGAGTACTTTACTTAAGTTGGTCTGCAAGCTCATTGTCACAAGGTGGAGAAATGAGGCTATATTTCAGAATATGCTTGAGGAAGTTTATACAAAGTTAATTCCCTTTATCTATATGAGCATACAGATCTTGTGAGTCAAACAGTTCTAAGCAGTGTCATCATAATCACCCTGTGATCCCAGCCCATGCTGCTGATATGATTGAATGGCCCCAGAACATACATATGAGTAAATTAGGGAGCAATCCTAACCTCTTCCCCAGCCCAGAAGGGCATTACAGAGCAGCAGAGCCACCACTGGGTCTGCAGCCCTTCTGCACATTTTGCTTAAGATAAAAGGTGAGGGCACTGTGCCAGCCTGGAGGCTGATCACTGGTGGAGGAAGAGGGGGCGGGGGGAGTGCACCGCCCCCGGCACCACGATCCCGGTGGGGTGCCATCACGGCTGCTCCCCCCACCGCACAGGCAGCTCCCCACGCCCCTGCGGGCGGCGTGCCATGCCCCCAGGATGCGCGCCAGTCACGCCCCCGCCTGCTCTCTGCCCCCGGTGCCGGAGCATGAAGCTCTGCCACTGGAGCTGATGCAGCTCTTGCGTCTGGATCTGGCTCAATTCCATCGTTTTATTAATTTGTTTGATTTATTGAATTTCTTCACCCAAGGATCGCAGGGTTGTTTTAAAATATAATCATGCGATGGAAGCGAGGCATGCACAGGATCCGACGGATTCTGGGCTGGCTCAGCACCATTCCTGGAAATCCCCATTTCAGGACTTCCCAATGGTAGCAGTTCTGCCAATCCACTGACTCATTCAGCAGTGGAAGGGAGAGCACTGTACCACCAGAGTGTCACTGGCATCACTCCATGAGCAGCAGATGGCAGGAGGCCAGGAGAGCTGAGCAAAGGGACACCTTCACCCAATCCAACACTGCTGCCCCCAGCCCAGCACAATTTCTGGATTGCTCCACTGCCCCTGGGCCTCTGGTCTCCAAACTGTGTAGAAAAACCGATACACTTAGGGATAGGGAAGGCACACAAAAGGTGTTGGCATGTATGTAACATACCCTACGGATGTGTCTAGGCCTAAATACAAATCAGCCACTCAGAAATGCAAAGAGGCTGAACAAAGGGATCTAAAGCTGAGAGGCACAATGTAATCTTCCTTAAAACAAAAACAAAACATACCCTATAGGCAAGCCCTTTGGGTGGGTATGATCCTTGGGTACTGGCCATCAGCAAACATGGCACTAAATGACAAACCTCTGCCCCAAAGGATTTTGCAGTTTGAAATCAACAAGTGGGGCAAACAACAGAAGGAGTGGAGGCTGTGATAAGGGTAGCAAGGGATGAATGCGAACAACTGATGAATGTGAACAAATGCAGTTACACGTACTTAAACTTGTTTACAGCTGGGGATGAGGATTAAAGAATTAAGCCAAAGTCCTTATGGAATAGATGGGTTTTTGAAGAGGAACACGTGGAAATCAGTTACAGGCATATGGGGCAGTGTGAGACAATGGGCAGAGTCAACTGAGAGAACAGTAGACTTTAGGGCAGAGAGTCCTGGGAGAGAGATATTGGAAAACAAGCATGGGCATAGCCAATTTTTTTGTTGGGGGCCCACAGGCCTTTTGTTGGTGGGGGGCAGAACTTCAGTTTGCGATGTATTTTTATTGATTTTTATTGATTTGCGGGGGCAGCTGCCTCTCCCTGCCCCCCCTAGCTATGCCCATGAAAAAAGGGCAAAGGCTGCGTGAAGAACCTTAAAGACAGACAATGAGTCTGTGTAATGTATGAACGCAAAGGGAAAGCCAGCGTAGGGATTCGAGGAGGACTGTGTGACTGGATAAGTCACAGAAAAAGCTCTCCCTATAGAGGTGAGAGGACTGAGGTGCAACATGGGGAGGCCAAAGAGGTTTCAGTACAGTAGTTAAAAGCAGGAGATGAACAAGAGCATAAACCAGAGAAATGCTGCAGGTATGAGGTGATGAAGACCCACTGGCTGCCCTGACCCAGCAGTAGTAATGGCCTAGGAAATGCTAAGGAAAACAATGAAGCAACCACACTGGAATTTTTAAAAAGAAACCAGCGAACTTAATCACATGTCTTAGTTACATCCTGTTTGGATTACTGTAACGTGCTCTACATGGGGCTGCTTTGAAAACTTCTCCGAAACCTCAACTGGCTCACAGAGCTGCAGCCAGATTGTTGACCAGGGTTGGTTATAGGGCACATAAGACACCGTTGCTGGAACAGCTGCACTGCCTCCTGGTCTGTTTCTGGGCACAATTCACCTATAAAGATCCACATGGCTTAGGTTCAAGCTATCTGAAAGACCATATTCCTTCATATGAATCTGCCCAGGTTTTGAGATAATCAGGGAAAGCCCTTCTCTCCGTCCTGCTACCCTCATGGGCATGCTTGATGGGGATTTGGGAAACGGCCTTCTCGGTAGCTGCTCCCAGACTTCAGACCTCCATCCCTAGTGAAGCTAGGCTGGCTCCCTTCTTGTTGTCCTTCCACCGGCAGGTGAAGATCTTCTTGTTCCAGCAGGCTTTTGGGAATTGACTACTTTTAATTAAAGGGCTGGTGCCATGCTGTTTTTATTGTAACTATTACCGGTAGCATGTTTAAAACAGTGTTTTTTTAAATATGTATATAGTTTTAATTCTATCACTGTTTAATTGTATTTAATGATTGGTTTTTCTATGTTTTTAGTGGTTCTTGCTTTTATTTGAAATCCGCCTTGTGTCCCACCAGGTGGTATATAAATAAATATAATGATAATGATGATGATGATAATAATAAATGGAACACCCTGGGCTAGGTTCTACAAATATATGGCCTAGTTCAGATGTACATTTTCTGGGAACCGTGGTTTAGTATCACTTAAAGGGTGATGGGTGATGACTCAAAGGAACAGGATATACAGCCTTAAATTCTGTTTATACTAAGTGAAAGCAGAGTTGAGTTTATGAAATGGGGAACTGGTTTAACTTTTGGTTAACTAATGGGGACCTTAAACCATGTTCAAACTGTGGGAACCAAACTAACTAGGATGATCACACCAACACACCAGGACACAAAGCGAGGAGGCGAAAGGAGAAGCATGGCATCCATATGCTTGTTTCCAGCTTGTTAACCTATTATTTAACAAACCAGAAAATGTATGTCTGAATGGGGATCAGTTCACGGATCAGGAGACTTTGAAATTGTGGGCTGATTGGGACAACCTGCGTTCTGGAGGTGAGTAATTGCATGACTGATGGACAGTCCTATATTCATTTAGGGGGGGGGAGCTACTTTCATTGTTTTTAAGCATAACTTGGAGAGAGAGAGAAAGAGATTATTCTTTCAAAAAACTTTTAAGAAGTACATACCGGTACATATTTTGTGGTTCTCACTTTTATCTACTGGCGGACTTGGGAAAGTGGGGAGCATGAAATATATACTGTATATTCCGGCTTATAAGACGACTGGGCGTATAAGACGACCCCCAACTTTTCCAGTTAAAATATAGAGTTTGGGATATACTCACCGTATAAGAAATACGACCCGACATATAAGACGACCCCCAACTTTTGAGAAGATTTTCCTGGGTTAAAAAGTAGTCTTATACGCAGGAATATACAGTACTTTTTTTTTAAAAAAAGGACCTTATTTCAGGGCAGCCTTCCAGATCCAGTATCCTTGTTTGTGGGGAAAGAGTACAGGATATTTGTTGTGGTGTCATACCTGTTTATTTTCAAAAATACAGCCTGAGCAGGTGGGAACACAGTAGGCACACAGACTGGTGGTGTTAATCCAAAAGCAGTGTTATTGTAGCATCCCAAGATTCTAAAGGGAGAGAAGGGAGACAGAAACCTCTTAGCAACCTTTCTCTGCTGGCTCCAAAACCCCAAAATCTTTCCCTTTGTCTGATCAAAATTCAGACTGTACATGCTGTTCCTTTCAGCTTCCACCCTGTTGGTAGGTGTGGTGCTAAGGTATTTTCCACAATGGGTTTTTAGGTAAAGATAAGGCATTAAGGAAACAACTATTGTTCAACAGCACATAGGGTAGCAAAGCCTTCCAGCGAGACAGAATTTAGAAAGCGAGGGTTATCTCTTGGCACAGTTGAGCAGCATGAGCCGAAACTGTGTAATTCTGAAAGTTATAATGTTCTTAATAAATGGATTGTGTTGAAGTTCCCTTGTCCAGTCATCAGAGTGTTTTCACCAATCCAAATCAAATTTACTACATTCATCTCAAAAGTTTTTAGAGAAGCTTAACTTGCTTACTTGGGAGTAAGTCTCACTGACCTCAGTGGAACTTTCTTCTAAGTAGGCATACCTCATACTTTGGCCACCTCATGAGAAGAGAAGACTCCCTGGAAAAGACCGTGGTGTTGGGAAAGATTGAGGGCACAAGGAGAAGGGGAAAACAGAGGACGAGATGGTTGGACAGTGTTCTCGAAGCTACGAACATGAGTTTGACCAAACTGCGGGAGGCAGTGGAAGACAGGAGTGCCTGGCGTGCTCTGGTTCATGGGGTCACGAAGAGTCGGACACGACTAAACGACTAAACAACAACAGGCATACCTCATATTACACTGTAAAATGTCCTCTAGAAGCAGGGGCGTAGCCAGGATCAAAACTAGGGAGGGGGCAAGCCATGGTCGTTGAGGGGCGGGGCCAAGGCACGGGAGGGGAGGGGCCATGAAGTGGGGACGTGGGCGGGGCTACAGGGCCAGCGGGCCCGATGACATCGTGGTGGCAGCGGCAGCAGCCACCTTGTTCTTCTGGGGATGGCAGTGTTGGCAGCTACCCTGCTTGGCTGGAGAGGACGGGAGGGTCGGGCAGGCGAGAGGGGGTGGCAGGGTGGGCGAGGCAAGGCACGGCCGCAGCCACGACGGCTCCGAGGCATTGCTGCATATCAGCATAATATTTCAACCATGTTGTGGGTTCAAGCACCACCTTAGGAAAAAATTCCTGCATTGCAGGGGGTTGGACTAGATGACCATTGTGTTCCCTTTCGACTACAATTCTATGATTCTATTGATATATTACCATAGCATATGCATCATTCTGCTGTCTTGAATTGTCCTACTCCTAGGCATAGCAGCCAACTCCTAGAGGCCTAGGTGCCTCCCCCCCCCCAATTACTGGTAAATACCGTATTTGAAAGAGTCATCCACCCCATGTTGATGGGCTTTCTATGTGGGGCTTATCTGCCCCCCGTATTTTATTAAGGATGGAAGAGGGAGGGAAGGAAGAAATAGAGAGAGGGATAACTCATATTTGTGGGTGCCTCTGGGACCCCTAAAAAAAGCTCACCCAAATTTTTCCTCCTCCCTAAAAAAGCTGAACTATGACCTGAAGCCCTAAACAAAAATGGGCCTCCCTCCCTCCTAAAAGAAGCTCAACAAGTTTGACCTAAACCCCCCAAAACAGGGCTTCCCTTCCTTAAAAAAACTCAACAGCTTTGACCTGAACCCCCCAAAAGGGGGTAGATCACTCCCAGTTTTAAACTCTGTGAGTAGATCAGAGTCTCTTGGGAGGTGGCCACCCCTGATTTACAGTATACAGATGCAGGAGGAGGGGCAGACTGGAACACCACTGCTTTTTATAAACATCACTGTGTCTGTCAAAGCTACAGCCCCCCTTTCTTATTCACTTCCTTTTAGCCTTGCAGAGCCACCTTAGTCAAATTGAATCCTCTGCATCCTCATTAAATCGCCAATAGAACTCTTAATGCGATCCCTGAATGCTCATTAACAACTTCCACTGAAGAACAATAGGGTGATGTGGTGAGCTATCTAATCTTGCCTGGGGATATCTGCTCCATTGTCTTAACTGCTTATTTATTTGATGTGTTTTTGTTACAGCTGTGTCCCGTCCCCGTCCCCCCCGGAAAGCGGAGTTTGAGCTGCTCTTGCTAAAGCAAAGCCCTTTCCACTTCAGTTTTTGGAGGGGAAAAGTGCTGGTTATGGTCTGTAAAATACATTATTTTTTTGCTTCTGGGGGGGCAGCCGCCCCCCTGCCCCCTGCCTACGCCCATGTCTAGAAGTTACCATCATGGGATGGGAGGTGCTTTTCTGCAGCATTATCCAGTGGCGCTGCTATCATTTTTAAAGACCCAACTCCACTGGTAAGATTAGAGGTGACAACTGGGCAATAATGAAAGACCATAGGAAGCTGCCTTATACTGAGTCAGACCATTGGTCCACCTTGCTCAGTATTGTCTACATGATTGGCAGTAGCTCCCCAGAGTTTTAGGCAGGGGACATTCCAGTTCTATTTGGATGTGCCAAGGACTTAGCCTGGGACCATTTGCATGCAAAGCAGACAGAAGTGTGAGATTCTAGGGCAGGGGTCCCCAGACTACGGCCTGGGGGCCGGATGCGGCCCAATTGGCCTGCCAATCCATCCCGCGACGACCCCTGCCAGCCACCGGCTGCTCTTATGGCGCGCAGCGCGGCAGCGCTCTTCTGGGTCGGGAAAAAAGCGCCGAACATCCTTTGTGCGCATGCGTATGGGCCTCTCCCGACCCGGAAGAGGTCATTTCTGGTGCACTTCCGGGTCGGGGGAGGCCCATATGCATGCGCACAATGGATTTTCGGCGCTTTTTCCACCCTGGAAGCGTGCCGCCGCGCCAGTAAGCGCCCGTGGCATGCGCACGGGCGCGCACTCCCCCGCCCGCCGGCCCGCACAGGCGCGCGCTCCCCCGCCCACCGGCCCGCAGCGCGATCGGCGCGGTGGGAACCGGCCCAAACGCCGGTAAGTCTGGGTACCCCTGTTCTAGGGGTTCCAGGTGAGGCACAGTGGAGGCTGTGGTGTCTTTATGATATGTGGTTTATTTACACACATATACAACCTGAGCCTATGATGGAGGAGCTCACAGCATCAACACCCCAAGAGGGCCATGCTTCCCCCATAGCTGCAGTCTTGGAGCCAAGCAGAAATCAAACACCATTCTGTCTCTTTGGCTTCCCAGTTTGCTGATTTGCTTCTAGCTCACACCACTCCAAAATTCTCTGCTCAAAACTCTGGCTTTGTCCTTCTAACTATCCACAAGTTGTGGGAGAGGGTCCCACCCATTTGCCGTCTCACACAGAGCCCCTTCCTTTCTTACCTTAGCCATTACCCCATCAGGAAGCTAGCCTGACTATTTCAAGAATTAGAAGGGGAGCTCAGGTATTAGAAGGGTCTCAGCATTCAACTACTTCCCCCCCCCCCAACTTGTAACAAGATAGATAGATATAGATATGGACATTGATGCATGTTCTTCCCATTACTCTTTCCACTGTCTCGATTCAGCTCCCTCGTTGTCTATACCCATTTTTGTGGAAATTTAGACTGCAAGGTCCTTGGGGCAGTGATATATCTTTTTTTGTTCATGTTTCTCTGGAAAGCGCCATGTACACCGGAGGTTTAAATTGGCCTCCATTTTTTCATTTCCATGACCAAATTGCTAATCGCCAAGCATTGAAAAACTGTCTGTATGATAAATCATTACTGGAATTTTGTTTTTAAAATTCCTCTACTAGTTTGGTTAATCCATAATTTCCTCTAAGATGCATCCACTGTTACTCCCATTTCCTTGGCTACATAAGATTTTTTGAGGGTACACCTTGAGGTCTTAACCGAGGTTTTAACTTGTTACAAACCCACAGGATAGAATTAAGAACATGGTTATGCAAAGTCACCTCTTTCTTCTGTGGTCTTAATGCCCATACGAGGCACTTCAGTGGATATCTGCAGACCTGCTATACTAGCTATTATTCCTCCTAGCTTCTAACCACACTGACATCACTACAAGTTGAGGCAGCCCTGTCTTCAAAGCACTCTGCTGGCGTAAACTCCAGGAAAAGGATTAGTTTATAGCTTCGTAGACACTGAGGCAATTATGCCTTGTGTGAGAGCTGGGAGCATCTGGATTCGGATAATTTAAGTGATTAGAGAAATCAGGGAAGCAGAAGACATTTTGGGCAAGGGCAGCTGCTTATTATGCATATATATCCATCAAAAAGAAGAGACAGAAAAGCATGTACGCTTGTGGCAGGCGGCGGGGGGGGGGGGGAGTAGATAAGAGTAGACTTGCTGAAACTGGCTTAAGGGAACAGGAAAGCCACATGAGTTTGCCAGGAATTCTGATACCATGCAGGAAGGATTTTCAAGTTGATTCTATAATAATGGTCAAAGAATACAAAGCAAATTCAAGAGTAGGCATGCAAGAGGATTTTCTTTTCTTTTTTACTTTGGTTCATTGGGTAGGCACACAATTTCACATATGTGCTGGACAGGGAGCTGAAGCAAATGTAGGTAGTCCGATGAGTGTATAATAATGTGTGTCTGGCTCTAAGTGTCTTATGGAAAAGTCAAGTTGGACATAAAGAACTTATTGGTTACACGGGCGTACGTTAGCTGCAGCATATCTTTAGTGGACAGTTTGCAAATCCAAAGTAATCAGGTACAGTGCTAGTAGAATAAATTCAAACGGCTGGACAGCTTTGGTATTCTGCCAACAACAACAACATCTTAAGGTAAAATCACAGTGGAATTTTGGATTAGGCTTCTCACTGCCCACCCAATTTAGTTGCTGGAGACCTCTTACCTTGCATTGTCTTGAATATGGGGTGTGAATTTCTTATGCTCAATGGGGTGAAGACTATCTCAACACCACAGGCCGAGAAAGCCCCTTTTCTTCATCAGTATGAGCCTCCACACCTTTGCCTGCTAGACATTGCCACTTCACCTCTGCAGGTGGGGTGTTAAATGAACCAAAAGGTTTTAATGAGGCATGGAATTGGAACCAGCTTGCAGGTTCAGTAAACTGTGCTCCAGAGCTAAGGGAAGGTGCACTCAGATCCTGGCTCTTGGCAGCTGGAAGCTTTGGGAGGTGAGAAATGAATGGAAACACTCTGCACTGCCCACCAGAGTGCTATATGAGCTCAAAGGGCTCCTTTCCCACTTTGTATGTACAAGCAAAAGGCAGAAGAACAAAAAGCATGGAGCATTATGCCAATTCTCTGCCAGTGTGGCATCACCATAGATTTTAGTAAGGCTTTGTTCAGTTGCCCAGGTTTGCAAGGCTGAAGGCACTGGCGTAGCAAGGGGGAGGCGATGGGGCGGGCTGCCCTGGGTGCCACCCTGGAGGGGGTGACACTCGGTGCGCACCCCTGCGACTCCCAAGCCGAGCGGTGCCACTTCAGTGCCTTGCAGATGGTGCCCAGATCCTCTGCTCGCAGCTGCAGCCACGAGCGGAGGACCCTCTGTTTGTGGCTGCAGCTACAGCTGGAGTGTCCCTGCGCCGCCCCGGCACTGTGCTGGAGCGGTTTGCCGGTGCCACTGCGTGGCACGCATTGCACATTGCACAGCGCACATGCGCCATGCGTGGTGACGCTGCACATGCACACTGCGTAGCAATGCCCCGCCCCCCCGGGTGCCACTCCGGGCACCCGAGCGGCTTTCTCTGCCCCTGGCTGAAGTAAGGGCTTGGCAGAGTCCATAGAAGCCCACCTTCCATAGTGTGCATGGCCACTTTGGACCCCTAGTATCAAAGAAGAGAGCACAGAAGGGTCCGTGAAGTTGCCCATCAACAGTGAGCATTGGGACAGCAGGCACACAGGTCACCTGATCTTCCCCATTATGGTGAGATGTATTGCATTTCTGTCTCAACAATGGAAGCATTTATTTTCTTTTAAAAATGTATTAGTAGTAGTTAAACCCAAATGCAAGGGACCCAGGTGGCGCTGTGGTTAAACCACTGAGCCTAGGGCTTGCTGATTAGAAGGTCGGCGGTTCGAATCCCTGTGACGGGGTGAGCTCCCGTTGCTTGGTCCCAGCTCCTGCCAACCTAGCAGTTCGAAAGCACGTCAAAATGCAAGTAGATAAATAGGAGCCGCTACAGCGGGAAGGTAAACGGCATTTCCATGTGCTGCTCTGGTTTGCCAGAAGCGGCTTTGTCATGCTGGCCACATGACCTGGAAGTTATACGCCGGCTCCCTCGGCCAATAATGCGAGATGAGCGCGCAACCCCAGAGTCGGTCACGACTGGACCTAATGGTCAGGGGTACCTTTACCTTTACCTTTTTAAACCCAAATGCAATACAAAATAGTTCTCCGACGTTATAACACAATGTTACTATATAATAGTATTAATTTATATAAATATTATCTAAATGTAAATTTTTCTCTGTTTAATGCAGTGTTGAAGCACAGCGGGGAAGAAGACAATCAAACAGCATATGGGATGAAACTAAAGAAGATACTAAACATTTCATTTATATCTTTTTTTTGCATCCTTATGTGATTAAGTTTCTTTAAATCTCAGTATTTTCATATACAATAATATGTCAGTTTTATTTTAAAATTTTGTTTATGGCAGCAAGAACTCTATACTTATATCCGTAGCACCCAATTATTTTTTAATATATAAAATTGATGGTGTCTATTCATTTCCCCTCTGATAATTTTATAAGCACGCAACATCACATTTAGCTTTTTATTTCTAATTGTTTCCAGATTTTTCTAATTAGTTCAAGCTTCTTTTAAACAGCTTAACTCTGTTTCCATGTTTTAGCATATAATACATTTATAATAGTCGCTTTACACAAAAATCTGTGTTTGGCATTTTCTTATGATATTGTTTCCTTGTGTACAGTTTAATAAGCGTATCAATTTTCTCACATTTAGCTCTACTTGGAACATTTCCCTGAGAGTACCCATTACCATGTGTCAAAATGATATTGCCTTTTTGCACCTCCACCATATGTGTGTGGGTGGGTGGGAAATATTGCCTTCATCTTCATGGCACATTCCACACTTTCCATCCCCTGCTTTACTTACCATTTTGTTTCTTCCATGAAGTCTAATATCACCGAACCTCCCTTTTTATGCAGTTCTCTTTGTAGGTTATTGCTATACAAACAAGATAGAAATAAAACGGATAGACAAATATGTTGATCAACAAGGCAGAATTGTGATGATAAAGGTTCAGGTAATTAGCAGCAATTATTTCCTAAATTTGCATCTATTACTTTGCAATACTAGCCTATGCAAATTCTGTGCAAATCTGTGCCATGCTTTTCCTCTTACGCTTTTTTGGGGAATGTATGAAGGCCAACCAGCAAATAAAGGCTTCCCCTGTGGATGCAGTCAAAATTCCATTTTTAACTACACATATATGTGAACAAAATATATGCTGTCTTTTGTGTTAGAAGCACTACTTGCTGTAAGGATGCAGCTCTAGGAAAGGGAAATCAGGTTGATGAATTTAGACTGGTTGGCTACTGTGCGAATAGGACGCTGGACTAGATGGGGCATAGTCTGGGTGCACAGACGCTCTGACAAACTTTGTAACTGCTGCAGATAGATTCATTGTGCCTTATTGGGCATGCGCTCCTGTTTCCTCTCTGTAGATTTCTAATTCTATTTATTTCAAAGCTCTCCAAATTCAGTAGAATAATGAAAGGAAAGCACTTTCTCCATGCCTGCATGTTGGGTGAATAACATCTAAACCTGCTCTTGTTTCTCTTGCACTGACTTCTTTGCCTACTCTTTGTGAGAGGGCTGGATAACTGTTCTGGGCTCCTGTGGGAGCAAAGGCGGGATATAATTTTAATATATTTATAACTCTGGGCTCATCCACACTTCCGCTTGTACCATGTCTAGAAAGCACGGGCCAAGTGCTTTTCCTTTTGACCCATGCTTTCTCGGCATGGGTTGGAGCAGTTTCCCCTTCGCCTCGCTTCTTAGCGATAGATCTGAACAAATGGCATTCTGGGGAAAACCTGAATTGCTGTTTGTTGCGATTGAGCTCTAAAGAGTGGCTTTCCTTGGGTAGAGGGGAGGGAGTGTGCATAAGCCCTCTGTTTGGCCCTTGGGAAACTCCCTGGGCTCTGCTTCCTTCTCTGCCACACTCACACTCCCCAGTCTCCACCCCCCCCAAGTGGCTTGACACTCTCTCTGAACGTTCTTGCCTGGCTGGAATGTGCCCCTGAGTTCTCCCAGTGTCTCTTGCTTTATTTGACGGAGGGTAGACAGGATCATGTGTGTGAAACTAACCAGCTTTGCCTCTGTTCCCACCCACCACTGGCATGATGTGGGCCCTCTGGAGAAGGGAATGTGGCCCTTGGTTTGGAAAAGTTTCCCACCCCTGTAATATGGCAAGGGCAGGCACAAAGGGTACTTCTAGGCAGGCGAAACCTAATAATTGCTCTCCCGCTGTAAGCTACAAGGGGAATTGCAAATGACACTGGAAATATTGAGCCTTTTCATGCATTCATCCTGCTATGTTTTGCAGACAAGAGCAGATGTGACACAGCCCCTATGGGTGGGGAAGGTTTACTTCACCTAACAGCTCTTTCTCAAGGTCTCCCCACCTCCCAGTGTGTCATCTACCTACCTACCTACCTACCTACCTATAATATTTTTTTCCGTGTATAACACGCCCCCTTGTATAACATGACCCCTATTTTTTGGGACTCCAAATAAAGAAATCCCCCATATGCACTATACATGTATAATACGACCCGCCCCCCTGATTTTAAACTTGAAAAAATATAGTCTTATACATGGAAAAATACGATGTGTGTGGGAGAGGGAGAGAGATAGGGAATGCTTGTTCACTTAAATGTGATTTGTTTTAATCGGAAGTGTAGACTGTTTAATTACAGGGGAGCAGGATAGCCACATTGTTAAAAAGAAAAGAGGATGTTAAAATCAATTATTTAATTATTCCTATCACATTCTTTCCTTAAAGTATTATTGTGCAAATATGGTAATATAGCCAGGAAAGCAGTTTAGCTGTAATTAAGACATTGATGGGAAGGTTAAAGCAGCAACCAACTAGAAAGGTAACTTTAGTATTAATTATACAACGATGATGCCGATTGTGGCGATCACCATCATTATGATTCACCTCATACCTCAAGCTCTCAAAAGAAGCTTGGTGACTCGGTGAGGACATTGTGTGGGTGCCCCGTAAAAAGTGAGAAAAGGGGGCAATGCCACTCTAAATGCCTATATTACCCCATTCCAGCCCCCCCCCCCCCGTTTCTATAATTGTATATGCTGTTGTTGTAATCCACCCTGGGACCTTATGGTGAAGGGCAGGCAAGAAATATTACAAACAAACAAACAAACAAATAAGTGGAAGCCCCTGAAGGTCTCTCCCCTCCCCCACCCCGGTTAATTCCACACACCCCAAATCTACCATGGCTCAGAGACTGTTCTTTGTGCTGCGCAGCGATCTGTATTTAAATATCCTCACACCTGGGACCGTGACCCTTGCTCCTCAGTTGTTTAATAAGGAAACAGTTGCTGTGTTGTTCTGAGCTTTAGGGAATTTGAAAGAAGTCCCAGATAGGGAGCAGCACTGCAGGGCTGCCATCTGGGCAGGGTTTTTTGGGGGGGGGTTGGGGGGTTAGGTTGTTTAACTACCCAGGCTGGTTTTGTAATGCCCTGTCTCAGGGACAGCCTGCCCCCTTTTGCTTGCTTTTCCGTGAGGAGAAAATAAAAGGGAAGTGAAGATCACGCTAGATAGGAACCCCCTCCCCCCCTCCTCTTATTATCGCCACCAGCATGTGCTGCCACAACAAGATTAAAATGATTGCGCCATCATTTGTTTCATATTTAATAAACAATTGGGTAGCAGATTTCCCAGCAAGCCTTGCCTATCAATCAAACCCGCACAAAGTCCCCCTTCGAGCCTGCACTTCCGAAAAGAAAGAAAACAAAATTGGACTAATTTATTATTCATTCGTTCATTAAGTCTGTATTAACCAGATATATTATAAAAGAAAACAGAATTATGCCTTTTGATCAGGGAACTCTCTCTCATGAATATTCATAGCGCCCCCCCTTGCCCCCACCGCCTCTCATTTGCACACGCTGCGTCTATTGTGAGGCACTGGTGCGTCATTCAGGCACCTCTGACAAAGCCAATATCCAGCACTGATCTACATGATATTTGGGGGTGGGGGTGGGAATAAGAATGTCTCCCCCAAGGCCAGCTTGCACCATTCAGTGTCGCCTGCACAAGCTGTTAGTCGGTTGGGAACTCTTCCTGAGGATGACACATTTGAGAGTGTCAGGCCAGAAAGAGTGGAACAGATCTGTGGGGTGTTTTTCTTGGCCTCTTCTCTTTCTTGTTTTGTTTGATTCCTGCTGGTGCCTCACAGGTATGAAAAGCAGCAGGATTTGAATCTCACCTGTGTTTTATTTGCTCCCT
Organism: Zootoca vivipara; assembly: GCF_963506605.1. Classification (NCBI taxonomy): domain Eukaryota; kingdom Metazoa; phylum Chordata; class Lepidosauria; order Squamata; family Lacertidae; genus Zootoca; species Zootoca vivipara. The sequence goes on from NC_083277.1 coordinate 51,742,359, forward strand.
TGGAAGGCGATGATGCCACACACAAAAAAACTCTCTTTCCTTTAGCCTGGAGCTGGCTTCCTTCAAAATGGCGCTGTGCCAAGTTAAGGACACAACACAGGCTGCCTCTTTTTAGAGGTTCACCCTCACAAAATACTACAAAATGGAATGCTCTGCGCTTTTGGTCCTAAGGGACTCCAGCGTTAACCAAACAATGAAACCGTTTCAAACACTGCAGCATAGCCTGCAACTGTAGCTTCATCAGTTAAAAGGAAAAAAACACCACACTAAATATAAAACTGTGCATCAGTTCACAAGCAGAGTTTAACCATGTTAACTCTCTCCAGAAGCTTTTGTGAAGAGCCGAGTTTTGAGTGCATTGAGCCAGGAGGGCCTCACTTGGTAGGGCATCCCATGGCCACCATGCCTCATCTGAAAAGGCCCTTTATTTCCCAACTATGGGTAGTATAAGGAATCTGTTTTATATTCAGAATTTTGTGGTCCCAACTCAGTCAATGGAGCTTTGCCCTCATTGGGCCATCTCTCACATCAAGTGCCTGCTTGTTTCCATGCTGTTCATGCATTGTTGGTTTCCCTAATAAAACACCCAAGTAATTACATGCAAAATCATACATAAACATAGGGGCGAAACTAGGCTTTATTTCACCTGGGTCAAAGACCCAGTTTGGCACACAGACCCCATGCGCATTTACACACACACACACACAGGCCTCAATGGCGCCCCTCTGACACCTTAGGAAACCTGGAATGTATATGTGTATAATATGATATGTATAATAATGTGCATAATAGTACATTTAATATGTGCAACCACTAAAAAAAACAAACCACTTCACATCTCATCGAGATCAAGGGAGGAAGATAAGAATTAAAAAACAACCTGAATATACAAGCTTGATGTTGAGATTTTCAGAAAATCCGGTCCCTGTTCCTCACCCACCTTACCTTTGAAGGAGGGGGAACAAGGAGCAGATATTGACCAAAGTAGAAAGAGCTTCAGCTAGTGCACAAAGTTAATGATCATCAGAGAATTCACAGAGGAAACCATATGAATGCTCTCTCTGTGTGGAAAAAGCTTCCTTCACTTACTTCCCATCAAGAAATTCACATGAGGTGAACTCTGTGAATCAAATAAATGCTGGGAGCGTGGAAAGAAATTCAGATTGAACTTGTATCTTCATACCAAACGATTCAAGCGTAGAAGGCAGCCTATAAACAGCAAGGCTCAAATAACTGCTCTATTGATTGATGTGCATTTTTTGTATGGTTGTTCTTATGGTTTTAACTTTCTGGGCTTTGCTCCTCTTAGGTAATGAGGTTTTAGGATTTTTTTATATAATAATTTTTTATTATTATTTATACCCCGCCCATCTGGCTGGGTTTCCCCAGCCACTCTGGGCGGCTTCCAGAAGGATATTAAAATACAATAATTTATTAAACATTAAAAGCTTCCCTAAACAGGGCTGCCTTCAGATGACTTCTAAAAGTCTGGTAGTTGTTTTTCTCTTTGACATCTGGTGGGAAGGGCGTTCCAGAGGGCGGGTGCCACTACCGAGAAGGCCCTCTACCTGGTTCCCTGTAACTTGGCTTCTCGCAGCGAGGGAACCGCCAGAAGGCCCTCGGTACTGGACCTCAGTGTCTGGGCAGAACGATGGGGGTGGAGACGCTCCTTCATGTATACTGGACCGAGGTCGTTTAGGGCTTTAAAGGTCAGCACCAACACTTTGAATTGTGCTCGGAAACATACTCGGAAACGTATTGTATCCTGATTGTGTTTTATTGTATTTTTTCATTTTCCTTTCCTTCCATTCATCCAACTTTCCCACTTTTTCCTTGTTGAACTTTTTGGAAGAGCAAGATATAAATGTTTTGACTAGATAAGTGGGGAAAGGCCACCTTCAGATACCCTTGCCCGAGATTGTTTATGGCTTTATAAAGGTTAGGACCAGCACTTTTAATTTAGCCTGGAAACAAATTTGTAACCAATTCAATTAGAACAATATCAGGAGTTAATATGCTCCATGCAGTGAACCCCAGTTAGATGTCTGGCTGCTGCATTTTGGACCAATTTAAGTTTCGGGGCACATTTAAAGAACAGCGAGAGATCCATAAACATTGTCAAGCTGTAAATTTAGCAGCATGAGGAAGACGAATTAATTAATTCAGGGTGGGAGAGTGACCTACCTGGTGACTTTTAAATCCATTTGATTAAAGTTATTTTGACATTCGGTTTTGTATGTAATGCAAGTCCTACTCGGAGTAAACCCATCAAAATGAATAACCATGACTAATCTGGGCGCATTACCATCAAAGGGCCTACTCTGGGTAGGGTTTAGTTAGATACAGCTCTCAAGTGTTTTTTTTAGCCTCACTATTAGGACAAAATCCATTTTAATTGTTCATGCTGTAACATAGGCCAATATTAATGTACAGTGGTACATTGGTTCTCAGACTTAATCCATTCCAGAAGTCTGTTCCAAAACCAAAGTGTTCCAAAACCAAGGTGCGCTTTCCCATAGAAAGTAACGCAAAATGGATTAATCTGTTACAGACTTTTAAAAACAACCCCTAAAACAGCAATTCAACATGAATTTTACTATCTAATGAGACCATTGATCCATAAAAGGAAAGCAATAATCAATGTACTGTACTATAAAATAAATAAGACAGTATTGTAGGTGATAAAAAATTAATTTTTTTTCTTACTTGCACTGATGATAGTCATTGTTTGGATGGGGAGATTTTATCTCCCCATCCAAACAATGCAGTCACACCATCAATCAAGCAGTCATGCCCACCCCTTTAAAAAACAACCAAACGAAACCAAACTACCTGAAATTTCACCAGCCAGCTCTTGGAGGGTGAGGAGGGAACTGTGTCTGGGAGACTGGATTCAGTTCCGTTTCACCACTGAAAGAGCTGATTGGAAAGATTTTGGCTAATTTATAAAAGGGCTGCACATGCACAGCCACAGCAGCTAGGATTCAATGAAATGTGTCACTGGACATGTAAAGAGCAGCCTTCCCCACGACATTTCAAATGATGGTTGTCTCATTTAAACTGCCTTGTCTCCTCTCTTCATACAGTTCATGGCCACTTGGAGGAGAACACTGCATGGGGAACACTGCATGTTTCTTATATCTATATAAATAAAAATGTAAATGTCCGTTTGTACAAAATCAAAATTCTCTGAAAGTTCTTGACCGATTGCCTTGAAATTTTGACACAATGTTGCATGCGAATATGTGAGTGTTTGTATAAATTTAGATTATATAGATGCCACACCTGTGACAGGTAAAACATGATTTTGTGTAAAAATAGCACCCTCTGTTGGACCTCAAAGCAACAGATGCTATAGTACAGTCTTTAGTCCCAGGATGCCGCGGGGAATGCGCTGGCGTCAATCCGACGCGAGCGCGTAGAGGGTGCTGGGAGCAGGTGGCTGGCGCCTCCTTGTGGGAAAGTGGGGACGGGATCCTCTCCGTCTCCGGCGCCTCGCCTCTCCCCAGCGCCCTCGACATGTCCACTGGAATCCTTCGGGGGAACTGGGCAGAGCCTCCCCAACATGGCCAGACGGTATGCGAGGGGGAGAGAGGGGGGGCTCGGGGTGGAGGGTGACGTCATGTGGGGGGAATATGACATCACCCACCAGGGGAACAGAGGGAGGGGTGTTGTTACATCCTGTGTCTGTCTGGCTAAACGGGGGGGCCTGACGGAGCCACAACAATGTGTGGCCGGGTACAGCTAGTAGAATCATAGAATTGTAGAGTTGGAAGGGACCACAAGGGTCACTGTCATCTAGTCCACACCCGTGCAATGCAGGAATCTTTCGCCCAGCATGGGGCTATAACCCACAACTCTGAAATTATGAGTCTTGTGCTCCAGCGACTGAGCATTGTATTTAAATCAAGCCTTGGATTGAGTTAGGGAATTGCAAAGCTATGTTCTATCTAACAAGAGATACACATGTGAAAAGCCTGTCTGTCTGTGGCCTGGAGCTGGACCAAGATGCACACATCTTATGCCATTTCCCCAACTATTTAGAGGCTGAGGACAAAGCTAGACATAAACATATTTGTTAGACAGTCTCACTGAGGGGGCTGTGATCCAGTAGCCCTAGCAGACCAGCTTCCATTGACTGCAATAACATCTGGACAAATGCTGATTTAGTGATAATAATGTCACATCTGCAACAAACATATGAACCACTCCTTTACCACTTTAACAGTCATAGCTCCCCCACAAAGTAACCTAAGAACTGTAGTTTGTTAAGGATGCTGTACGGGGGAAACTCCAGTTCCCAAGGTTCTATGGGGGAAGCCCTGGTGACTGTTAAAACAGTATGAATGTCCTTTAAGTAGTGTAGATGTGGCCTAAAGTGTTACACAGAGAATACTCAGGCCCGGAATGCTTATTGACTGTTTGCCTGCCCCACACATTTTTTGCTGATTCCACGTTCACTTTTAAAAAAAATTGACATAAAGTGTAGGTTGGATCCCACGAGGCAAGACACCGTGATAATAGCAAGCACCTTTATTGAACTACATAACTGGGAAACAGGTGCAGAGCAACCTGCTGAAAGCCTAGGCCGCTCCCACTCCCAACATGAGTCTAAACTTCCAAGCTGCAAATCATGACTCAGAGTTCAAGGGCCAATGACAGAGGCCCAAAGCCTGAAATGTTCTGTGATTGGACATCATGTATGGAATCAGAACACAGGAGCTCAGATTCCTTAGTCCAGACTCAAGCTCAGGCAAACACAGACCACTGAATACATAACATGACAGTTTACTTTACAGGAAGTAAAAAGACACAGGTGTTGGGGATCATGTCTGTTTGGTTCCCTTCCATCTGTTGGCACCCAATACGGCTATGAATAGAGCAGCTTGCTGGAGCTGGCAGGGCACAGACGACTGCTCCGGGTGGAACAAAAGAGTAAACTACACAAGAGCAGAGTGGATGTCTGCATCCTACCTGCGTTGACAAGCAAAGGAGCAGCCAACTTTGTGCAGAGAAAGTAGTGAGCCAGCTTTTACAGCTGTTCTGTAGTGACCCAGACCTGCTGCCAAACATGCATAGGATTACAGCCACTTTAGGACAAATGCAAGTGCAGGTAGACCACTGGCCATTTCTAAAGCAGCATATAATAGGGAGGATATCTGACTCTCAAATATTCATTGTAAGGTCCCACGTGTACAATATGCTAGTGGTGGCTGATGCCCACTGAGAGTAATAGGGTGGGAGGCAGGGAGGCTAAGGGTAGGTGGAGCCAGAGCGAATGACAGGCGGAGACAACTAATTCTAGTTTTGTGCCATCCTCCTCCCTGCTGAATTCTGCAAGGGCAGCACTGAGGCAATGGAGGGAGAAGCTGGGGGGGGGGGGCAGTGCCACCCACTGGAAGGGTTGCAAGAAAGAAGGCAGGCAGGTGGGAGCTGGCTGACTGCAGGCTGGAGGGGGTGGGGCAGTGCATACAACAATGCACATAAGACTTACTTGCATGCAACCAGGAATACTAGAAAAGCAGAGTTCGTGATCGCATGGAGATGCCCCTCTGTGCATATAATCATACAGATAGGGGAGCGGGGCTCTTTCTGGCTTTATGGATTCATTCAGTTTATGGATTCATTCAATTTTCCCGTATATTCATGCAATTTACCAGGGGAGGGGGAATCTCAAAGTGCCTTTAAGCAAATTAAAAATACCATGAAGTCAAAAGGAATAAAACAACAAGTAGAACCAAAAGTGTTTTATCCATTCACATTCTATAACAAGGACAATACCCTCTCCCACCCAAAAAGAGGAATTCTAAGAACTGACCAAACCACAGCAAGATCCTTGGAAAACAAGAATGTCTTTGCTGGGCGTCCTTCAGGAGAGAGCATTTCACAGCTAAGAGGCTACTGCTGAAAGGTCCACTTTTCCTTTGCTGCCTTCCCTTGGAAGAAGCTTATGCAGAAGCACGTCTGATGACAAGTGTAAGGCTCAGGTAGGGCTATAATGGTGAAGCACTCTCGGAGGTATTGCTATAATGAGCACAAGGAGGTGAGGTCTGCCCAGCTCCTTTCCTGCCTGCACCCATAGAACATCTGAAAAGTGTTTTTTTTGGGGGGAGCAGGCCTTTTGTTAGGAGGGTAAAACCTAAGTTTGCTATGTATTTTTATTGATTGGGGAGGGGGCAGCTGCCCCCTGGCTATGCCCATGGCTCTACCCTACCCTCCATGACACGAACCATGGTTATCTGTTCCTTCCTCTACAGGAGAGGAAGGGAAACGACATCATACTGAGCCCTCTCAACCAATTGTATTTCTATGGTCTGAGTAAAGGTAAAAGGTAAAGGACCCCTAGATGGTTTAGTCCAGTCAATGGCGACTATGGGGTTGTGACACCCATCTCGCTTTTCAGGCTGAGGGAGCTGGCATTTGTCCACAGACAGCTTTCCGGGTCATGTGGCCAGCATGACTAAACCACTTCTGGCACAACGGAACACCGTGATGGAAACCAGAAAACGCTGTTTACCTTTGTGCCACAGCGATACCTATTTATCTACTTGCACTGGTATGATTCTGAACTGCTAGGTTGGCAGGAGCTGGGACAAAGCAATGGGATCTCACCTCACCTCATCGTGTGGATTTGAATCGCTGACCTTCTGATCAGCAAACCCAAGAAGAGGTTCAGTGGTCCCTTATGGTCTGAGTATCTGCCTATCAGCAATACAGCTCTGTGGACTTAGTTCCTAATCTCCTACAAAAAGCAAGCATGGATGGTGAAGGACCTAAGGTACATACATGGCTAGACAGAGGCTGGCTAGCAGGCTGCATTTGGCCCCTGGGACTGAAGTTCTCAACTTCTGGTGTAACCCCACCCCACCTTCCTTATTTCCCTCAACATAATCTCCTTAGAGTCTTCATAAACCACCACTGCCTTTCAGAAAGAATCTTATGCGTTTTGTTGTTGTTGTTGTTTTCACTTATTGCCACCCATAAATTATAAATATTTCAAATAAATAAACTCCCCCAGTGGTTTCATAGAGATGTTAAACAGCATGGCAGACAAGATTTGAGCCCTCCAGGACACCATAAGTCAAAGGCCAAGACACTGAGTAGAACTCCTCTGCCCCGTGTACCACCTTTTGGAATTTGCCTGCTAGTTAGGACCAGAGCTGCTGTAATATGCTGCCCCCAAACCCCATCCCAGCAGGATGATCCATGTTGGCTGATGCCTATAGATGCTGAGAGGTTCAGCGAAATCAACACATCCAATCCAGCTCTCTAGTGGCCCAGGAATGAAATATTAATATATGTAGTAGTTGTCCAATATGGTGGGGATTAGAGACAACTCTTTTAGCAGAAGATGAGCTACTGAAGTTTTCTGACTGGATGGTGTCTCTCCCCCTCCTAGGGAAGCATTAATAATCCTCTGTGCGCGTCCCTGCCGCCTCTGGATGCCGTAAGTGGCTGAGACTGGAGCAAGGGTCAAGTGCACAAGTGGTTGACTTCCAAGAAGCCTATTCACATCCATGGGCTGCATGAGCTGAAAATAATCCGTAACAGAGCAGGCAGCTGCAGAATGCATGTCAATTGGCTCTGTCAACTTGGAGTCCAAGTCAGCACGGATGCGAGAGACTTTGCCTGCAAAATGTCTTAGAAATTGGTCACAGCGGGTTACCGAGGTGCAGACATAATGAGAAATATCCGTAGACATTCCTAACCATGGTTAAGGCTAGCTTAGGAAGGCTGGGTGGAATTTGCACTTGAGAGGGGAGGGCCTGGGAGATGGGTTCCCAGTAATGCAGCCTGCACCCTTAATCACCTGAAAGGAATGGGCATTATCATCTCTGCACCTCAGTGGGGCTAGTTTCCAAGTAAACATGTCTAAGATTGGGCTGTCAGTCTGGATTTCCTTTTATACAAGAAAACAGAATTGTGCCTTTTGATAAGGAAATTATCTGACTATGAATATTCATTCTGGCTAGTATTACCATACCGTCCAATATGAGAGACTCCTTTGCTGGAATCTAGACATGCCACCCTGTGCCCATTTACGTATTAGCTAGCCTGATTTCTAACTTTCAATTGTGCTTTTGAAAAAAAGCCAGTTTTTACAGTTTGAGACGTAAGGAGAGAGATGCAATCAGTATCCTGCCTTACGTATTATTCAGTAAGAAGTATGCCTGCCTACCTTCCAGAATTCAAGTCAATGAGTGGGAGCCACGGTCATGATTGACATATAAAGAATGCAGCGATATCTTCCTATATATTTCCGTGCTTTGAATGGACTGGCCAATTATGAAGCAGGATTTGTACCTTGTCAATTATTATAAGAGGAAAACCACCGCTTTACCTGTTTGGCTAGAATGGTAGAGGGAATGCTCTTTTTGCTTATTGTAAAAGTTCTAACCTGCTTTCCTTCTCCAATTCAGATGCTCAAAGCAGCTAACATCAAATCATATAAAAGAACACAACAATAATCGTATGATTAAAAACAGAGGAAGCATTAACAGGGTGGTGTAAATATTCTCTGGAGAGAGAGAGAGAGAGAGAGAGAGAGAGAGAGAGAGAGAGAGAGAGAGAGAGAGAGAGAGAGAGATGCTTCAGATGTATTGTAAAGACATATCTTTTGGCCAGGCTTCTGCATTATTTCATTTCTTCATCATTGCAGACTGCTATTTGTTTTTGGAAGGGGATAGGAACGGCTCATCACAAAATCTAAATCAAAACAACTATTTTGTAATTATTATTATTTTCTTTTTTACATATCCCAGAATGAAACTTTTTTTTTTTGGTCAGGATTCCATGAGATGCATCAGGTTCACAAATATGCTGAAATCCTGGGGAAATTCCATCTGTTCCTTTAAATTGCATATTAATGACTCTAAAACAAAATCAATTGTCCTAAGTTAAGGCTCATTTGGGCAGAAGCCCACCTTGGCTCCCTATTTTGTTAAATTTGTATATATTTTACTGAATGGCATTGTATACATTGGCTATAAGCAATAAACTTGATACCATACAACTATTTTGTTATACAGTACCTCATAAAAAGCAATGGGCCCAGGTAAGGATATATTTCTTATTTCACTCTTTTCCAGACCTGTGATTGCATTTAGTTGTGCACAAGGTACAGGTTTCTGTTGTATTTTGAAATTGCTGTTACGTGTTCCTACCCTGAGGAGAAAGAAAGTAGTTTTTATGTTGCAGTATACAGACATAACTAAATCCCATCTCCTGGAAAAGCATTGGCCTGTGTCATGAGTCACATATGCCTGATTAAAATTGCATATCTATTTACTGTGTAAAAACAAAAACAAAAAAGTTGGATTTCCTGGACTCAAGGAGGGGGATAGGGGAGGGAAGCTGAACAGGGAGAAAACATGGGAGGAGAACGCAAGTGCTATGTAAAAAAGTGAATGAACCAGGTGCGGTTGTTCCACAGTAACTGTCTGGAGTAGATGAAACAAATTTTTTTTAAAAAAATCCTTCCAGTAGCACCTTAGAGACAAACTACTGGTAAGTTTGTCATTGGTATGAGCTTTCGTGTGCATGCACACTTCTCCAGATACCAGATGCATGCTCATGAAAGCTCATACCAATGACAAACTTAGTTGGTCTCTAAGGTGCTACTGGAAGGAATTTTTTAATTTTGTTTCAACTACGGCTACCTACCCGTGTCCAGAGTAGAAACAGCCAGGAACAAGCTCAAGAGAGCTGTAGGTGAACATGCCGCTTGAGCTCTGTGTGTCTATTTATGACTCCTTGCTGATCTTCCATTTACTGATATACACAGACAAGGCATCACCAGCATATATAAAAATAGTATTACTCAATTACTGCAATTTCAAGTAAGAGTGGGCAGCATATTGCAGAAAGAGTTAGCAGCTACAGATAGCGCTGCTTGTTATGCAGCTAACAACTTGAAGTTTTGGATCAACATGTTAGAAATTTAGATTTTATCTGCATTGCAGTTCTTTATGTTGGCAAATATACCCTTTCATTCTCAATATTCCATGGTGTTGACAGCTAAATTCTATGCTGCAATGCTAAGCCTACTTACTTGGGACTCGTTTCTGGATAAACTAGATAACAACAGGCCTGTAAGATTGCAGTCCTACCCACACTTAACTCTGGAGTATGATCTTGTTAAAATCCATTGGATTTAACTCAAGTAGGTGAGCATAAGATTTCAACTGCTGTCTACAAGGAGGAAATGACATTTCATTCCAAAGTTAAACTCTACTTGGTAACAGGTGTGTGTTCCTGGACCCAACTGCCAAGGGCTCAACACTCCAGGAAAACAAGGTTCCGCTTCCCACTGTCTTCTGTTTTCACAGTAATTGGGTAGGTGAGAAAAAAATAACTTCCAGAGCTCTCCCTCTCAGCTGTGATCTCAAACAATATAAAGCAGGTAGAACAAATCACTCCACTTCTTTCAGCCATGGATAAATCAGATTAGTGCCCCTGGTCCTTCTTCAACTTTGTATGACACTTCCCAGGAGCAGGAAAACTAAACTAAAAACTCCAACCAGTAAAAAAGAAAAAGAGAAACAGATGCCTGATTTGCAGAAATTGCACCAAAATTAATGGGTGGCCAACACTACCCAGAGTTCTTTCCTTTTGACCTTGGCATTTCAGACCTTGATTATAGACAGACTAGTCTCATTCAGCCCGTTAAGAAAACGGGCGCTAGAGGTGCGACGGGGCCGTGGCCTTCCCTCCCTTTCTGCGCTCGGCCGTGGGGCGCGCCAAGAACGCAATTAAACAAAGTGCTCTTCCATCGTGTCCCGCGGCCGAGCGCAGAGAGGGAGGGAAGGCCGCGGCCCCGCCGCTCCTCCCACGGGCCAGGTAGGGTTGTCAGGAGGCGGCGGTGGCGGACCAAGATGGTGGCATCGGGCTCCGGGCTCCCGCCACCGCGGCCCTGGAGCCTGGTGCCGGCATCTTGGTCCGCCGCTGCAGGGGAACGGGAGGCAGAGGGTTGAGGGGGGGGGAGAGAACGCACGCGTGTGCACATCCCGCCTCTTCGTCCAGTCCCTGTGTCCGTGGGGCACATGTGCATTAGCGCGGACACAGGGACACAGGGACTGGACGCAGAGACACAGGGACTTTATTATATAGGATTTGGGAGCATGAGGTACGGTAACCCAGACAGGGACTCAAGGCACACACAAATTAAAAGAAGACGGAACAAATACAAACAGTTAAAAACATATAAAATATAATCATTAAAGCAATAATTAAACTGTAGTAGAATCAAAACAATATCCAAAATCTATTCAAATACAGATAATAAAACAGGAAGGACAGCACAGCACTGTTAAAACTCCTTTCCTTAAAAAACAGTCAGTTCCCAAAGGCCTGTCAGAATAGAAGTCTTCACCTGCCAGTGGAAGGCCTACATTTTACATACTAAAAGATCTCTGAACTGAATACATATTTTCAGATTCAGACACCGCAGCCAAAACTAGAATTCGAATGGATGCATGGAAATAGGACTGCGGGGATTCAGTCACTAACATCTCACCTCAGAATATGTTTTAGCACATGCTGAGAGAACTGGATTCAGTTGTTGGTTTCATGAAGGGCTCCCCGCCACAAAATAATCCAAGCACTAAGTCACTATGTATCTACCTAAAGGTCCTCGCCGTGGGGGAAAACAAAACAAAAATGAGTATATAGATCTTCCTATTTCTCTTCATCTGGGGGCTACTTAGCCTGCATGGAGGCCTAGGAAATCTGCTCCCCTTATGTCTTTCTCAAGGATTTAGCTACTGAACATGTGTTGTTTCCAGAGTGTGAAAAAGCAGCATATGTTTGAAGTTTCCACAGCACGGGGAGCAGTGCTGGGAGGCAGATAACTTGCCTGGTGACTGTGTGTCAGCATATGAAAATGTGCCCCACACAGCTAGAGAGAGAGAGAGACCAAGAGGAGTGTGGTGTTGTGTGGAACAGGACTGCTGCCGCATCTGACCTGCCACCTGCCTATGTATGGGCGTGACTGCCCCTCAGTAGCTGGTCCTTAGATAATAAACCAGTCCTTCTGTGTGTGTGTGTGTGTGTGTGTGTGTGTGTGTGTGTGTGAGAGAGAGAGAGAGAGTTTAGAAAATGGCAAGGGGTGGTTCAAAGCATGAGAGGGCCTTCTCTGTGATGGCCTCAGTTTATGGGCTGGTCTTCCTTCTGAGGTGAGTCTTGCACTATCACGGTGGCCATTTGATGGTTTATCAAGGCCTTTATTCAGGTAGATGTCTTCCCTCCTGCTGCTTGGCTATGCCCTGCTGTTCTGTGTTGCCGTTTCATCATTCGGATATCAGTTGCTTTTGTGGTTTTATTTTGTGGCTTTGCCTTGTAGTTATCTTAACTGTGATATTTTTGCTATATAGTCAAGGGCGAGCTATAAATACAAACAATAAACAAGGCAATAGAAAAATGCTAGTATTCCGGGTCAAGCAATGAAACCAATTGTCTATGAGTTCTGCACTGTCAGGGAAGCACTTTCCCACACAATTGTAATTAATGTACGGAATTCATTATTGTCAGAAGCCTTTAAAATGGGATTAGACAAACTCATGGAGGGAAGGCCTATCAGTGGCTATTAGTAATGATACCTGAAAAGACCCTCCATGTTCAGATGCAGTGTACCTCAGGGTATCATGGAGATGAACAATACAAAATGACCCTCACCTTTATTACCTTCTTGAGAGCTTTTTGTGGTATCTTGCTGGCTGCCATAAACAACATAATGAACTAGATGAAACTGGATTGATTGGCCAATTTATTTGAGAGCAGGTACCCTGACCAAACTGTGGGAGGCAGTGGAAGACAGGAGAGATTGGCATGCTCTGGTCCATGGGGTCACGAAGAGTCGGACACGACTAAACAACAACAACCCTGAAGTCAAATCCCCATTAGCCATGAAACTCACTGGGTGGGCTTGGGTGAGTCTGTTACCCACAAGCTCCAGGGGCCACCCACTAGCAAACACCCACCACCCAGTGCCAAGCACTCACCACTGCCAGACACTCGCCATCTTCTCCAGCAGCCATGCACCCTTGCCATGGCCACACACCTCCCTGCCACCTGCCCACTGCTGCACTTCCTCCTTTAGCACCTGGGGAAACCCTTGTGTGCTGGCAGTGGGGAGGCATGGTTATGGCAGGGGCACGGCCAAGTGATGGAGGAGCAGGAGGAGGAGGTGGCAATCCCCCGGCAGTGGTGAGTGGTAGGCACCCAGAGGCAGCAAGGAGCAGGTGGTGGGCAGGGGCACCGCCTGGGTTTTTGCCTCAAGTGGCAAAACGTGGGCTGGCCCTGATAATAAATACATGCATTTGGGTGTGTGGTTCTACAATGAAACTAATGAAGCTTAAGCTTCAGGGCCCCTAATCCCAGATGGACTCCGGAAGCGACTTCAGTCCAGAAGCGACTTCAGTCCACATTGCTTAACATTTCATCATTCTGTGGTGCATCATATGTGTATATAACATTTCCCTAATTTTCATCCCCCCCCCAACTCGAAAAGCATAGGGAATTTTTATTCACACCAGTGACTTTGACACGTGAGATAATCCAGTACAACAATTTTAATCAAAATATAAGACGTGGTAGTTGTTATTACTATTTTTTAGTGGTTATCTGTCGTGGAACAACCCCATTGAAGAAAATAACCTCTTTGCTAGTTGCAAAGGGGCCCACATAAAAAGCTCAGGTTTCAGGGTCCCCAAAATGTAGGTCTGCCAGTGGGTATGTGTAAACTGAAATTGCCTGAAACTAGACACAAAAGAAGCTAGTGACAGTTTTAAATAAGGTTGCTAACCCTTGAAAATCCTGGTACCTTTGTTTGTAAGGCCTGGCAGGTCTGGGAATGGAGCCAACCACAGATACCGTCTCTATTCACTTAAGTGCACAGCTCTAAAAGCCACAGGGCCTGCAAACTGGCATGGGGGTCTTTGTCCTATTGTGGTTTTGGGGGGCAACTATATGAAAACCAAAACAATGCCCTGCCAGACCACATTCCCCCCCCCCCCCCCGGTCAGTTATCAGCTCAAATTCTGAATCACAAATAGCATTCTCAAAGGACCTACCACATGTACTGAGATACTGGAGGCAAATGGTCAGCCCCAGCTAGACAGTCTCTTGTCTTCACGCTTCACAACAGCTTTTGCATCAACACTAGCAGTATCTTGGCACTCTCTGACACTAGCAGATCTGCTGCTCCTGGCAATAAATGTGCATAGCTAGTAGAGATGGGAGAGAAATTAAATTTGGTTTGCATTTTAATGCAAGCCTCCGCTATTTGTACTTCTTGAAACAATGCATGAACGAAACGACAGGCATCCTTCGACATCCAGACTTTTCTGAATTTTGCAATGCAGTCCTACAATTGAAAAGTGGGGGCATTATGGAGAAAAATGCACATATTTAGCGAAAGTACCATACCAAAATATGTTACATTGGGGAAAACTGCTGGCAAAAACGTGTGTATTAGCAGAAACACACAACAGAACGCTGATGAATTTTCATGAGGGCTTTTCGGGAGGGAAAAATGCACAAACTGATGGACAAATGTGACAAACTGAGACTGGGGAAAAGAGAATATGAAATGGACAATTTCCTCTATCCCTGAATTAGCTACAGATGTAGGGCAAAGAGAGGGCAGAAACCTCTTCTGCTACATTTTGTTCTTTCCTACTTCCTTGTCAAATTGCATTGCCTCCTACTGGACCCTCAAAGATATCTGTTTTGCTGTTATGTCTCGTCTGGAAGGCTAAAAGTCTTGTCTGTCAGCTGCATGTTTCCCTTCCTCTCCCACTTTTCCTCCACCAGCCTCTCCTGGGGTGACCAGATGAAAAAGATCCTCCACCTTTAACAGGTGTGTAGGAGAAGGAATCCCAGTAGGATGCCATCTAAAAAACCCTTTCTTTCAGGCAACAATTAAAGATGTGGGCAACCTATTCTCTTTTTCACCTGGCCTCCCTATTCATCAAACTTGTCCCAGGGAAAGAGCACCTATTAATTATCCAGCTATGTATTCCCAGTGTGGGGCCAATTCACACAAGCAAACAAAAATGACAGATTGGGAATGCAGGTAGAGTGGATCATTGGAGAGTTTGGCACATAGCAAAGCAGCCCTTGAATTTCCCTACCGCATCACTGCAGAATTTCCAAAAAGTGGGTTAAGTATTGGCTCGTGTGGAGTAAGTCATTCGCAATTTCCCCCATTTGTGCAATAACGAAAAAACAGATGGCAGCTTCCTCAGTTATTTTTTATTGAGCTAAATATTTTGCAAGCATTTTTTACGAGGTTTGGAACTATGAGTTGTGCAGTTTAAGCCATGATTAGTCTTGCTTTGTGTGGCATTCTTTATAACTGCCTGGGTACCAGCCCAATAACCATTTCATCTTGTGCTCCTTGGTCCAGGGCAGCCATTACACTGACAGCCTGCAAATTGTGCTTTATACATTTGAAGCTGGCCTTGGGGGATGTGAGTGCCTTCCCCCTTTTGTCACCAGGGTAAATTCAGTCGCCCTTCCTTTGTCAGTGTTAATCGTGATTCAGAGCAATATGGGCACTGACGCTAACCATGATGCGATGCATATTTCCTTCATAAACCAGAATTTGAAATTTGGGATTGAAATGAGGTTGCAAACCATAATGACCAGTTTAGTGTTAACCATAGTTGGCAACACTTTATCAAGGTTGAAGTGGCCATGCGCCCTACTTTAGAGAGGGCTGTCCAGTCCAAATCCAATTTAAAGATAAAGAACTATAAGAGAGGAGAGCAGAAATGACACTGAAGTTGCCCATCCATAGTTAGCATCTCTGGAGAATAGACAGAGCAGGCTTACAGGTCACCTGCTCACAGTTTTTCCCGATTACAATGAGATGTAACGGGTCTCTATTTAAATTACAGCAATTATTTCTGAATTTGCAAATATAGACATAAATTAGCATATGTAATTTTTTTGTGCAAATTTGTGCGCCATTTTTTTGTTCCTCTTTTTTGGTGATGGAAAAGCTGCCACAGTGGCCATGGTTGTTGCTAATAAGGGAAGAGGAGGGCTCTTTCAAGGGAGAGAAGACGGGTGAAGGGGGAGTGAATGTGGAGCCCTTCAAATCACCAGACTATGGTTTGCAGAATGCCCAACTTTCAAACCATGGCTTACCTATGCAGTGAATCTTTCATTTATCTTCTCTGTTCACCCTTGAAATTCGTTTTTTTTTTCAGTACAGCAAAGGCAAGCCTGCCCACCCAGGAGACAAAATATCTCTCCAGGTTTCTGAGTCTATATAGCAACCTGTTCTGCCATTTCTGCTTCTGCTCACACAACCACCACCATGTTTCAGCCCCAATCAACTGACCATTTTTTAATGTTGCTGTGCAAAGAATTGGGGGGGGGGAGCCCAGTAATCATGCAGTGCTTCCATACACACACAATAGAATTCTTCCCATCATTAACCATTTTTGTTTTGCCAGTAAAAACTATTCAGAACCAGCTTCAAGGCCAGCTGGAAATGACTGAAAAATAAAACTGTCAGTATTCTAATGCCTTTATACAAATCTGTGGTGCAGCTGTATTTTTGGATACTTTTGACAATTCTTGTTGCCCCACCTTTGAAACAAAAAAAGTGGGGGGAGGAATAGAGTAGGGAAAGGTGCAGAAAAGCAAAGGCAAAATGACCCAGGAGCTGAAACACCTTTCATAAGAGGCAACGCTGAAGGCCTTTTTAGTTTAGAAAAAGAGGTGACTAAAGGAGCAATCCTGTACTCAAGTTGGGGCAGGAGGGTGATGGGATTATGCAGGCATTCTGTGGCACCAGTGGGACAGCACAGGTGTCCCACCACCAGGGCTATTCATTTATTTATTATCACAAGACCTCAGGGCGGTTCACAGAATAAAATACAAGATAAAAATGCAAGTAAACCTAAACAACAAAACAATAACCCACAAACACATTTAAAAGGCTGCAGAATAATAATCAGCCAAAGGCCTGGTTGAAGAGGGACATTTCCACCTGCCACCTAAAATGTATAATGAAGGGGAGCATTCCACAAACGGAGCCACTGCAGAAAAGGTCCATTCTCGTGTTGCCGCTCTCCGGATGTCACATGGTGAAGGCACATGAAGAAGGGCCTCAGAGGATGAACACAGGGTCCGGGATGGTTTATATGGGGAGAGGCGGTCCTTGAGGTACTGCAGTCCTGAGCCATTTAAGGCTTTACAGGTCAAAACCAGCACTTTGAACTGAATCCAGAAGCTAATTGGCAGCCAGTGCATTTGGGCCAGGAATGGTGTTGCATGCTTAATCCATCTTGCCCCGGTGAACAACCTGGCTGCTGAATTCCGCACCAGCTGAAGCTTCCGAACCGTCCCCAGAGGCAGCTCTACATATAACACGTTCCAGCCAGGTGATTTTGCAGAGCTGGTTGGGTTGCATGCAGCTTGAACAGAAGGTAACACCTGTTTTGCCCTGGAGTCTATACCTTGTGGCTGTGGGTAGTTTTAGAAGGAGGAGCACATCAGCTCTCAGCTGCTGAGGAAGACCCATCTTCCCAGAGAATACTGCTGGGGTGTGTGTATGCCATGGGAAGAGGGCGCACAAGGGCTGTACCATTAATGGAAAAAAAGGGTTAGCCTGGGAAAGGAGTGTGATGGGTACCAAACTGCCAGATCACCCATCTGCCTCTTTCGTTTCCTCCTCCTCCTCCTCCATGCCAAGCATCCAAAAGGCCATTCGTCGTCGTCCCAGTACATTGTTTCCTTTCATAGTAGAAGGTGGGATTTGTGCCTGGGATGGTCTGGGCAGGTGTCCAGGAACACCTGCATCCGAGGGTCAATCTCACTCAGACGTGGCTGCCAGAATCCCAGAGGATTCGGCCGCAATGCCCAGCGCAGCATTTCCATCTGAATGAGGCGTATTATTCCACCCGGTTGGCTGGAGCTGTTTTGGGATTGTTCTGTGACCCTGCCACTCACAGCCCGCTGTTTAGAAACAGAAAAACCCAGACGCTTAATTCTGTGCACAATGGGGGAAGGAGATTAGGCAGCTCAAACACAAACAGATGAGCCCGGATTCTCCTTTTAATCAAAGAATCTTTACTTCACTTAATTGTGTTGTGTGTGTTTATTCAGCTGCACACGCAACCTCTTCCCAGGCAAGCAATCAGTCCTCCCACAGCCAGCTTCTCTCTGACACCTGCTGGACTGGATATAACTGCAGGCTACCTCTAAATTGCTGCTATTGCCCTCCAGCCCTTTCTCGGCGCCCAGCTCCAAACTCCAGCATTATAACATGGGTCATTCATCAGTCCAGCCCTTCTGACAAAGCCTTCTCACTCAGTGCAGCCAACCTCTGTGTTAACTAGCACTTCCTCTTCCTTCCACCATATTTCAGGCCCAGCAGTAGCATTTTGCACCACTGCTAGCGGTTGTTCCAAGCCCAGAACATGGAGTATGAACAGGGACTGTTCACAAAGGACGCCAACTTGAGTTTGACATTGTGTTTGGGTGTTGCAGCCCGGCCAGCTTAGAGCTTCTTGGTCTGTGAACCTACACATATTGGTAGTGTACCTGCTCACTATATTTACATGCATTTTTGGCTGTGGAACATGGAGGATGGATCAGAAACAAGAAATATCAAATTCATCTCACCCATTTTTATGCCACTGACACGTAAAGCAAGGTTCTGCCCAATGGGCATATTTGTAAATTTAAAAAGAACTGTCGGAGGCATGACAAAATACCCAATTCATAGAAGAGAAAGGGGTGATGGTCAAACAGCTGCCCAAATGCTCACAAACACCCCCACCCAGAGCAAACCAAACAGGCAGATTCAATTCTGCTCCTGATTTACGTACATTCAGATAAACATCTGGACAGAGGTGAATTGGGTAGCACCCAGAATCATGTGGTTAAAGCCTATACTGTATGTGTACAGTGAGTAAACCCATTGGGGATGGGAGTCACCTAACTAGTACTGCTAGTGGTTTTAATTAATTGTTAATTAATTGTGATGTTTTGGTAACCTGTTCTGAGACTATTCGGTGATGGGTGGGCTAGAAGTACAAATGATAAATAAGCAAGTGAAGGAACTTCTGATTTGGGCCTTAGTTTTAATCTCTCAAAGGTGTAAACCTTACCCCCTGCCTTTAGAGATGCTAAAATATTCAACAGGTGATGTTTCCTCCTTCACTCCACCTTCAAGCCTGGAAATGCTGCATGCTGAGTTCCCTAAAGCGATGCATCTGTTAAAGGAACAAAAAAGGGACAACTGCAGTGTCAAGGTGGCTAAACTATTAGATGCTTGTAAGTATGCTACCAATAGCATGTATTGGCTTTGGATATAACTAAGCTATCCTCACAAAGTGTTACAGATTATTAGAAACAAGTTGTTGGCTTCTGTAGCAATTTAGCCATTGATTGTCCATTTAATAAAACATCTATTAATTTTTTTTATGCACACTTTATCAATGATTTATAGAGGGAACGTTATGGAATTGGTTAACAGTATTATATTATGAGCATCAGCTTCTGGACTAAGCTAATATTGTCCCTAGAATCCATTTGCACTCTTTGAAATGAATGCTTTTTGTTTATTAAATATATTTTTATTGATTTTCCAATATCATTCCAATAACAGCCTAATTATAATAATACCAATTTTGTCCAATTAATATAATTATTAATGCTAATTATTCAAATGTCAAATTATACAATTTAATTAAACTGGCCTCCTCGCATGCTAGAGTTGATGAGTTCATTCTTCTACATTTTTTAATGCATTCCAAAATTTACCATTCAGATATAATAATCCCTTATATAACAGCTACAATCTTGTGATTTCAATTCATGTTGGTAATAGGTAACTTTAAAAGTTTCAAGTGAGGAACTTTAGCTGTAATCCTTATTCTTTTCTGTGTGTGACATTTCCCCCCATGATGTTTCCCCATCCATATATAGTGTTGTATCCTTTATTCCTGCAACTGTTGATGGTTCCTGTCATGTCTCGGGAGAAGCTGTTATCTCACAGTTTCTAAAAGTCACTGCATCACTTAGTCCCATGATTTGGCTTCCAGTAAACAAGCGGTCTTCAGCATTTTTCCAGCCTAGGAAGAACAGCCTGAAGCCAGACTGCAGATAGTTAATTCAAAAACTTTTATTCTCACAGCTGGTAGGCTCCTTTCCTCCCTGCCACTGATTTATGGCCATTTATCCTTATCTCAAACACATTCCTTTGTGGATAATGGAGGTTAGGAAGGATTTTGCTCTATATTTTCGAAGCATAACATTTATTCCCTTCTTCCCTCTCAGTTCCTTTCTCTCTCGCACACAGTTCCAATTTTGTTAAATTCCATAATATATTCCAGTTTCCTTCATCCTCACTTGTCCAAATGTTTTTAAATAAATCTTGCATTCCAGGAGTGAGTGGGTTGCTGTATCATAAATGTATAAGTAAGCAAACTGTGGGCTCCCCTCCCTCCCATTGTCTCTTTCACCAAATGAAATCCGCTCTCAATCCAAACCTTTCACATCCTTGTAGCTGGGTTGTTTTTGCAGTTTCTTATCTCACCGTCTCTGGCATGCGATTGTAGTTTATTCCAATTAAAGTCCAATTAACAGATAACCTGTGCTTCCAGGAACAGGATGCCGGTGTGTGTGTGTGTGTGTGTGTTTGCAACAGCCGGAGTGCTCCGTGTATCCAGTGCCTTTGCCTGTCCTCGCATTCCATGGGGAAGCGAGTGACAGACTGCCAGGCAAATTGCAGATGAGTGTCTGGTCCCAACCAAAGAGGAATGCAGATAATAAAATTCCCCCATCATTATCTGATTATCTCCATCTGCCTCTCTCCCGTGGTGTTAGGAGAGACTCCATTCCTGGTGCACCAGAAACAGGAAGCCCTTTGAAATAAATGTTAATACAAGCCAACCACTTAGCCCTCAAAAGCACCTGTCTGTTATAAGCCCATGCAGATAAAGAAATGTGACTTGGCTTAATTTATACACTGATTGAACCAGTTAGGAGAGCTGGCCAAGAAAAGCATCCAGCACAAACAAATAAAATGGAAAAGGAATACTGTCTAACGAGGGTTAACATATACCAGCTCATCTATGGGGTGGGGGGTAGGGCTGTAAATTATACCTAAAGAGTTTCTCTGTACGTACCCCCAAAGTAAAGCCTAATGGGATGAAAGGGATAAGAGTATTCTTGGACCAAGCCTCACCTAGGGAGCCTCATCCCCATTTCCCCACTGCCAGCCACTGCTATATTTCTGACACAATAGCAATCTCTTCCCTCCTATTAAAAAAACTATGTACAGCTAAATGTGCAATGAAAATAATAATAATAATAATAATAATAATAATAATAATAATAATGCACCAAATAATCTAATTTGGCAGCAAGTATTTGAGATTGTTGCTGCCAAATTAGATTCTTTGGTGCATTTTTTCCCCATTGCGCATTAGCGCTTGCCGATCGGAAGTTCGGTGGTTCGAATCCCCGCGACGGGGTGAGCTCCCGTTGCTCGGTCCCTGCTCCTGCCAACCTAGCAGTTCGAAAGCACATCAACATGCAAGTAGATAGATAGGTATCGCTCCGGTGGGAAGGTAAACGGTGTTTCCGTGAGCTGCTCTGGTTTGCCAGAAGTGGCTTTGTCATGGTGGCCACATGACCTGGAAGACGCCGGCTCCCTTGGCCAGTAAAGTGAGATGAGCACCGCAACCCCAGAGTTGTTTGTGACTGGACTTAACTGTCAGGGGTCCCTTTACCTTTACCTTTACTATTTGAGATAGAGGAGACATTTGCCTTTGAAGACCTCAGCTGATGCATAATGTGGCTGCTTGGATGTAGTGGTGTTGGTGGAAGTTGATTTGCGTATGTGTCATGAGTATTGCACCAGCAGCACTGAAAGAAAATCTAGCAGATAGGGAGCACCCTTCTAAAAATATAAAGTAACACAGACCCAATTCAAAGTGCTTCAATTGACCTTTGAAGCCATGAGCAGTTTGGGGACAGGCTTTTTGAGAGACTGCTCCCCCTGCCCATAAACCCGGCAGCACTTTCTGATCAGCCTACCTCTTCCTGCACCTGCCCATGAGAGCAATTAGTTTGGTGCCCAAGAGTCTCAGGGTTTTCCCGGCTGCGGCCTTGTATCTGTGGAATTCTATCCCAACTGAGGGAAACATGACTTCATCAACTGAGACCTTCAGCCAAGTTTTAAACACTCATTTGTTTTGAGTCACCTTCCATTAGAAGGTTGCTTTGGCTTTAAAGTGATGTGACAACAAACTTTTAAAAGAATAAAAAATGCCAGCAACAACAGCCCAGCGTAACAATTTTAAACTGACTAACAAAAAAACAAAATTTTAAAAACCCACCACAGGTAGTAAGGGGATAATAGATATGTTTGCAGTAGCACATTACATTTGGTTTACTGCTGGGTGTGTTTCCGTCGTATCGCTCCTACTTGAACAGGGCTAGGGCATGGCATGTTGCATTCTGAGGTGGGATAGTAACTGTTGCCCACTACTAATCAAGGTGTGTAATATTAGTACCCAAGCTATTGTGGCACCTGAGGCAGAAAATCCCGAGGCGGTTCTCCCTTGGAGTGAAAATAGAACAAAACCCAGTAAAATAACTAACAATTTGCTGCCCTTTCCTGACATCCACATTCAGCTGCCTGAAGTGGCTATCTCACTCTGCCTAATGCTGGGGCCAGCCCAAATTGACCAGCAATTGTGCAATGTTAATGTTACTGCTGGAAGATTCAGTAGTAATTTACTGCTGTTTCCCCCCCACCTCACCCCAAATGCAGACTGTTTGGCTGTAGGGTATAATTATTAAGCAGAAATAGTTGGGTAGAGTGATCTTTTCAACCGCATCACCCCATACTCTCTTGTTGAAGCAGTAGCTGCTACTTTTCTTCTCAGCCGGGGAACAGTAAAATGGAGAAAGACCTTTGTTTACTACCTTCTGAGTTAGCCAGGAGCACAGTGTATGCCTAATCCAAATAACACACTAATTTCAATTGGGCTGAGGCTTTCTGGCAAAGAATTAAACCTGTAGTTACAGGTAGGTAGCCGTGTTGGTCTGACGTAGTCGAAACAAAATAAAAAAATTCCTTCAGTAGCACCTTAAAGACCAACTAAGTTCTTATTTTGGTATGAGCTTTCGTGTGCATGCACACTTCTTCAGATACCATTAAGCCTGTAGTTAGTCATGGGGAAGCCAGACAGCTGTGTGATGGTCAACTGAAGAAGTACACTCTTCAGGAAAACAAAGACTCGGGCCACCAGGCTGTAGTGTTAGTAGTCCCCAATTCAGAGCAGCCATTTGTTTTTGTTTTATTCCAATCTGCTGGACTTTGTGCTGGACTGTGGGTTTGTAATTCTTGATCTTACCAGGCCAGTTTTACACATCTGGAACTCATTTCCCTGGTTTATTTTGATGTCTGATATATACCTTTGGTTTATTTTGATGTCTGATATCAAAGTAAATGGCAGAATGTTTCAGAGGTTCTCTTCAGACAGGAAATAGGCCAAAGGACAAGGGAGAACCAGAGATCAAGGCAAAACGAAAGGGAGAATAAAGCAGAGGGTGTATTTTTTTTTTAAAGTCAGCTGAATTGAGGTGACAGATGGTTAAAAGTTGTGACAGGGAGGAGGTAAAGACTGAGGAAAGCCAACAGAGAGGAAAATTAAACTTTGATGGGAAATTAGTTGTTGTAGACGTGGAGGCACCTGCCACCTACAGTGCCACAAGAAGAGAGTAGCACCTCAGAGCTGAAGCAGAATCGAGTGAAAGCTAATAAGCGTATCATACAAAATGGAGGAGGCAATAAATCTTTCAAGTGAGCACTCAGAACAGTGAGGTGGCACACGCTTAGATACCATGCTATCTAGAACTGGGGCTCTGAATTAATGCTGTTCTTGTCACCCTTCTGAAAGGCAGTGGAGTGTGGGCACACAAATGGAAGAGAACTCTTTATATAAAGATAGGCAAGTTGCTAGATCACAGTTACAAAATTAAAGGACACTGCGTACCTGTGATGGCTACGAAATAGACTTCCATGACGAGTTGGTGCTCTGAAAAGGTAATGGCTCAGGGTGTTCTGTTGAACTAAGTTGTTTTGGAGGATTTTTTACAATGTGGGACCAAGCCATTATCCCGCTGAAGAGACACAATTTTCTAAGCAGATTGTGTTCCTGCTGTCAGCTCCGTGGGAAGGAAAGAAAGGGAAAAAAGAGGCCACAAAATAAGCCACTGAATGCTCCAGAAAACTTCAGACTCACAGTTTAGGAATAATTTTTCGGCAATACAGAGGGTAGCAGGGATATGAAGCAAACCAGCTTGGGATTCAAGAGTTTCATAAGGCTGCTGCCCACATTATCATAAAGCTGTAACATGCATATATCAAATATGCCTTTCTAGATGCATATATCATGTGTCTACACACACTGAGTAGTCACTATTTACCAATGTGCTTTGTGAGGCACTTGGGGGATCTGCTCATAATTTGATAGAGCTACTTCAGAAAACCTGTGGTGTCATATGCTGCATTCACATTCCCAAACATATCCCCAGCATGCTGGTAGCCAGACAGGTTTGAAGACCATATGCTTGCAGAAGACAAGCCAGGCCAATGGCCCATCCTGTTCTTTTGGTGGCTGAACAGATGCCTGCAGGAAGCCTGCAAGTTGGACATGAATGCAATAGCAGTTACCAGTTACATTAAAGGTAAAGGTAAAGGACCCCTGACAGTTAAGTCCAGTCATAAACATCTCACTTTACTGGCCGAGGGAGCCGACGTTTGTCCGCAGACAGTTTTCCCGAGTCATGTGGCCAGCATGACAAAGCCACTTCTGGCAAAACCAGAGCAGCGCACAGAAACACCGTTTACCTTCCCGCCGGAGCTGTACCTATTTATCTACTTGCACTTTGACGTGCTTTCAAACTACTAGGTTGGCAGGAGCTGGGACCGAGCAACGGGAGCTAACCCCATCGCAGGGATCTGAACTGTCGACCTTCCGATCCGCAAGCCCTAGGCTCAGTGGTTTAGACCACAGCGCCACCCGCGTCCCAACCCAGTTACATTAGGATGGCTAAAATCATACGGTAGTTCTGATAACTGATTAGTCACCCTTCCTCCCATATGTTTGGACAAACATATAAAGATGGTGGCATTGAGACCTGCCACTATTTACTATATGTTTATTATTAGTAAGTACCATTTATTTACTATTTACTTGCTGTAATATGTTTTTGCCATTCATGTTCAAGTAGTACCTTCTGAAGCCTGCTATTGCTTTGAATTGCTCTGATCCAAAATGCCATGTGGGCGAGAATGGCACCTAACAGTGGTGACCAGGGCAGACAGACTGTGCAGGGATCCAGGTGCTGTAATGGCGGTGGCAGTGCTAGGGCAATGCCAGGGCTCCTTCCTATTGTGCTGATAAACCAAGTAAGGCAGAGAGGACAGAAAGGAGGCAGCAGGGAGGTAGCAGTAATGAGGGGCACATAGGGACCACTGGAAAAAAAACTTAATTGCACACATCTCGTCATCTTTCTCAAGGGCTTCTTAAAGACACAAATTCAAAGTAAGCACTCCCGTTGGGTTAAGCTGGCCAATGTCTCCTCTCCACTCCTCAGCAGAAGTAAGAAGTACAGCCTACAGCCTCGTCACATGGCAATATCCTGCCATTATATCTAGGCTCCTTGCTCCTGTCTCCTGAGAGACACATTCTGCAGGTGATCTGAGGCTTCTAAATACAGCCACAGCGATGAGAGTGGGAATACCAACTTCCTTAGCAGCAAAACGAGGGGGTATTTAACCCTCATGTTGTTTTCCTGATCTAAATGTCTTCTGCCTCCATAAGCTGCTGTTAGACTCATGGAGGGCTGTGTGGCTGTGTAGGAATGCAGGTCGCTGTATTTTCCCCCTGCAGAGCAAACAGCAGCTACCGTACAGTTTAAAATTAGTTCCTGGTCAAAACATACGAAGCCCTTCTTGCTTGATCCCTTCAGCCTTTCTCTTTTGCTTTAGCTCGTTGTCTGGGAACGCATCTTGGCCAGCAGCACTTTGGCTGATCAAAACACAGACGATACAGAGGAAGAAGCGCACTCCTCCTTTAGCGCTCTGCAGGCAGCCTAGCCTCCTGTCCAATACCTGATAGCTGAAAACAAGAAATGTTACAGGTAGGTAGCCGTGTTGGTCTGCTGTAGTCGAAACAAAATAAAAAAAATTCCTTCCAGTAGCACATTAGAAACCAACTAAGTTTGTCATTGGTATGAGCTTTCGTGTGCATGCACACTTCTTCAGATACATGTGATTGAGATCCACCTTCCCTCCACCCCTGGAGGTTTTGTCAGCTCCAGGCAGGCATTAAAGGCACAGTGTTGAGCCACAGTACTCGGCTGAGAGGCTGCATTCGTATGGGTGGACCGCAAGGTGTGCAGGTCTGGACAAGAGGAGGGGCAGTGCATATGAGTTTGGGGGATTGTGGACATCTCCTGGCAGAGGGGAAAAGCTCTCCCTCTCTGGAGGTCTTCTGTCAGAGGCCAGTGGGGATGGCCGCCATGGTGTAGTGGTTAGAAGGTTGGATGGATTAGGACATGAGAGGCCAGGGTTCAAATCCCCACTCAGCCACGAAGCTCACTGGATGACATTGGGCTGGTCACTGTCTCTCAGCCTAACCCACCTCACAGGGTTGTTTTGAGGACAGAATTGGGGAAGAGGAGAAGCATGTGTGCCATGATTCTTTGATCTTTGATCATTTCTTGATCTCTTTGGAGGAAAGGTGGGATATAAATGTAACAACAAGAACAAGAACAACGACAACTCAATAATGCTGTGCCCTGCATTCTCAGCACCAAGTAGGCAGCTGAAGTACATGGCCTGCAAGGATCACTTAACATGCCATGGGTGGTCTTGGGTATGGAGGATTTGTTGCTGGAGATCTGTCTCTAAGCAGAGATCCATTCTAGAACATCTAGCTCTGGATTCCTTCAATCAATCAGGGGAGTTGGACTTAACGGCCTACAAGACCTTCTCTGATAAGGAACCTGGCTGTTGTACTTCTATAATATACGTGAATGCATCTGCAGTATCATAAGCAAGTGCGTAAAAAATGGATGACATCTGCTTAGGAGCTGTTGCTTCAGAAAAATGTTCAGTACACATCAACAGGTGGTGGTAAATAACACACCGTGAGAAAACCATGCAATTCAGAATCACTAGGCACACTGGCAGGATAGGCTGGTGGTACGGACAGGCAATAAGCACAGGGAGCTGAACAATTTGGCTATGAGTGGGTGCTGTGATCCAAAAAAGTCTGTATGAAAGTGTCCTTGTGGTGGTGGTGATGGGAGGAATCTTGTGCCATACAAGGTGAAGAGACACAGAGCCCTACCAAAATCAAAATAAAGCCAGAGGGCATGGGAGGACATTGCTGTTAAAGCAGAGGATTGCAGAACAGTGATGAATGCTGAAAGCCATCAGCAGCTCCTCAGCCCATATTGACGTAGGCAGGAGCCTGGGATGGAACAGCAGCAGCAACAACAGGTGCTTCTGCAAAACACCTCCCAGCCACAATCTGGACTTGCTAATGAAGGGGACTTAGTGAGCCGCAGGAGAAAAGCAGGGAAAGGGAAGAAGCATCACTCTAATGAAGACTAAGGGACACAATGCCCAACTCTCTCTCTCTCTCTCTCTCACTCTCTCTCTCTCTCTCTCTCTCTCTCTCTCTCTCTCTCTCTCTCTCTCTGTGTGTGTGTGTGTGTGTGTGTGTTTGTGTGTGTGTGTGAGAGAGAGAGAGAGAGAGAGAGAGAGAGAGAGAGAGAGAGAGAGAGAGAGAGAGAGAGAGAGAGAGCCTTCAGCTTTCCTCTTTCTGGAGTCCCTGTTAGGAAAGTGAGGCTGGGAGCTGGTTCCACGTTAGCCATTTCTATCTCATCTGCAGCAGCCATTAAGGAGAGCCATGGATCACTGCAGTGCAGGCCTGACAATCACCTCTCCCTGCTCTGTGCCTTCCTGTCACACACTTGTCAAGGGGACAGCAAATTATCTGAGCTGGACTCAGCCACAGCTTATTTCAGACACCCAGGACTGATGGTCGCTCAAGCCAATCAATAGCGAGGGAAGATGGCCTTGCTCTTTGCTTTTTGTAATGGCTTGAGAGGATGGAAGGGAGATGCTGGAAGCCAGAGCAATTAACTTGTTTTTAATCACGTCGGGCCATATGTTACTCATTTATCTGTAGCTTGAGACAGGCACAGCCAGAGCAGAGAAGCAGGCTGTGGAGATCAGTGCCCGTCTCAAAGTAGCTGGCAGTTGTGTGTGTCTGGCATCTGGGAGGGAGGTCGGCATGTTTGGAAATGTGTAGAAGGACAAGAAAGGGAGAAAAGAGGCAGGAGCTACAGGCCTGCTCAAGCAATAGAGGTGAAGGGCTCCACCTGGGAACCTGTTTGTTATTGAGCATTCTTCCGGATTTGCTTGCACAAAACTTACATAGAGGTTAGACTGTCCTGTCTTTACTGAACATTCATTTTTTATCAGCTGGCAAGGTTATGAAACAGTGGGCATTCATCCTGAATTCATCCTGATTTGTACGTGTTGTGGTTATACACCTTCCCATTAATCATTCATTGAACCCACACTTTTCAGGGCATCCCCCCCACCTCCATCACTTTCTTAACTGCAAAAAGTTGTTTTAAAAAAGTGAATTTTTGTGACAGAACACTTTCATCCACTTTAGTTGTGCAAACCTAAATTTCTGTTATACATGTGAATCCTTCCTGCAAGAGAGTCTAGAGAGGCAACCTTACTCTTCAAGGTGTTACAAAACAGACTAACATGACTATCCCTCTTGACATTGTTCCAAGACATCAGCTGCCCTTATAGAAACTAAAGTCTCATACTGGTCTGTCTCCTGCATCATTTGCTATTTGACAAAAATTGAAGTTAATGCTCTTGATAAACGTGTGAGAAAGAGGGGCAAATGAAAGTACTGGGAGAAAAGAATGGCTACTAGGTGGAGAGGTCATGCAGCTAAGAGTACATTGTACCATTTGTGGTGCGTATGTGGGAAGATACAGATCTTTCAGAAAACAGACCTTTAACATAATTAGCCAAATTGCACCGCACTCTGTCATACCCAATTTAGCCTTGGCACTCTGCTCCATATATAGGGATGGAGCAGCAACATGGTCCTTCATGCGTCACTCAGAGCTACCTGTGGTCTTACAGCTTCTGACCAGCCTTCTTTTCCGTGAGTCTCAAATTTCAGCAGCGCCCTATATAGTTCAAAAATTGTACACCAATTGCAGCACCCTTGAGGCTCTGCACCCAATGCAACCGGTTGTGTCCCCCTAAATCCATCTCCGCCTGGTTGCTAGATGTTTGGGAAGCTCTGTTCAAAGTGCGTTGCAGGCCTTGTGCTTATTGCTTCCCAAGGCACAGCCCCTTGCACCCAAGTTCCTAAGCACCTGATAACCAGATGGCTTTCAGGAGCATGGGAAGTATTGCAGAAGGGACCTCTGACACAGGGCCGTCTTAAGCATATCTGGCGCCCTGGTGCGAAGATCCCTCCCGCGCCCTTCCGCCCCGTTTCCCAGTGCGGCGCCCCCCTGGCGGCCCGGTGCCCTGGTGCCCTGCGCCACCCAGCCTTGCCGTAGGGCCGACCCTGCTCTGACAGGTGGGTCGGAAAGCCTACCTGTTTTCAATCTGTGATATTTGATGTATTTTAATGTTTGTTGGAAGCCGCCCAGAGTGGCAGGGGAAGCCCAGCCAGATGGGCGGGGTATAAATATTAAATTATTATTACATTATTATACCAGTTAATCATCATAATCACATCAGGTGATTTGCTGGGCAACCTGTCAAGGTTGATTGGCAGGGGTGGGTACAGGTAAGAATCTGGCCTGCTGGGCCAAAAATGTTCCCCATTCTAATACAGAATATGTCCTCCCACCCAATTGTGTGCTGTGCCACACCTTAACTAGCAATGGTGGCTGTCATTGCTTTAGCATTGCTGTGCTGTTCTCTGTTGCTGCACTGCCACAAAGCACCCTTCCAGCTTTCCTTGTGACCCAAGCACAGTACATATACTTACATTTTGCTGGTGCTTTAGCTGTTGTGCTCCCCATTAAACATTTATGAGCTAGTGCAGTGGCTCATATTACTGGCCTGTAATATTTTTTTTGCACATTTCCCCAAAGTCTACTTTAGTTGCATTGCAGTTGGATGGCACATTAGTTCTCGGAAGAGATTTATAGCATTCCAGGTAGTTGCTAGCTTTGATGCATTATTCCCAGTGCTCATATAATCTTTATTTTAGCTGTTGTTATTTCAGTTTGAGCATTTTTCAGTTTTGATTGTTTGCCCTGGTGGATCAGAAGGTCATTTGCAAGGGTGATATGCACTTTTATCAGGGGTTTTTCTTGATCTTTGAAGGATTTGCAGATCAATGAGCATGCTTCCATTAAGGTGCTGCCAGAAATCAAAAGTCTTTTTTATATATGTTGAACAACAAACAAGATGCAACTGAATTTTGCAGTCATTGCTATATGCAGAACTGCTTGCATAAGAACTCTCTGTGTGTCTCATCTGACAGAGAAGAGGGGGAGTCAATATGAGAGTTGCTTTGGATGATCTTTGCTGCTATAACAGTCCAATATTTTCTTATGGGCATGTCTTTCATTGGAAAGATGAAACACTTATTCCAGGCATTATCTTGTAGAAGGTATCAGGCTGCTATTATCCTTATGGAGGACCACTACCCTGACAATGTAATTTCAGCCCATTCATGCCTTGATAATTCACAACTTCAAAGCAAGGTAGCTTACCTCTTAGTTTCTCAAAGGCAAAATCCTGCTTGTTTGAGATAGCTGTCATTAGTTTTCAGCTGTTTAAGCAGAGCTAACATCCATTCAAACATTCACTCATTCCATTCAGCTTATAATTGAATACATTAAAAATAGAAATATTGTAAAAGTAACAAAGGCATACGTATAAAGAACTGATGGTAGGTGGATGAATATGCAGGAATATTTAGAAAATCTTCAGACTCACTTTGCAAAACAGTATTTGATGTTATGACAACTCCTGGACTATGGGGTAAAGCTGCGGAGAACTGGCTCCTGAGCTGTAACATCTAAAAGGCACCACCAAATATGTATAGAAAGGCTTGGTGTTCTTAGGTTTACATATTTAAGAGCTGTTTTGAGATTATAATCTCCTTGCCATGCTCTCTAGTGTGATAAAGGGACAAAAAATATTCTTCTCTAGTCAAAGCAACTGTTCCCCAACCTTTGCTCACTGGATACTGAAGCAGTATTTAAGACATAGTAGGCAGTGCAAGAGTGGGACGCGGGTGGTGCTGTGGGTTAAACCACAGAGCCTAGGGCTTGCCGATTAGAAGGTTGGCAGTTTGAATCCCTGTGACAGGGTGAGCTCCCGTTGTTCGGTCCCTGCTCCTGCCAACCTAGCAGTTTGAAAGCATGTCAAAGTGCAAGTAGATAAATAGGTACCACTCTGGTGGGAAGGTAAATGGCGTTTCTGTGTGCTGCTCTGGTTCGCCAGAAGCGGCTTTGTCATGCTGGCCACATGACCTGGAAGCTGTACGCCGGCTCCCTCGGCCAGTAAAGCAAGATGAGCACCGCAACCCCAGAGTCGTTCGCGACTGGACCTAATGGTCAGGGGTCCCTTTACCTTTACCTTTAGGCAGTGCAAGATCCACAACCTAGAGTGCTCATCTGCATATTTCTGTCACTAAATATGGTGGGTAATTGGGAAGGCCCTCCTACCCAATTCCCTCACCTAATGAGAGAGAGAGAGAGAGAGAGAGAGAGAGAGAGGCAGTCTTGAGAGCAAGTTGACTTGACTGCTGGGGACATGAGCTAAGAGGAAATATCTAGAGGGCTGGGGATGAAAAAGGAGCTGGGGCTCAGGAGGTAGAGATGATGACCTGTCCCAATCCACATATCAGCCTGATAAGAGTTTAGCTAGTTACTTAGCTAAACTTTCAGTAATAGATTCTTCCATTGTTCTGCATTTGCTTGTTTCTCAGCAAACCACTACTTTGATAACCAATAGATACAATTTAAACAATTCTCATGCTACAATTTTAGGCACAAAAGTCTCTTTTTCATGCACAGCTCTGATTAGGGTGGTTCTTCCAGCCTGCTTTGGAACAATTCTCAATTGCTCTAAGGAGATCTGCACCACTGGTCCAAGGCAGAGTCAAATTAGACAAATGGCATAGGACTGGTGTGTGTGGGTTGTTGTGACCACTTGTTTGGTTGTGCCACTGTCGTCCTCACAGGGATCAGCTGAGTGTCATCTTGGGACACATGGATTTCCTTGCTTGCTTCCCATTTCTTCTGCAGAAGCAGTGACAAGAGAGGAAGTAATGTCCTTCAGTGTTAAGATGGGAATTGTCCCAGGGACGAAGCACGCTCTAGCCTATGTGTGTGAAATGGTCTGTCTCCTCAGTGCCCTATTCCTGTTGATAGCTGACGACAGATTCCTGCCTAAAAGTTTGCTTCCAGCTTTTCTACTACATCTTTGCTGAACTCACAGTCACAAGGGAAAATGAATTTCAGCTCTATGTGTGTTAATCCACACACCTCCTGGTTATTTTTCTCACGTGGAGCAACTTGCAATATGTACAGAGAAGTCAGGTATGTTCTAGGCCAGAGCTTTCCAAACTTTCCATGTTGGTAACACACTTTTTAGACATGCATCATTTCGCGTCAGAGTAATTCAGTTTTACTAGCAAACTGGAGGTTAAACTAACCGCTTTCCAGTCCCGGGAAGAGTGTGGGGAGCGTTTGTGGGACATACCTACACACTGCAGCTGACACACTTTAACATGTTGTGACACACAGTTTGGAAAGTTCTGTTCTAGGCATTTTATTGGTTGGTCTGAAGGTATGTGAGACTGCCACCTAAGTGAAGCTAAACTGGTATAGACCTGGTGAGTTCCTGGTTGGGAGACCACCTGAGAACCACAGGTATGCCTCTTTGAGTTCTATAATGAAAGATGGCTTATAAATGTATGGAAGCAAATTGTTGGTCCTAATTTGATTTGGGGGGACGGGGGTGTTAGAATTATTTTTTGACATGGCTTCCATTCCTTTTATAAGACTAGAGACACTTCAAATCTGTTATCAGGCTGGTCTGGCTATTCAGCAATTGAATCCTTGCTGGATCTGGGGATTCAGGGGGATTGGTGAAATTCTAACACTTACTAAATCCAGGAATTATGGGGAATCTGGCACCCACAAACCCTGGCACTCACAATTCATAACAGCATTCATGGTCCTTTGAAGAGAAGTGAGTTGAGCTTCTTATTTTAAAACGGAACTACCGGTAGCAGCTTGGATGAAGAGGATGTGTGTGTGTGTGTGTGTGTGTGTGTGTGTGTGTGTGTGTGTGAAATATATATATCCTTATAAAGGTTGGCATGCTGATATTTTATTCATACATATTGGCTCTTCCCTTTGCTCTGGAAATTCCAGGCGCTCCCAGCAGCCTCTGTAGGCAGCTCAAGGTGGGAAGCAAAAGAAAAACCCTTTCAAAAATAAATTGCATATGCGAGTCACATTACTCCTCTACTCAAACCATAGCTTGTATCCCCAGCCGATGTAAATTTGTGTGGGCTTAGCCTTGGTCATGCTAATCACACCAGAGCGATTTGCACCAGCTAAGGAGCCAGCCGTATCTCTGTTCTCTTCCCCTTTTCTTCCAATTAATGTCATTCTTTCTACTTTTTTCTTCTTCTCTCTCTTTTTTTTGTTCAGAATGGTTTCACGGCATCTCAGGGATAGGGAAACGAAAGGCTACTGGGCCAGAATGCACACTGGAGCAAGTTGGTGGGGAGCTGGTGAAGGTGCGTTGGTTTGTGCCATCTGAGGATGTGGCTCTGTCAGTCTAATTGGAGCTACTATCCAAATTAAAATCTTGGACTGAAACCTCACAGCTGTGTTTACAGATTCCCTGAGCTGAGCCTGGAATCTCATGGGTGCCAGCGCAGCGCTGCTGGAGAGCTGTCGTTAGTGCCATGGAGGGGGTGGTGGTAAACCTGGGTGGGAGAATTGTCTGCAGAGCAGTTTTGTAATCAGACATTCAGAGAGCAGTTTGTCTGTCTCAAGGGTTTGGGTTTTTTTTTTAAACAGAAACGACAGCAGCTATGTAAGCCTCAATCCTCTCCTCCCTGTTTGTTCTTCCTCAGAGATATGCCAGCTTTTTCTCATATCAAGAGTGAAGAATGCAGTGGTGCTTTTCAAAATATTATTATTAATTAATAATAAATCAATAGTTTTAACATTATTTCAGCATCACCAGACTATATAGTGTAGCTCTCATTGTTCTCAACACTTTGGGCCCTTCTGGACATACCGCTTGTAGTCTGTCATGGATTGGCTAGATGCAGAGGAGTGCTGAGAGGCACCAGCTGGGGAGCTGCCACGGGAACCCCCAATGGAAGAAGACTCAGAGCCAGGGGGTTGGTGGTGGGGAGGCCGACAAGTGGTCACAGGGAGAAGACGGAGCAGACCAGTAGCAGGAAGTGTTGGAAGCTGAAGAGGTAACAGGGTTTAGTGAGCAAAGGGCAGTCCAGGATCAGAGGTTGAAGTGGAGGCTGGAGAGGAGTGCTGAAGAAGCCTCCTGCTGTGTCCAACTCCCCTTCCCACTGGTCTCCCAGAACACAGAGAGGAATGAAGAGGGTGGAGCAAAGAGAGACAAGATGATGGAGCCTTAGGCTGCTGTGGAAGTACAGGGGAAGAAGCCTTAGAGATTGAGGCAAGGCCTACTGGGAAGAGTTGCTGTGATCACTAGGCCTGCACTCTTTTGGTTTCTTTGAATAAAGAGTTGACTTCACAGACACTGGGTGTTTTGTTGCTGACCTGCCCCTGACTCCGGCTCCTGACAGCAACTGTCCAAAGTGAGGATCACCTTGTGCTTGTGGAGGTTTGCTGCTAATTTTAGAACCATGTAAAGCCAGGCATCCTAAAATGCACAGGGGGCCTCCATGAGTGTAGGAGGTCTCCTCACATCACACTGTCATTCTCTGCAAGTTGGAGGCTGATCGGAACAGGAGCAGAGCTAGCTTTCTCCTCCTCAGGCCCCCCCCCCGCCCCACATCTGCCCTTCCTGTGTTTACTGAACACTCATCCCTCTCTCTGGGAGCAATAAACCAAGCGCGGTTGCTGCCCTTTGCTGGTCCCACTGCAGTGAAATGAGTTGTGTTTCCCAGATTGCACCCTGATTCCCCACCCCCACCCCCACTCTTTCCCCAAGATAACATCTCTCTTTTGCTATCTATACTTATTTGTACAGCACCAAGCACAGCAGGGTTTCCATCTTGGCTGAATGTTCAGATGAATATTAATACGGACAAAAGACCCGGACTCCCCTCCATGCCGTAGACTGCAGCGATGAATTATATTGTTCCATCTTCAAGCGGAGACGTTTTCTGGCTCTCCCCCTCCCCCTCCCTGCTTTCTTTTTTTACTAGCCAATTTAATCCAGATAATAACTTTCTGGCTGAGTGCTGGTGGGGGATCGCAAAGAAACCACACAGTGGTGTTCCAAGATCTTAAGAGTAATAATCCCTGCATTCCGATTCCTGTTTCACACCTTTAATGTGTTTTTAATTGCAGCTTGGTTAGGTTTTTTGTTTTGCTTTACAAACTGTTTATTCTATATTTAGCCGAACTCAGCATATTACGATGTGTTTAATAACTCACAGTTTTCTGTGACTTAGCCAGATGCAGGAGGGTTCGGCGTTGAGGGATGTAAATTAGGATTTAAATTAAGATGAGCAAGAAAATTGGAGCAAGAAACCAGGTGTAGTGGGAGCGTTTCCTTTTCTCACAGCACAGCATCCTGGGATCTCGTGGGCACAACCTGCAGCAGAGTGAATCCATTCATTTCCGCTGCCACAGAGAGTGATGTAACCTCCTGCATCTATTTCTTCTTTTGACTCCTCTTTAGCTCATGGAAAGAGTTCTGTTCGCTTTTTAAGCAGGACCAAAGCTGCACGAGATGATCACCCCACACCAGCAAGCTCCCACCACATCAATTTACCATAACCACAACAAATTCAGTCACGGCCACTGCTACATGCAGAGGTATCACAGGGGTACAAATCCCATTGGTCAGAAAGGAGCTGGTCAGAAATAGGGATGGAGTAGAAATTAAATTCAGTGCACATTTAAAGGCAAAACGACCCGATTCCCACTTTCTGCAACAATGCACTAGCTGATGTGACAGTTTCAGAACTAATAAGCAAACATCAATAATTTCCCTTCCCATTTCTGTTCTCGTCAGAATTCTCCAGGGATGGAGAGAAATTGGATTCAGTTTCTGTTTTAAAGGCAAACTTCTCTAATTTCCCCATTCTGAAACAATATGTGAACCAAAACACAGTCATCCTCTGAAATCCGCATTTGGATGGCCATCTGTCACGGATGCTTTCGCTGAGATTCCTGTATTGCTGGGGGTTGGACTAGATGACCCTTGGGGTCCCTTCTATGATTCTCTGATTTTTTCAGGGCTGTTCTCCAGTCATGTGATGTGTGCAAAAATGTATATACTAGTGGGAAGTATGGATATAAATGCGTATATTAGTGAAAAGAATATATAAATAATGCATTTTATTAGGGGAAATAGAAGAGGAGTTGCACACAAATCCCTGCTCTCCCTTCGCTGTGCTCCATGTATTGTGAATAGCAGGCAAACAAAGCATCCTGAGGTCTCCTGCTCACGGCTGCATTTCCACTTGCACTCTTACAATGCTTCCAGACGGGGCCTTAATATTGCAAATAGCACGTTGGCAACAGGGTTTTTTTTAGTTATTGGATTTTCTGCAGAAAGGGTAGATCCAGATATAATGGTAAAATAACACAGGCTGGCATTCTGATGCCAATGACATCGTGAGGATGCTTAAATAAATGTTTATGCATGAGGAGCACTGATCCCTACAGTAAACACCCGTCTGGGCTATGATCTAAGTACCAGATTTATTCACACTACTTGCAGTCATCTAAAATCCGAATGGAATACAAATAGTGTTTATATTGTTTCATGCCACCCCAATTTCCTAGTGGAGCGATATTCCAGGGGTTCCATGCACCTACCTGGAATGAGGTACAGCAGAGACTGTGGTGACTTTATGATATATGGTTTATTTATACAACCTGAGCCTGAGATGGAGGGTTCGCAGCATTTACACTCGAAGAGGGTCTTGCTTCTCCCATAGCCACAACCTTGGATTCAAGCAGAAATCAGGCATGGCTCTGACCTTCTGCCTTCCCAGCCTGCTGCCTTGCTTCCGGCTCACATAACTCTTACTCTCAACTCTGGCCTTTGTCTTTCTCACCACCAGTGAGTTGAGGGAGGGGGATAACCCATTTGCTATCTGGCACAGAACCACTTCCTTTGTTGCCTTAATGGCCCATACTTAGAGGGCCATTAGCAAGAGACTTGTCTGGCTAGTTCAACAATTTGAATCCTTGCTTAGATTTTAACATTTACTGGATCCAGGAATTAGAAGGGATCCAGGCATATAACCTATCTCCCCACCACCACCAAGCAAACTTATAACAGTATTATGTCTTTCAAGTACTCAAACAGTTCTATAGCATGATGGGTGGCGGTGTTATTAGTTAAAAAGTAAACCAGGTGTGGGGAACCTTTGGCACTCAAGATGTTGTGAAACTACAATCCTCCCCACCCCTGGCTTGCTGGGGCTGGTGGGAATTGTAGTTCAGCAACATGCCCATGCCTGGAGTAAACAAAGGGCAAAAAGGGGTGCGGGCAGACAGCAATCAAACTCCTGCTTGGAAGACGATTCCTCCTGGGAATATTGAGCCATGCAGGGCCACGACGTCTGCCTTGCCCTATTTCTACCAGCCACATCCATCGATCAGAATATTGCTCTTTTTGGAGCTGTCAGTCTGACGATTCAGCAGCTGTATTGATCACCAAGGTGGATGCCTCCCACACTCTCCTCTCATGATGCAGAGAGAGGAAAAGGTGAGAGAAGCCCTCTGACGCATTTTGGAATGAAATGCCACAGGAAGTTGTTTCTGCCTTGATTTCCCTACTGCACCCCTCCCTGCCTGCCCCCAACTTTTATCACTGTTAATCTAATGTAGCCAATTCTAAATGAAGAAGCTGCCCTCCCCTGACATGAATCTCCCTGTGGCATTGAAATTAAATGTAGACTATAATTTGGCATTTGAGAAGTGAAAGGGATGGTAGCCCTAAGGGAAAAGATAACAGCTTGGCTCTTTGTGTTAAATAGCTGTCTGCAAGCCTCAAACTGCAGAATGAGATTTAGACCGCTCCTGGGCAGGCTGCCAAACCCACAGACCTGGCTGCAGCTATGTCTCATTTATAGCAAGAATCTCTGACTGGGAGATGCAGTGCTGCACTGCATGGACTTCTTCAACAGCGTCAGATAAAATGGATCATCCGGCTTCCTGTTCTGTGGCTAAATGAGGACATGCTCTGTGAGCGCATGCATCCCCAAACAAAGCTTCGTATAGGAGCCAAGGCTTCAGAACGAGGTCTGATTTCTGGTCTAATGCGTGGGAAGGCTGGCTGCGACAGGCTGCTGGGATTAGCTCTGGGGCGATGGAATTTGGATCAGGCGTTTTACAAGAGAGCATTTCCACCAACACTCTTGGGTGCCTCCACTCTGGGTGGGTGCTTTAATGCTCTTGAATGTAGTGCTTCACGATGGGGAAGGAGGGAGCGACGAGGAGGATATAATCTCATCTGTAAAGAGGCCACAGAGGGTGGCCTTCCAGAGACAGCACCACCCAGGATGTTTTCTTATTGTTTTGGTGCCTGGGGCACCCTTATTCATTGGGCACAAGGGCATAATAGGAGGGCAGAGAATGCATGCTCTGCCCCCATCCTGGCAGCTGCATGCCCTCAGACCCCACACACTCTATGGCTCCTTATGCCTTTGCACAGTTATGCACCTGGAACGAAAACCCATGAGGCTCAAAGCAAATAGCACAGAGGAAGGGAAGTACACTCTCTCTCTCTCTCTCTCTCTCTCTCTCTCTCTCTCTCTCTCTCTCTCTCTCTCTCTCTCTCTCTGTGTGTGTGTGTGTGTGTGTGTGTGTGTGTGTGTGAGAGAGAGAGAGAGAGAGAGAGAGAGAGAGAGAGAGGTGGTGCTCTTACCTTACAAACCCCTTCTGGTTGATGCCCAAGCTGAAAATATAAAAGAGTTTTGTGGCACCTTAAAGTCTCACAAATTGACTGTGGCATAAAGTGCTCATGGACTAGAGCCCACTTTCATCATGTGCATGAAGTGGAATTTTTAATCCCAACAAGTTTGCGTTATAATAAATCTGCAAATGCTGCAGGTGCCATGAGACTATTTTTTTGTGTGTTTCCTGTAACAGACTTTACATGGCTATCCTTCCCAGATCTGTAGACAACTTTAAATGGAGTGCCACCAGAGTGGCAGAGATTGTATGACGAGAGAGAACAGTGGAGCTGAGCACACACTCTATATTCTTCCATCCCATAAGCAGTGTCCTTAATGGAACACCATGAAAATGAGGGGTGAGTGCAGAGTGGGGGAGGATCTATGTATATATATCAGGGGTCCCCAAACTAAGGCCCGGGGCCCGGATGCGGCCCAATCACTTTTTCAATCCCGCAAACGGTCCAGGAATCAGCATGTTTTTACATGAGTAGAATGTGTCCTTTTATTTAAAACGCATCTCTGAGTTATTTGTGGGGCATAGGAATTCGTTCATTTTTTCCCCAAAATATAGTCCGGCCCCCCACAAGGTCTGAGGGACAGTCGACCGGCCCCCTGCTGAAAAAGTTTGCTGACCCCTAATATATATTGACAACTGTGACCACAGAGGTAGAGCACTGATTATGATGATTAGCTTCATGGGCTCTACAGATTCTCAGTTCCACGACCATCTTGATGAATGATCACTGAATTTGAGTTTTGCTGGCTTCATACTCTGGGTGGTACGCACATCACAAGCACAGCATTGTCCATTAGCACAGACCCTACATTTTGAAACCTTGAATTCTATATGCAGGATCTCCCAAATTCTCCCTAATCTGAGGTCCTAGAGGAAGCCACCCTGTTCTTACCAGCACTAATAAGTGTCCTGGCTCTCCTCCTCAGATTCATTTCTCCTCCACAGACTGAGTTTCTCATTTCCCCAACCCACTAAAGTTTCCTTCAACGTCCCAGGCTCCTCCCATTCCTCCTCCTCATTGTGGGGGGGATTTGCCAGCCATAACGCTTGGTGCTGTCATGGCCCTAGCCTAGAGGATCAGAAGTAGGCCGAGGAGGTTCAGGAGCCTTAGCAACGAGAGCACAGACCTTAATACTTCACAGGCCCCCAAGTGCCTCACACAAGGCCATGATTTCATGGCCCACTTGTGTAGTGCATACTTGGAAAAACACACAGTGGTGGGGCTGACCTTCTGGCTGTGCCTTTGAGATTGGTTGTGTATTGGATGGAGGAGGAGGAGGGAGAAGGAGGGCTGAGGTTCTGGTTAACCTCCACCCCTCTCTATACCTGAGGATTGATGGGGTGTAGCCCCAGGGACCTAGAAATGAAGGGTATTCACAGAGATCGATTGACACAGTATTGAACTGTTGAACTTCTCACCGGTGTATGTGTGTGGAATTTTTAAAAAACAAAAACTGTGACGGGATAGATCACAGTATTCAACGGCGAGTCAACAAGAATTGTTTGATAAAGGAGGACTGTTTTTACTTTTAGGTGATTCAACTGAACTAGGAATTTTTAAACATTTTACAAGGAATTTCTAAAAGATCATTAATAACAAGTGAGGAATACTCCTCAGTCTATTCATTGCCTGAAAGGCTGTGACTCCATCATCATACAGTAGCCGCAGGTCAGGAAAAGTTCTTTGAAGAGTCACAGAGAAATCTGCTCTCCTTCAAGACACCAACGCCATTTCTTCCAGCCCCACAAAGTTCAGCTCATCAAGAACAGGCCTATGAAGAGGGATCAATTCGGGATTATATATCTGAAGGTGAAATAACTCCTGTCAGCCATACAAGAACTTGAGGTAAATAAAAGGAACATGATAGCTGCCCGGATAAAGGGAGGGCTGCTTTAGCTCCACACGAGGGAGGGATTGGGGAGTGTTGTCTGAACAAACCCCCAGGTTTATTAGGCCCTGCGGAACATTTTGGGGGCAACCCAGCTTCTGCAAAAGAAATGGACTCCAAAGAAGCAAGACTGCTGCATCTTAATGCTTAAAAAAAGAGAGCAACATTTTGCTTTGTCGGAGGCAGCCAACAGGAGCTGCCAACAGGGGCGACTCTACACCATCCTTTTAGAAGCATTCTCACACCCCTTTTAACAGTCATGGCTTCCCCCAAAGAATCCCAGGAACTGTAGTGTGTTGAGGATGTTGAGAAACGTAGCTCTTCAAGAGGTCTCCATACAACTCATGTTGTTCCTGTTGAGAATAAGGGGGCCTGTTAGTGTAATCAGGAACAGTACTGATTTGTTTTTTTAATGCCTCTCTTCCTCCCTTCTAATACTGAGTTGTAGCTTCTGTTTATTCATTTTAAATACCTCAAAAATTATCACCCATAAAGCCCTTAGGTCCAAGCTATCTGAAATACCATATCCCCTCCTATGAATCTCCCCCGGGAGGCCCTTCTCTCAGTCTCGCCACCCTCACAGGCATGCTTGATGGGGATGGGAGGCACGGCCTTCTCGGTGGCTGCTCCTAGACTTTGGAGCTCCCACCATGGAGAGGCTGGCCTGGCTCCCTCCTTGTCCTTCCACCGGCAAGTGAAGACCTTCTTGTTCTGACAGGCTTTTGGGAACTGGATGCTGAAGGGTTGGTGCTGAGCTCTTTTTCATTGTATTTATTTGTATATTTTAAACAGATTTTAGATATGCATATAATTTTAATTCTATCATTGTCTAATTGTATCTTAATGATGGATTTTTCCTATGTTATATGGGGTTCTTGCTTTTATCTGGGAGTCATCTTGAGTCCCATCAGGGGGGACAGTATTTGGTTTAAAGCTCTTTAATCAGTTGGCAGCCTAGTAGACTCTAGTTAGTTCAAGACTGTACTCATGAATTACGGTACTGTGAAGAACCTTAACTGTAATGTGCCACCAAAGGACAGAAGCATTTTTATTGCTGCTGCTAGTTTGGGCACTGAAAGTGAGCTGAGATTTAACTGTGCTACCAAAAATGGAAGAGGTATATTTAGAGATACGACCTTATCCAAGCAGAAAAATAAAGTGACAGGAACTAAGTTAATAAAGCTGGATTCAGGTGTTGCATTTTTTTTTTACCTTGTACTGAGGAGTCTGGGAATAGTAGAAGCTGAAAATACCATGGAGAGGCTTAAAGTCCAAAGCCCTATTGTCACACAATTGGCTTGAAAAGCATTTTCCACAGACATTGTGCAACACAGTGCTGGAGATGCAGAGCTCCTGGCAGGGAGTTCTCTGCAGAATTCGACACATGGAGCTTTTTAATCTTTCCAGTGTGATTATGCTCCGGCCCCAGAACAGCAGGGGACAACATCAATGCTGGCTTTTTATTGCCGGTCAAGGCAAGCAACAAGCCATTTCCATTCCTCAATCAAGGGCATTGCAAGTACAAGCACACACACACACACACACACACACACACACACACACCTGTGACTGTGCCTCATGCCTTTTAATGTTAACACACCTATCTAGGCGAAAGCTAGAAGGTATGATAACACATTTACTTGTAATATTATTCATCAGCCATTAGATGTCTCTGAAAGCTGTACCCTTCAGCAACCTTTAAAAAGGTCCAGTTGCAAATCAACAAGAGAGAGAGAGAGAGAGAATACAAGATGTGTTGGAATATCTGCATCTGTAACTATTTCTTCTTCCATGAACACAGTCTTAAGTTGGTCTTTAAGGTGCTGCTGGAAGGAATTTTGTTTGTTTGTTTTGACAGTCTTAACAGTGAGTCTGTAAGTGACTGTGGAGGCCAATTATGGATCCACACATCTTTCCACAGTGGGGAGATAGGTTTCTGGGTGGGAGTTGAGCACAGTGAGGGTTTGCCAAACGTGCCTTCCTCTTAGTTCATTTCTTCCTTTCGTCCTGAGTTCGACCGTCTTGAAAGTCTTATCTCACTGTTGTTCCTTTGTCAGCTCCCTCTATGGGATAACATCTGTTGTGTGATGCTGCAGACAGAATGTTGGACTTAGACCTGGGCTGAAATCTCCTTGTTGAGTGGCTTTGGGCCCAGTAGTGGAAGAAGGCTCTCGAGCACCTGGAGCGGCGTGTCCAGGGGCAGGGCAAACTGCCCATAGGGGCAGTGCGTGGTGCCCATAGGGACGGAATGGGGCATGCGGCGTGTTGTGCCGTCCCAATGGGCGCCATGGCGTGCCCCATCCCTATGGACACCGTGCGTGCCATGCTGTCCCATCCCTATGGGTGCCGTGCACCCCGTTCCTATGGGTGGCATGTGCCATGGGTCGTGCAGCGTCCATACGGATGGGCGTGCAGCGGGGCTCAGCTGCCCTACAGCTGGGGGGACGGCAGTGGGCAGACAGTGCAGAGCCTGCGGGAGCTGAGACGCGTGGCTCGTGTGCACTGCAGGCCCCGCGGTGACGAGTGCCCCTCAGCATTTTGTCACCTCCCGTCAGGGTGACACCCAGGGCAGAGCTCCCCCCCTCTTTGTACGCCTCTGCTTGGGCCAAGTCAGTGAGACAATACAGTCTGAACTGCTTTTCATCCATGGAATGGTGCTATGTTCTCAACCACAGTACGTACTATCTCTCAGCCCAACCAACATCAGGGGGATGTTCTGAAGATAAAGTTGCATTGCCTGTGTATGCTACCATGAGCACACACAGGAGATCAGGCGGTGGGCTCCCTTTCCAAACTACTTAATTGGTTTCTGCAGAACCTATAATTGGCAAGTCATGATCTTGTAGTAGTTTGGAAACGACAGTGGCCCGCTGCAGCATGAATTTCCTACTAATGAAACAATTACAGGGGATGATACCAGTAATGCACCATTCATCTGCTGGGTGAAAGAATTAATAAAGAATGCAACTGGCTTGGATGCAAGGAATCTTAATTGTCCTCCTAAATGGAGTGAGCAGTATTGTAGAAATTCTTAGCACTTAGTTGTATAATCAGATCTCACCGAGAAGCTGCAAAACATTTCATTATCTTCTTAAGGCATGGAAAAACAGTAAACAGTTCTCACACAGAAAATTAACCCTCCCTTGTCATGGAGCCCTCTGCGAGCATTCACCTTGCAATGTGGCTAAGCGTCAGCCATGGCTCAGAGATAAGCAGAGGACAAGAGCATCTAGCTAGCCTAACATCAGGAGCTTAAACTTAGGTGCCTGGCACGTGCAGAGGTCTTCAAGATCTTCCAATGAAGAAGACCCAAAACAAAAGGAGTTCACAACACCTATATCTGTGTTCACAGATATGGATGGGAGAGGCTCACCAGTGGGGTGAAGACCTGGGACAAGCATGAGGCAGGTCAGATAAGCAGGAAGCATTTGGAGATGGATTCCTGGTGGCAATTATTGCTTTGTCCAGAGAGGGGAAGAGGTGTCAATGGGAAGGATCACCTCTTAGGTTCATGTTATATTTAGCTAAAGAGA
Organism: Zootoca vivipara; assembly: GCF_963506605.1. NCBI lineage: Eukaryota > Metazoa > Chordata > Lepidosauria > Squamata > Lacertidae > Zootoca > Zootoca vivipara. The sequence continues at coordinate 51,787,009 of NC_083277.1, forward strand.
AATGCTATTGCCATCAAAGAAATCTGGCAGATGTGCAGGCACCTCTCTTGGCAGGGGAGAGAGGCATCTGTTAACACAGAGGTGGATTTAGGGGAGCGTAACAGGTTCGGTTGCATTGGGCGCAGAGCCTCGGGGGCACTGCAGGGGGCACCACAACTATGATGCAGAAGATGGCAGGTGGTGAACATCTCACCGGTGGCTGACGGTGCAACAGCTGCAGGGTGGGCTGGTATGATTGTGGCACGGCGAGGCAGCACTTCCTGTTTCACCTGAAGCAGCGGAACAGGACGTGCCTGTCCTGTAGGGCTACACTTCTCTCAGATTCCCACTAACTTTTCAGAAATGCTGTCTCTCTCTCTCTCTCTCTCTCCATCACGAATTCTGATGTCCTTACCACAGAGGATAAAGACCTTTTTGTTTTTCTCCCCTCTGACATTTCACAGAAATAAAGCTAACGCATATTTGCCCTCGACTTCCAACATTTCACCTTCCCACCCCCTTCACTGTCTGTGTATCATTCAGCTGGATTGCCCCCCCCTTTGATTAGCATTTTAATTATTTTAATTACCTTGTTTGCCGGCTTATCTCACAGTTCAAACCCTACCACGTATGCACACACAAACACACAGACCTTTTTTTTTTTTATCTCAGGCCCGCTACAGATGCCATTAGCATTTTCACTCTGGTGTCTCATGGCGGAAAGGAGAAATTAGCATTTGTTCATCTCTCTCTGTTTTGATTCAGGCAGGCATTGTGCCACAGGAACAATAGCTAGCCTCCGCTGCCTGCCTCTGTTCAGGGTCATTACATTCTCCCTAGAAGAATAGGGATAATTTATCTTTATTTCCCCCCTCACGTATCCATTTCAAACAATGGTTCTGAGAGATGAAAAATAATAGGAAGCTTATGCCAAGGCCAGTACCCCCATCCAAACCGCATTCGAAAGCACCTTCCTGGTTTACCTTCAGTGCATGAACTTGGCTGATGTGGTGAAGCTTGGCATGTTCTCTAGGCACATTGGGTAATCCTGAGCAAATGTGGGAACAGAGGAAAGAACGCCACTGACAGGCTCTTGGGGTGGTTTAGGGGCCCCTCAAGACAACTTGTTCAATGAGCATCTTTCTTGATTGACTTCTGCAGATCTTATACGGAAGTCAGATGATATCCAAGCTACTTGACAGTGCACTTTCATCCTAAATTCATCCTCATTTGTTTGCCGAGTGTTTATATGTCTTCCTGTGAGTCATTTGTTGGTCCTCCGTCACTTTCCAAACGGCAAAAAGTCAAACTCTTGTTAGAAGTGGATTTTACTCACCTGCTCAAAGCGGAGCTAAGTGTTTCTGCCCCTCCATGGCGGCATCTGCTTCTCAGAATTAAGCCCCACTGTGTTCATTGTTCAGTGGGGCTTCATGGGGTTGCAATGCTAGACATACCGGTAATGAGACAGGAAGGAACCCTTGCAGCCTTTCTTCATTGGCTTGCTTCTTCCTATGATTCAGTGTTTGTTGCCTAGCCTATTTGCTCTGGAAGCATTAAAGGTCCAGGAACCCTACACACATAGGGCTTGTTCTCACTGAGGTCAAATGTAGAGCTGTTGGAGTGTAGCTGGTCAACAGTCACATTACACACACACACACACACACACACACACACACACACACACACACACACGAAGATAAGAAGGGCCTCCTGGATTGGGTCATTGGCCCATCTAGTCTAGCATCCTGTCCTCATAGTGGCCAACCAGATGCCTATGAGAAAAACACAACCAGGATCTGATCACATGAGTACTCTTCCCCCCTAAAGTTTCCAGCAACTGGTCGCCTATTCAGAAGTATACCAGAGAAAATTGTGGGAGATAAATATAAGGGCTGCCAGCAAACCAAGGAGGGAAGGGGAATTCCACTTTGTCCAGAGAGGTTCCAGTTGGAACTTGTTAACCATGAGGCAAACTTCCTGCTTTGCCTTAGAACAATATGATGGTCTTTTGGAAAACATGTGCATTTGTCATCCTGCCCAGACAAATACTACGCAAGGCATGTTGATACTTTGTATGACTTTTAAAGCTATTTTTAGATGTTTTCATCTTTTTACTTTTAACTGCCATGCAAATCCACATTTTCATTGCATATGGTCATACCCTCCAACATTTTTCCAATGAAAATAGGGACACCCTAGGGAAAAGTGGGACATTCCAGGATCAAATCAGAAACCGGGACGGCTTCTCTAAATCAGGTCAGGGACGTCCCTGGAAAATAGGGACACTTGTAGGGTCTGTATGGTGCCTTGGGGTAAGAGTTATGGGAATTGTAGCTCTGTAAGGGGTAAACTACAGTTCCCAGTGTACTTTCACTGTGTGGTGTGGATATCTGCCTATTCATGTCACTGCTGGGTCTGACCATGTAAATACTGGGGCCATGTTATCAGGCTCGCTCCTTAGATTATACTGAAATCATTTCCATGAAAGGATTTCAGAAATACATTCTAGCTGTCTGGAAGAGTTAAATGGTGATGGCCTACTGGAGAATTTTCTGAATTTTGACCCTTTGATGTTAGATAGATGGGTGAATTGCTAAGCAGAAAGGTTTTCTTTAAACAAATCTCACCGCATACCCTCCAGTCTGCCAGAGGTGATAATCTTATTTTCATGCCAGTCACAATATGCTGAACTCAAGTCTGTGCAGTTGTTTAAATGGTCCCTTGAGTAGGCCAGCCATCAAAATAGCTGCTTGCATTGCTTTGAAAGGCTTTTACATTGTTGTGCATAGCTCTGATGAGAGGGTAGTATAGAAACACTTCCGCAAAGAAATAAATATATCAAATGTCTCAGTGGTAATTTGGTGATAGCAAATAATATTTAAGATCTTGATTGCCCGTCCTCCCCCATATGTAAGAGCAATGACCATGGCAGCTTCCTCTCTGGGCTGCATTGACCATAGGGTCGCCAGACTCAATAGAGGACAGGACTTCTGTGCCTTTAATTGCCCTGCTCTCTTTTGAGTCTGGAAACCTTAAAGAGAAACCAACAGACCCTTTGCTTGACAAAGGGTCTGCTGGTTTCTCTTTAAGGTTTCTAGACTCAAAAGAGAGTAGGGCAATTAAAGGCACAGAAGTCCTGTCCTCTATTGAGTCTGGCAACCCTAATTGACCATTACCAATATCACAAAGCTGGGGTCATAGATAGCCTCCCTGAGAGGTGTGCCTGAGAATGTGGAACAGTAACATGGCTGATGTCATTGCCACATTTCACCAGTGGCAGACAATGATGAAGGTTGTGGTCAAGGAGCGTGCGTGATCACATCAGGACAGAGAGTATGCAAGTTAATGCATGTTAAAAGGGGGTATAGCTCAACAGGGAGGTGCTATTTTGGGCAAGAGCCCCACCTTCTGTCTAATGTCTGGTTCTGCCCCCTGAATTTTTGTTCCTTGTTATTGGTAAAGCGCAGTCAAATGTATCATCACGCCCTTGGAGATTTTACTAGAGGTAAGAAGAAAACATTCCTCTATTAGAGTTTCAGCCCCACAGAATGCATCAACCTGTAGTTAAAGCAATAATTCAGGCCTAGGGCTTGTTCTCTTGAGGATTTGTGCTTCGGAATGAAATAAAGCTGTTTTTTGTAAAGGTAGATATGGTTATTTTGTTTTATATCATCAACTTTGCATACGTTTTATTATACACATCGCCTTCATAAAATTTCCCCCAAATCCAAGCTGACCCTTGACAATAATTTCCTCGTAGCAATAAAATACCTCCCCGATTACTGCAACAAACTATAAACTGTGGTTGCCATTATCCACCTGTTACTAAAACATTGCATTCTTAAGTAGCCTTGCTTTTATACAGAACTGAAAATCACTATGATTATTTTTTTACAAGTGATGCTGAAAAAGAGAGCTTTTTGGGTATATTTTAGTGTGTGTGTGTGTGTGTGTGTGTGTGTGTGTGTGTGTAACTTCGATATAAAACCTACTAGGGCGAGAACGCAGATTTATTTATTTTTATTTTAAAAATAATCAGATTTTCCATCCTGCACATTAACATATTATTGTTTTGCATTCAGGGCCGGCCCTGAATGCAGGTGCCTCACGCAGCAGCTATGGTGGGGGCTGGGGGCTGGCAGCAGTTCCTCAACCATTCTGCCCAAGACCCCTAAGCTAGCCTACCCTGCTGCCTCTCTTGAAATAGGATGCAGCTGCAAGCCCAGTGGAATTCTGTATACATGGAACAGATCCTCCAAGTGTCCCTATTTTCCAGGAACTGTCCCGGATTTACAGAAGCCACCCTGGTTCCTGAGTTGACCCTGGAATGTCCCACTTTTCCTTTTTTTTTTTTATAATATATTTATTGAAATTTTTACAATAAAAGGTAGAGCACAAAAAAAAACAGAAACAAAGAAAAAATCCTAAGAGGAAAAAAAAGAGGAAAAAATGAAAAAAGAAAGAGAAAAAAATACATAATAAAAACATATAGTTGACTTAAACTTATTAATATCTTTCCATCGACTTCCTCGTCCCTCCCTTTCCCGATTCTTATCATTAACTTATTCGCAGCAATCTTATTACATGCAAAATTACTCAACAATTTCATATTCTTCATATAATCCTATTTCTTTTAAACTTTAAGATTTAAATTCCTTTTAACTTCTTCCAGTTATTTCCTTTAGCCTCTATTTACTCCCTAAAGAATATATCATTTTCCCCAATCCTTATTTCACATAAATCTTCACAAATCATTCTTTTATTTTCCCCCTCCCTCTCCTGGGTAGCAATTCCCTCATCACCACCACCAGGTCCATAATCCTTAATCCTTAATCTTTAATCCATACCATATCTCAAACCTCAAAAATCTGTCCTTTAATTGGTATTTTGTAAAAAGTTTTTCACCCCACTCCCTCCCTTGCACACTCCCTCCCATACCATTTTCCCCATCTCTCCTTTTGTTGATTCAGATGATCTGCCCATCTCCCTCCCTCCTCTTCATTTTCCTTGTCCCCTATCATCATGAAACTTTTGTCTGGGTTGTGTCTCCCCTCTCTCACTAGAGAGGCACAAACCCAGTCCCAAACACCTTTTTCCGTCACCACTTGATTGTCACTAACTGGGGCCCGGTCTCCCTCTCTCACTGGCAGTCCAGGACCCCATGTTTCTTCTTGGTCTGGAGAGTTTTGCATCAAGTAAAAGTCTTTCAAAACCTCTCTCACAGGTTGTTCTTCATCCAACTGCTCCTTCTTCTCTTCTTCCTGTGGATTTTCCTCTTTATCTTCTTCTTTCTCCTGTTCTTGTGGTTGTAAAATTGTCATTAAGGGCTGCAAGTTCCTGTTGGGGTTACACAGCTCTTGAGTCATCTCCTGGATAAAATCCAGAATCTGTTGTGTGCTGACTTCCTCAGGCTGCATGTCGGATATTTAGTCTATCTAGCTCCTTTGTCTTCTCATATTACAACAGCAGACACGTAATATGGTGCCAGGGGTGGTACTATTCTCTTTTGTTCACTCCGTCCATTTTGTCCATAATACATGCACCTTTTAACTTCTAAAACCAAGGACTTTTCCCATTCCAAAGTTTCAAACCAGTTCAAATCGCAACTATATATCCGAAATTCACAATACTTGATACAGTCTTTCCCTTCATCTCGTCACTAATGCCGCTGGTAGTGGCTTCAAGGGTCCCGCTCCCAGGATACGTGGGGGGGGGGAATCTTTTGATCTCACTATGCCTTGCAGAGTTCCCAAATTAAAGTACTCTCTCCCCCTGGCTCTGCAACCTGAGGGGAGGGTTCGAGTTCACCTTCTTAAGAGAGTTCTTAGCCTTACGCAAACTGGCTGCAGGCTAGTTAGCTGCTGATTGTTATATCGGTGGGGGGGGGAGCGACCTCCGTTCCCTCGTATTTTTAACTCCCCTCTCGTGGCCAAATTCAAATAGCTCAAATCTTGCTTCTTTTTACTCACGACCAAATTCTTTTTCTCGGAGGTATCTGCCGCTCATTCGTCTCCGGATCGGAACTTTCCGCCAACCAAGTAGCACTGGACCCAAGGCTCCGTCGCGCTCTCTCCGCTCTCGGCGCCCCCAAAAGGGGGTTTCCGGGCAGCGAACACGACTTTATGGGGCACAGCTGGGAAATCCAAGCCCTCAGAACGCTCAATCTGGGATTTTACGGGTGGTCGCGGCGCTCACGCGACCCTCCCCCTTCTTGGTGGCGGTGGGAGTCTCGGAGACTGAGACGAACCCCGCCGAACGACGATGGCGGCAAACCGGAAGTCCCGTCCCACTTTTCCTTAGGATGTCCCTATTTTCATTGGAGAAATGTTGGAGGGTATGGAGTTATGCGAACCCTGAGCCAAGGAGACAAATAACTTCTTCTTTGGCAATCACTCCTAGCCGAGTAAGATTACCTTTAGAAGATATCTGAAGGCGGCCCTGTTTAGGGAAGTTTTAAAACGTTTATTTTTTTATTATGTTTTTGTTTACGTTGGAAGTTGCCCAGAGTGGCTGGGACAACCCAGTCAGATGGGTGAGGTATAAATATTATTATTATTATTGAATTAAAAAGGGTAAAGGGACCCCTGACCATTAAGTCCAGTCACGACCGACTCTGGGGTTGCGGCGCTCATCTCGCTTTATTGGCCGAGGGAGCAGGCATACAGCTTCCGGGTCATGTGACCAGAGCAGCACATGGAAATGCTGTTTACCTTCCCGCCGGAGTGGTACCTATTTTTCTACTTGCACTTTGACGTCCTTTCAAACTGCTAGGTTGGCAGGAGCTGGGACTGAGCAACAGGAGCTCACCCCATCGTGGGGATTCGAACCGCCAACCTTCTGATCGGCAAGCCCTAGGCTCAGTGGTTTAGACCACAGCGCCACCCGCGTCCCTATTTATTAGTATTGAATAGGCTGTCCACTGGAGAAATGTTGGAGGGTATGCATGGAATGAGGGAGTGCCATCTTGTCCTTCACCTCAGGCAGCAAAATGTCTGGGGTCAGCCCTGATTGCAGGGGTGTTGATGGTGGTGAAGCCTCTTACATTAATTGGAGGAGCTGCTACGGTGGCCCAGAATGCCCAGTCCCTCAGGAAACAAAGCAAGTTGCTGCTGCCTGCCTGTGGAGTCTCTTGAAGTCACTGATTGTGGACTTCAGGAAAGAATAAAGTGTTATTCCTTTGGCTCCCACCAGCATGAATCTTTAGGAGTCATTAAACACACACACACACCCCTGTACCTGGCTGCTTTCATTTCACTGGAAAGAGGCTGCTCAGTTTTGCACCACCCAGCTCCCTCAGGACTGGTAAGGAAAACCATTTGCCTTCCTTTAACAAATGACGGCACTCATCTTGGGAGGCTTGCCTTACATTCGACAGGCTACCAAGCATGTGAAGCCATTATTAAAGTAATACAGTGCTTTACATAGTAACATAATCAAAGAAAAAAAGTCCCTTCCACTAGTAGCTTACTTTCATCATTCTGACACTGGAACAATTACCGAGTATGAATGTAATGAAATGCAGCTGCACAAACATAGAGTTTCATTTCAGTTGGGGCTGAGGTTTAAGCAATATGCTTCAAAAGTAGGGTTTTAAGGAGGGACGTGAGCAAAAAAAAGAGTACTGAACTCATATCCTTCCCTATTATTAAGGTTCCTGGACACACAGTTCCTTTTCAGGGATTAAATCATGTAGAATGAATCTGTGTGGTGGACAGGCTCTGCCCTGAACTTCACACCTTCATCTGTAGGGAATGCCCTTACACACATAGATGTTCTTATAACAGTAAAGGTAAAGGGACCCCTGACCATTAGGTCCAGTCATGACCGACTCTGGGGTTGCGGCGCTCATCTCGCGTTATTGGCCGAAGGAGCTGGTGTACAGCTTCCAGATAATGTGGCCAGCATGACAAAGCCACTTCTGGCGAACCAGAGCAGCACACGGAAATGGCGTTTACCTTCCCGCTGTAGCGGTACCTATTTATCTACTTGCACTTTGACGTGCTTGCGAACTGCTAGGTTGGCAGGAGCTGGGACCGAGCAACGGGAGCTCACCCCGTCCCGGGGATTCGAACCGCTGACCTTCTGATTGGCAAGCCCTAGGCTCTGTGGTTTAACCCACAGCGCCACCCGCGTCCCATCCCTCATAACAGTAGGGGGAGGCTAAGGCCATTTTACCAGCCCCCCTTTTAAGGGCTTCCTACCCACATTGGGGTGAGTCACAGTGGGCAATCTTTCAGCCAGGTCACATTGGGCAGGTAACCTGTGCGACATCTTTCTGGGAGCTGGGGCAGGGAAAGATGACCTTCGCTGGTAGAAATTGCCACGCAGGTTTTTCCATCCACCAACTCCTGTGCTCATTCTACATGAATGAGTGCGTGAAATGGCTATGTTTCTGAGGCGATCGATCAGTTTCAAGTTAACATAAATGTGACATTTGTGAAGCTAATGGCTATCAATAGGTCCAGGGAGAGTACTGAGAGAGGAGCTGTTCTGTGAGATTTTGGGGGAGAAATATATAAATGCAGCCTCAAATGTTAAATTCAGGCATCTTCTGGAATGCTGTTTGAAACTGCTGCTTAAGTAAAGTGAAGGCACAAACTGGTTTAATTCACAATCAAGCATTGGCATCGAAAACAGAGAATCTCCAGTAATTAAAGGTGTGTGTGGATACCTTCCCAAGGAAAGGTACATTTACATGAGGTGACAATACTTCTTGCTGCTCCCAATACCTTTCCTTGTTTCTCTATGCTAGGATTTAACATTTTCATTTCACATGCTCCTAATAAACAAATTTCATGGATTTATAAAAGGGGAAGGCTGGCTTGAAGATTACTGTTCTGTACAGACCTGAAATCCATGTATTTCTACTAGGAATCTTACAGGATGCTCATATGTTAAACTGCTGGGTAGTTCTTATAATGTGTGAGAAGCACCATTTATTTATTTGTCACACTATATCTAGGGATGGGCAAGTGTGTCCATTTCGGTTTCTCATTTTTCCTATCTTAAGTTCAGTTCTGCACATTCTCACAACACTTTGCTAATTCCACCCCTCCAGTCTTCATGAATATGCGCCAGCATTTTAATGCAAATATGAATATTTCACCTATCATACATATTTTTGTATACAATTAACATACACATTTGTGTAAAGCAATTCCCCCTAAAATAATGCACTTTTTAATGTTATTTTTTTTACTACTGTGTGTATTTTTATGAGCACCTTATCCCCAGCATATGCATTTTTGTATGTGTTACTTTGGATGGAAAACTGCATCACAAAATTCTGAGAAGTGCAAATTTCAAAGAACGGCCGCATTTTGGTATTTGTGCTTCTTGCGTTGTTCTTGTCTTTCTCGTGTTTCGGGTTCTTGAAAGTGTGAATTTTTACACTTTAAATACAAACTGAGTCACCTTTCTTCCCCATCCCTACCTATATCCCACCTCTTTCCTCCCAGGCTCTTTATCCTCTCAAAAATCCATTGAGCTAAAATAGGCTAAGGGAAAGTGTGGCTACCACAAACTCTCATGATGGGATTAATGCCTGAGTGGGGGATCTGGATGAGGATACCCAAGATGAATGCTCTGGCTGATATACGGTGCGGTCACTCCTCTTACTTTGGCCAATACCTGCAGCAGGAACTGGGGTGTTTTGGGCAGCTGAAATGAAAGTGCAGCGACAGTTTAGCATAATGTGAAGTCGATGATGCTAATGGCTTTCATTAGGGCCATCAAGACTATTGGTATTACCAGGGGGGCGGTGAGGAGGAGATGTTCTCAACTTAAAGTTAATTGAACTGCTTGCAGGTTAAAGAGCAAGGAGAAGGAATAACAGATGACCCTTTTACAAAGTCTTCAGCCATTCTGGGAGGTTTTCCATTTGAGGAACTGTGGGCAGGCTGAGCTGCCCCATCAACACTGCCTCTCCCTCACCTTCCTTACAAGTCGATACAGGCAATTACAGCTTATTAGGTAACTGAGATACAGCAGTGGGGTTATATTAGTTAAGCAGTCATTTATTACTAGCACCACACGCGAAGAGAAAATAGGGCATGGTTTTAGTCTTAAAACCCTACTCCCACAAGGCAGGAAAGAAAGGCATAGCATATAAAATGGGCAGAGGTGCTGTTGAATCAGCAAACATCCTCCAGTGCTCCCAATAGCTACTTTACCTCCGCAATGTCACAGCCCATATGCCTTAGTGGTGCCTTGCACCAGGCCACGGTCGGAAGTGAATCTTTCAAACCTCTTTTTATGCACCAGACCCCAAACAGTTCTCAGAAGGACGCTGTTCCAATACGTAGTGCCATGTGGATGGAGATTGTGGATGGAAATGGCAGCGGCTGAAATACGGTATGCTCCTTGGGTCAGAGTAGCATTCAGGGGCACATGCTGAGATCCTGCTTCTCATGGATTGGGCTTCTGGGGGTTCTGGAACTGTGTGAGTTGCAGGAGATGTTAGACTAGACCAGTGGTTCCCAGCCTTTTTTTTGGCCATGCCCCACCTAAGCACCTCTAAAATCCTGATGCCCCCCATGACATATAATTATTATTCAAAAAGTGAACTCCTATTCATGTGGAGGAAGCCTAAAAAGCCACTAACTGTTAATAACTCATTCTCAAATTGCCCCCCTTAAAAACCAAATTGCCTCCCTGTGGGGCGTGTGCCTCATGTTGGGAACTACGGAACTAGGCGTTAGTCTGCTATTTGCTCCTGAGTTTGAGGTTGCCTGGCTAGCCTTCATTCTCAGGTGTCTTCCATCCTGCCGTTAGCTGCTCCTGTTTGTGTTTCGTACTAATATGATCACAGCTCTGTACATGGTGCTATTTTTATCCTCACAGGCTGCCAGATGTTTCCATGCATACTGGATCTCGCGCCTTGAAGACTGGACATGGTTTTGTGCTTCAGTCATAGTTAGGGTGGGGGGAGAGGTTTAAGTCAGATGTCCTCTATTAAATCCCCACTTTCCAAAACCATATGCCAAATTATACCCGGGGGGGGGGGGTAGTCGGCACTGCTGCCTTCTGCCCCATCAAGAGCAACAGCACCTGGAAGTGGGAGGAATGATGCAGGCTTTGTGTTCCATGCAAGCTTCTGTAGAAAGGTCCACCTCCCTGCCCATCCCAGAAAGAAGGCAATATATTTCAGCAGTGTGTGGCAGAGTAGGTAGGGGAGAAACTCTTTCTCACCTTTGTCATTGTCATCCAACTGCTTTTTCAGAAAATGTATTCAGTTTTCTAATGAGTTATGGCTGATAAAAAAATGACCATCTGGCACTCAGTACTGCAAATGAAAGGCAGAAAAAGCTACGCAGCAAGCAAAGCAAAAGGGGTACTTTTTGAAATACCTATGTACACAGAAAGAAGAACAAGAATATACAATCCTCTTGTTGAAACTAGCACTGAGGGAGCTGAATGTGGTGCTCCTACTACAAATGATATAAACTCTAGGACTGAAGTTTCACAAATTGGAGATATTTATGGAAAACATCAAGGAAAGAGAGGATGTCATGAAAAGTGGGAGCTGGAGAGAAGTTGAATTGATATTAAGGAAAAACAATTGATATCAACTAGCAGAAAAGTAGGTAAGGAGAACAGTGTTGGCTATAAGTCTTGGAACGCTTGATTGCATTGGTCAGAGTTCTTGACGCGCAAAACTTAGGATTTCATGGTACAACTGAAAAGTTGTATCGTGCTAGCGATTGAATTTTTTTGAAGTTTGTATAATATCTAACCCTTGTTGATCCTATCATGTATGAACATTTGTGCAAAGTTAAAGATCAAAGAACAATGGTTGACTACCTAGGAAAATATAGCCCAAATGAGCTTCTACAGCTTCTAGCAGGTGCTATAAAGCATAAAACTTTAGCACATGCAAACTCAGCCAAATACTACTCAGTTATTCTGGACCACACACCTGATGTTAGTTATATTGAACAACTGACAATGATTGTACATTATGTTGATGTAATCAAATCATCAGATAATGAGATGTCTGAGCCTGAGGGTATCACAAGAGAACGTTCCTTTGGATTTGTTCCACCAAAGGAGACTACAGGTGCCTTTATGACAGAAACTCTTCCAATTGGAATTACCAATTGAGATTTGTGTGGTCAAGGTTATGATGATGGGAGCAGCATGAAAGGCAAAGAAAATGGCATAGAAAAACGTCCTTGGCATAACCTATATGTGCGTTTTTTGTGCCCTGCAGTGCACACACTATAAACTTGGTACTAAATGATGCTACTAAATGTTGTCTGGAAGCATCTAGTTTCTTCAGTTTAGTTCAAGAGATCTACAGTGGTCCGCAGCGGACGTACCATGAGGTATGACTCTATATTATTTCTCATCAAATTCTAACTAGCTATGTATCAGACTTAGGCATAACTGTTAAGCCATTGAGCAAAAGAATATGGGAGAGTTGAATTGATGCTTCGAAACCACTGATACGGTATATCATCTTGGTAGTACTGTATATATAATGCTTTAATAGAATTTTTCGATGAAACGAGCCTAAAATGTTTACCTGAAAATACTTCCTGAATTGAAGCTAAGTCCCTTTCTGCAAGTTCAAGTTTATGGTATTCCTTTGTTACATGACACAACATCCTTTTTGAAGTCAATCTCACAAGCAAGTTACTACAAAATACGGAAACTGATTTAAATTCAGCTACAAGCCAATTACAAGTGACCAAGAAGAATCTTGTGGGATGAGGATTTTCAACAATTTTTATAGATGCTACTGAGATTGCAAAGGAGCTAGAAAATAAATACTACCAAACTTTGGGACAGAACAAGTTAGAAAAAGGAGAAAGAAACAGCAGTTTGAATATGGGCCCAGGAAGAGGCACCACAAGATCCAAACCAGACTTTAAATGATGTCCTAGACATGGACATACAATCTGCTGAAGAGAGATTCCAACAGCTACAACAATACAATTCCTTATTTGACTTCTTGTCCTATACAGTTTTTTTAAAAAAAACAAACAAACAAACCCAAACACTATTGAAGATGTACCTGAGGGCTGTGAGAATCTGGAAAAATAATTGATGCAGCGTAGAAACAAATATATTGATGCTGAAGATCTGTGGTGTGAACTTACAGCAATAGCTTGAAGACTTCCAAAGTCCATGTCACCATAAGGAGTAATTCTCTTCATACTACAACAAAAACTCTTGGATAATGTGCCTAATGTTTCTGTTGCTCTGTGGATCCTTCTCACACTTCCAGTGGCAAGTGGTGACTACAGTTTCTCAAAGCTCAAACTTATAAAAACTTACCTATGCTCAGCCATGTTGCAACTATAGTTGTCAACTATAGCAATTGATCGCGTCCAAGCATTAACATTTGACCTGAAGGAACCGGGGGCAAAATGTGCAAAGGAAAAGGGCAGGCTAAGTGAGATTTTGATGTGCCTGAAAAGAGAGTGGCATTGCGGGGCTGCACTGTGCCTCTCTCCTCTCTCTTCCACACAGGATACTGCTTTGCCCCCACTGCCTTGGGCACATGTCCCCTCTTTCCCCCTTCAATCCAGGCCTGGGTGCCAAAGAAGTGTTGAGAAGCAATTTATCGAAAGGCTACAGAGAATTCGTGAGGAGCAAAGAGGCAGAGGAGCCGAAGTGCTGGAAATGGGGGAGCTGATCCTGTGTGACACCTTCCTCCTCTTACTCCTTGATCAAATAAGCCTCTGCAGAGGGAAGGCATCACAGGATTTTTCTCTGGGGGAGAAGGGAAGAGGAAGGTGTGTGGTGGCGGCAGTGCCTGGGGAAGCCAATCATGCCTGCTTTATATTATTATCACCACTCTTCCTTGATGCGAAGACTTTCAAAATTAAAAAGAAGAGAGAGAGCCAGGCTGGTAGCATCTATATTTCCCAGCACATCAAACCGCTCCCCAGACGAACATCTCTGTAAATTATAGATCAAACTCTTCACGCTTTCCATCAGATGTGGAGCAGCAAAGACCGTGATCTGGTTGCAAATGGAGCATGTGTGTGACCCCGGAGTTTAGGGAGGGAGGGAGGGAGAGCCCTGGTCACACTGAAAGAGAGATGCATCTCTGCCATATGATACACACACACACACACACACACAAACAGTTTAGTAAACAAAAGAAAAAAGAATGGAAAGGATGATCCGGAAGCCTCAGGACGCTGGCACTCGCTCTATACTCCAATGACAATTTTAATTTTACTAATAGGTCCAGCTTGACAGGAAGTCTCTTCAGACTTAATTAAAGCAAACCCAAATGTCCTGATCCAGAATTAAATGGGTTGTAAATTCTACAAGGCAGGCTTAGGCAGTATGTGGACCGAGAACTCCCAGAAGTGCAAGCTGGATTTCGAAGGGGCAGAGGAACCAGAGACCAAATAGCAAACATGCGCTGGATTATGGAGAAAGCTAGAGAGTTCCAGAAAAACATCTACTTCTGCTTCATTGACTATGCAAAAGCCTTTGACTGTGTCGACCACAGCAAACTATGGCAAGTTCTTAAAGAAATGGGAGTGCCTAATCACCTCATCTGTCTCCTGAGAAATCTCTATGTGGGACAAGAAGCTACAGTTAGAACTGGATATGGAACAACTGATTGGTTCAAAATTGGGAAAGGAGTACAACAAGGTTGTATATTGTCCCCCTGCTTATTTAACTTATATGCAGAATTCATCATGCGAAAGGCTGGACTAGATGAATCCCAAGCAGGAATTAAGATTGCCGGAAGAAATATCAACAACCTCAGATATGCAGATGACACAACCTTGATGGCAGAAAGCGAGGAGGAATTAAAGAACCTTTTAATGAGGGTGAAAGAGGAGAGCGCAAAATATGGTCTGAAGCTCAACATCAAAAAAACCAAGATCATGGCCACTGGTCCCATCACTTCCTGGCAAATAGAAGGGGAAGAAATGGAAGCAGTGAGAGATTTTACTCTCTTGGGCTCCTTGATCACTGCAGATGGTGACAGCAGTCACGAAATTAAAAGACGCCTGCTTCTTGGGAGAAAAGCAATGACAAACCTAGACAGCATCTTAAAAAGCAGAGACATCACCTTGCCGACAAAGGTCCGTATAGTTAAAGCTATGGTTTTCCCAGTAGTGATGTATGGAAGTGAGAGCTGGACCATAAAGAAGGCTGATCGCCGAAG
Source organism: Zootoca vivipara (assembly GCF_963506605.1). NCBI lineage: Eukaryota > Metazoa > Chordata > Lepidosauria > Squamata > Lacertidae > Zootoca > Zootoca vivipara. The sequence goes on from NC_083277.1 coordinate 51,802,130, forward strand.
AATTGATGCTTTTGAATTATGGTGCTGGAGGAGACTCTTGAGAGTCCCATGGACTGCTAGAAGATCAAACCTATCCATTCTTAAGGAAATCAGCCCTGAGTGCTCCCTGGAAGGACAGATCGTGAAGCTGAGGCTCCAATACTTTGGCCACCTCATGAGAAGAGAAGAATCCTTGGAAAAGACCCTGATGAGGGAAAGATTGAGGGCACTAGGAGAAGGGGACGACAGAGGACGAGATGGTTGGACAGTGTTCTCAAAGCTACGAACATGAGTTTGACCAAACTGCGGGAGGCAGTGGAAGACAGGAGTGCCTGGCGTGCTTTGTCCATGGGGTCACGAAGAGTCAGACACGACTAAACGACTAAACAACAACAACAACAATTAAAACCTGCAGTGAATTATTCCAAGAAGATAGCATCTCATCAAATCTCATTCAGGAGCAAGGAATAAGTTTTCTACCGAAGGACCAAGATGCAGAAGGAGGGAAAGAAGTCTCATAAGTTTACTTGCCTCGGAGGTTAAAACTGCCACCATTACATCATGCTTGCTGCCCATTGAGATTTGATCATTACCATCACAAGAGTTCCGAAAGTTTTAGCCTCACAATGATGCTGCAAGAATATCCACCTTTTAAAAAAGGACACATTTTTTTAAAAAAAAAATCTGGCAAGGGGAAGAGAAAGGTTTGAAGATATAACTGCAGAGCATAACCTCGGGGCACAAAGCTCTGAGCATTTTAAAAAGAACATTTTTCCATATATATATTTTTAAATAAAAAAACCCTTCTACCTTGTCAAAGGCAAACTCATTTTTTAAAATATGAAAGCGAGTACTCATTACTTCTTTGGGGGTAAAAAAAAGCCTCAGTACCATATAACCTCATTCACAGCTTCCTGCAATGCTATGCATGCTAAAGGTCCTAATATTCTCCAGGTAATACTGGAAATGACCCTGGAAAGCCATTACGGGACAATATTTAGATATATGGACAAATTGCCTGACTCAGCAAGAGGCAGATGCATATGTTCCGATCTCTAGAAAAAGCAACTCTGAAAAGCTTTTAAAAGAAGCATTTCCAAAGAGTTTGCACTGACATGCCTATTCTCCTGAATATTTTGGCACACGCTACCATTTGACTTTCCCATCAATTACTATAGAACAGCAGGGACTTTGACTGCTGTGCTTGGAACTTTAAGAGTCCCTTTTTTCTATTGAGGATGAAGAGTAGTGGTTGAACCCTGCATCATTCTCTTCTTTCTTTGAAACCAAGGCATGGTCATTAGCAAGGTCTGGTCTTCAAAAGTGGCATGCTTCGGAGACCAAATACACTTATTAAGACTGGTGAATCATAGCTGGCAGCCTTGCTGGACACAATACCTGAAACACTCTCCTACAGAGGCTTGGCTAATGTGTATCTCTCTGTTTTAGCTGCATTTTCCATTGTTGCGTGCCTGAGTGGTTCATGTTACGTAAACAGAAATTTTGGGCTTGTTGTTAGTTTGTCTAATTTCTACCTTAGGTAATCTTTCTTTGAGGGCCCAAAGCAGGTTTAAGTAAGATAAGGAAGTAAGTTCTTGTGACATGACATTTAAACTTGGATTGGAAATTTCCACCCCTCCAAAAACTGTGAACATTGTGCTCCCACACTTTGATTTATATTTTAATTTTAATGAGCTGGAAACAGAGTCCAGTTCACACAACCATCTTTGGGGCTTTCGCCCTCTGCTTGTGACTCGTTAACCCAAATTGAATGTGAAGGTGGTGAAGTTATTTTGAGTGCTCCACTGGTGGTGTCATGAATGGAAAATAATTCTGAAACTGTAATCTTTATTAATTATCCCTAAATTGGTTAAAAGCCAAGTATTCAAGTTTAATTAATTCATCCAGATTCTGCTGATGAGAGTTTGTATGCTTTATCTTAGCATTTTGATACTGGGTTACAGATGCATAATAATAGTACATAGTTCTATTTTTAGGGCTTAGGGGGCGGGGCCTGCAACCACCAACACAGCTATAAAGCCTGCCTGCGGAGAGGCCTGGGACACTGCAAGTGGTAGAAATGTTTTTAAATGCCTTATATGTTTGAATGTGTTTAATTTGGGTTTGTTTAATTTTACTCTGTTTGTAATTTTTTGTTTTTTGTTTGTATTGTTTTATTGTATTTTTTATATATAGGTTTTATTTTGTTTTTAAGGGGAGAGGTCAGGGCTGCCTAGGAGTGGGTCCCAGCCAACAAAATGGCTGGGGCAGGTTCCACGCGGGGGGGGGGGGCGGTATGCACTGGGACAACTGATCTCAGTGATCACGGGTAGGAGGAGGAATTACGCTAAGACCAGACCATGTCATTACCGAGGAGGCAGGCTTAGTCGTTGTTTGAGGACTATCCCTGCTTCCGGGTCTGGTCCTGACCGGATGGATACTGGAATCAGCAAGGGATACCCACATGACCTGAAGGTGCTGCTGTGCAATACCAGGTCAATGATCCACAAGACCACTGCCATCCACGACCTGATTGTGGATGGAGGATTTGACCTGACATGTGTGACAGAGACCTGGTTGGATGAAGCAGATGGGCCTGTCCTTGCCGCTGCTTGTCCACCAGGTTTCTCTTACGCACAGCAACCCAGGCCATCTGGGGAGGGGGGGTTGCAGTGATTTTAAGGAAGTCATTAGTTTGCACCAGGTGTCCTATTGGTAAGACCAGGTTTTCTGAGTGCATGTTCTGGAAGTTGGGCAATAGGGGCAGTACAGGATTCCTTTTGGTGTACCGACCTTCCCGCTGCACCAAGGATTCCCTGCCTGAGCTGCTTCAGGTGTGTCGGATGTGCTTCTGGAGACACCTAGCTTGGTCGTCTTAGGGGATTTTAACATCCATGCCGACACGACCTTACAAGGAGCCGCTCGGGACTTCGTGGAAAGCATGGCCTCCATGGGGCTGTCCCTGAATAAGTCTGGCCCAACTCAAAGCCGCAGACATGCCTTGGACCTGGTGTTTACCTCTATGGATGTTGGTGATCTGACACTACGTAAAAGCGAAACTAACGAAGTGCCATGGTCAGATCACTTCCTAGTGCAACTGGACTTCTCCACGACCCTTCCCCTCTGCAGGGAGGTGGGACCTATTCGGATGGTCCGCCCCCGCCACTTAATGGATCCAAATGGTTTCCAGAGAGTGGTAGGGGATGCTTTATCCCATGTTGATGGCCTTTCAGCCGATTCCCTGGTCGCCCGCTGGAATGTGGAGTTAACCAGGGCTATTGACTGTTTGGCTCCAAAGCGCCCTCTGTTGAGGATGTTGAGAAACGTAGCTCTTCAAGAGGTCTCCATACAACTCACGTTGTTCCTGTTGAGAATAAGGGGGCCTGTTAGTGTAATCAGATTGCATGGAGCCCGGACAGCCCCGTGGTTTTCCCCGGCGCTGAGGGCAATGAAACAGTCGTTGAGACGGCTAGAGCGCCGGTGGCGGAAAACTCATTTTGAATCAGACCGGACACGGGCTAGAGCTCAACTTCGAGCCTACCAAGTGGCAATGGCGACGGCGAAGAGGACCTTCTTCACCGTCTCCATCGCATCTGCAGAAAACAGCAGCAGGAGACTCTTCCAGGTGGTTCGCAATTTAGCGGAACCACCTGCTCCATCCGGGCCCAGTACGGGCCACATGATCTCCTGCAATGATTTTGCAAAGTTTTTTGCAGATAAAGTCGCTCAGATTCGGGAAGAGGTAGACTCCACCGTGGGAGCAGGGCCGGGGCGGGGGAGTGCTAGAGTCCTGTCTAGTCAAGTTTTGTGGGATCAATTTCAATCTGTTACCTCCGAGGATGTGGACCGGCTGCTTGGACGAGTGAAACCAACCACCTGTCTCCTTGACCCTTGCACATCCTGGCTAATAAAAGCGAGCCGGGAAGGGCTGGGCGATGGGCTCCGCGGGGTAGTAAATGCTTCCCTTTGTGAGGGAGTATTCCCAGACCCGCTGAAAGAGGCTGTCATCAAACCGCTTCTTAAAAAACCATATTTAGATGCAGCTAATTTGGCCAACTATCGCCCAGTCTCAAATCTTCCATTCTTGGGCAAGGTGATTGAGCGAGTGGTTGCTGAACAACTCCAGGCATGCCTGGAAGAAGAGGACCATTTGGATCCCTTCCAGTCGGGATTCAGGCCTCATCATGGGACTGAAACAGCGCTGGTCGCACTGGTTGATGATCTCCAGCAGGCTAGGGACAAAGGTGAGAGCTGTTTCCTAGTCCTGCTGGATCTCTCAGCGGCTTTTGACACCATCGACCATAACATCCTTCTGGACCGTCTAGAGGGGTTGGGAGCTGGGGGCACTGTTATACAGTGGTTCCGCTCCTTCCTCCTGGGCCGTGTTCAGAAAGTGGTGGTGGGGGATGAGTGTTCAGACCCCTGGGCTCTCACTTGTGGGGTGCCTCAGGGTTCTGTCCTCTCCCCCATGCTTTTTAAGATCATCAGGAGGTTTGGGCTGGGTGTTCATCAGTATGCGGATGATACCCAGCTGTACCTCTCTTTCAAATCAGAACCTGTGTGAGTGCTTGGAGGCGGTTGGAGGATGGATGGCGGCTAACAGATTGAGGTTGAATCCTGACAAGACAGAAGTACTGTTCGTGGGGGACAGGAGGCAGGCAGGTGTGGAGGATTCCCTGGTTCTGAATGGGGTAATTGTGCCCCTGAAGGACCAGGTGCGCAGCCTGGGAGTCATTTTGGACTCACAGCTGTCCATGGAGGCAGAGGTCAATTCTGTGTCCAGGGCAGCTGTCTATCAGCTCCATCTGGTATGCAGGCTGAGACCCTACCTGCCTGCAGACTGTCTAGCTAGAGTGGTGCATGCTCTAGTTATCTCCCGCTTGGACTACTGCAATGCGTTCTACGTGGGGCTACCTTTAAAGGTGACTCGGAAACTACAACTAATCCAGAATGTGGCAGCTAGACTGGTGACTGGGAGCGGCCGCCGAGACCACATAACACCGGCTTTGAAAGATCTACATTGGCTCCCAGTACGTTTCCGAGCACAATTCAAAGTGTTGGTGCTGACCTTTAAAGCCCTAAATGGCCTCGGTCCAGTATACCTGAAGGAGCGTCTCCACCTCCACCATTCTGCCCGGACACTGAAGTCCAGCACCAAGGGCCTTCTGGCGGTTCCCTCGTTGCGAGAAGCCAAGTTGTAGGGAACTAGGCAGAGGGCCTTCTCGGTGGTGGCACCCGCCCTGTGGAACGCCCTTCCAACAGATGTCAAAGAGGAAAACAACTACCAGACTTTTAGAAGACATCTGAAGGCAGCCCTGTTCAGGGAGGCTTTTAATGTTTAATAGATTACTGTGTTCTACTTTTCTGTTGGAAGCCGCCCAGAGTGGCTGGGGAGACCCAGCCAGATGGGCGGGGTATAAATAATAATTATTATTATTATTATTATTATTATTATTATTATTATTATTATTATTATTATTATTTTACCAGGGGTGAGAGGAGGAAGAGGCACGAAGATGTAAAACAGCTTACCCAGAGGTAAAAAAAACCCCACCCAAAGTTACCTAAATAGCTCAGAACTGAAAGGGAAGTTGCTAACCCAGTACTAGTAGGATTCTTTAACCTTATTCACAGATGAGCAAGTAAAACAGTATGACTTCAAGCACATAGCTGCCAACTCTTTGGGGCCCTGGGTGCTGGAGCACCCACAAAATTCCCCATGAAGGGGCTGGGCACCCACGAATTTTGCTTTCAGGGCCATGTACACTGCATGGCACCTACAGCCCCAGGCATCCACAGTTGTGGGGCCAAGTTGGCACTCCAGTTCAGGCAGGTGAGTATGCACATACAGGTTGCTCACCTGTGTGGTTCCTGGTTGAATACATGAAGAACCAACATAACAAGTGTGCCCAGGTGTTATCGTCCAGGAAGCCCCTCCTTTCTATCCTGCCAGCATCTGACGTACTGCTGGTGGGATCTCAAGCAAGGGCCTTCTCAGTGGCTGCACCCGGACTTTGTATGTTAGCATCCTAAACAGCAGGTCCTAGAGAAGGATGAAACACACTGGCAAATAAGACAGGGAAAAGGGAGTTTTTTGGTTACTGAAATGTCTTGCGAACAAGTGATACTGCACTAGGAGCAGCACTCATTAAAAAGGCTCTCCTATTTTCTATCCTGCACTAACAATGTTTCACAAATGATGTGTCCCAGTTCAAAAGGTATCTTTCCTTAGCATCACTTGTAGAAACAACAGGTGCCATGTTTCCTTCCCTGTCATTCAGTGACTGGGTTAAAATGGCCCAGATGCCACCAGGCCATAAACTCTTTTCCTGCCTGCCTGCCTGCCTTGTCTGTCCAGCTTAATGGAAGAGGCTTTCAAATGAGATTATCCCACGGTGATAAGGGAGTGTAAAATAAAATTCAGAGTCATTAACCAGACACAGGGCATTGTGTTCCTCTATTCGAACCAAGCCTTGCTTTAATTTCACTTTCTTACAAAGAAAAGCGAAGGTTTTACTCCCCACTGGGGTTGTATTCTGAGTCACTGTATTTCAGCTTCCTGTTATTGGCATTTCCCTTGCCATTCGCATCGTGCTGCTAGCCTCAGAGTTTGTTTTTGCCACCGCCCCCTGAGCCCCCCTCCTGTTCATTAGTTCCTTGAGTAGATTTATTAAACAGTACAGTGCAGTATATTACCTTTCCACAGTTCCACCCCCTCCCCGGCCTTATTACCTTCAATTGCTTCTCATTTCATTGCTTTTGTAGCATTATATCCTCGTCTTAATGCTATTTTAATAGAGTTTTTGTATCTAATTTCCTTGTCATTAAGTTATTGCTGTCTAACTCATTGAAGCTGTTGTCTGATGTTTCCCACTGGGGGCATCAACAGAGTCTCTCTGGAATTATTGTGCAAAGCAGCAGAAGAGAAAGGCAGACCTGTCCAGCCCATGGTTTTCTTGTCAGCTAGAACTGAACCTAAATCTGTGTTTTGAACTCCCTTTCTCCTTTATAAACTTGTTCAACCTTTTCGGCCAACCCAAGCACCAGTCATCTGTTTTGCAGGTAAGAGTACACAGACGCTTGCTCACAGTTGTGTGATGACAGCTTGCCGCTGTGTGCAAGGATATTTGGGCTAAGGTATTAATTCCAACAACACTGCCTTTAGACTGTCATCCAATGGCATCTGATGAAAAAGATGGTTTTAAGAAGAGTACTCTGCAAAGTAGCACCACTTCCTCCCACCCCAAAGAAACCCAAAGTCCCCTGGATACATTAACATGACAAGCAACACTGACTCGCCTGCAACCCATAGGCTGCATGTGCCCCTCAATAGTTTTTTTTTGCTCCCCAAGATCCCCCCAATCCATCATTTATTCATTTCAGAAAGCAAACTGTAACGGATTGACACGGTTTTGAAATATTTATTCCTACCTGGCTGGAAAAGAGTTAATCCACCTCCAAGCTTGACTGACATAACATTCTGGTGGGGGCGGGACTGTTCCCAGTTTAAAAGGAGGGAGCAGTGGGTTTTGTCAGTTGAGGAGAGGTAGAGGGAAGGTGAGAAGAAGAAAGTTGAAAGGCCAGGATAGTGGGGATCTAGATGGGGTCCAGGAAGGCTCGATGTTAAATGTTTGACAGAGATTATCTACAACCAAAACGTAGCTTATAAACACATGAAAAGTTAAAGAACAACCATGTTCTAAGGTTAATAAAATTCTTCTCTTTTGTGCCAAGAAGCATCGTCATTATTTTTCCAGCAAGGTATCGGGACTCACAGAAGTGGTAACTCATTAGAGGACAAAACTTACCTCAGGAAAAGAGGCAGAAGTTTGTGTCTTAGAGTAACACTGAGGAGGCTTAGAAAGATAACCTGGAGTGCCACCAATTACCAGCGTGGAAAGGGCAAACTTTTACAGTAGGGGGAATCAAGCAGAGAGAGAGACCCATTACTGGTGGGAGGAGGTTATTCTATTAAACAGCCTAGAGTTTTTCTTTGATACCAGGCCACGTGAGCTGGAAGGAGAGTTTCTTTACTTATAAACCCACAAGAATAAAGGGGTTTATTTGGAGGCGGCGGGAGAAGAGTATGGGTGGTTTCACCTCTGGATTCCTGTGTCGCATTTTAGTAATAGAGAGGGGGACATTCGTCGCACAAACCACTCTACATTCAAGCAATACCCAAGTGGTGTACAGAAATAACTAGGAATAATTAGTAAAAATTTATTGGCCAAGTACCAACATACTTGGAATTTTGCTTCGGCTACATTGCAATGTAAACGTACCTTATACAAACACTGTTCCACTCACAATACAATAGCACAGCAAAGGAACCCCACCCATAACTGGCCTCCCCTTCCGCTACACAACTATGAATTTAACAATTTGATGACACAAGGGAAAAAAATAAACTTTAAAGCACAAAACTGTTCATAAGACAGTACTAGTAACATGAAAAACGGCAAGAATTAAAACTGCAAAGATAAAATAGACTCATTTGGGTAGGCTTAGGAGGAAATGAAGATTTTCAGCCAATGTGGAAAACAATATTGGTGCCAATTTCTTGTAGTAGTAGTAGTAGTAGTAGTAGTAGTTTGGTATTAAAAAGAGGGGTGTGTTATCATAGGGACTGCTCCACCTTCAATCAATGCAGCTGCATTAAATTGTTTCTAGAGAGCTTCAGGTGCCCTGGTATATATTTAGATAACTCTCTACAGTCTAAAAAGAAATGTAAGTACAGTATGTTGGGTTGATGCCTGCAGTTTCAGCGTTGCACCCACAGCCCCTAAACGTGTTCACCGAATTTACAAAGAAAAGTGTCATTGTAACATCCATATGGAGCCCACAATACATGCAATTCAGACCCGGGTTGCTTCCACACACTACCCATTTTCCTGGAAGTGGCACTAAGAATTTTGGATCATCCAAAGGATGTTTATACCAGGGTTTCACCTGCCATCCCATCTTCTCAAAAAACCAAGCTAGTAGTAATTTTCCTGGGTATAAAAAACTATCACAGCACTGTTGACTGGCAAAGCGCTATAGCTGCAATTGGTGGTACCTGCCAAATGGCAACCATGTAAGGTGGACCTTTGCAGATATTGGGGTTTTCTGGCAACAAAACACTGTTCTAAAACACAGATCCAGTTTGTTTAACCATAATTCAATGCCTTCTCCCCCTCCCTGCTGAGTGTTGCTTTAATGTTACTATCTGCTGAGTGTTCGTTTATTGAGACATAGCTTAAAATCTTTGAGCCATCTCAACCCACCTGCAGTGCTGTGGGGTGACCAGAGCAGGAACTTTTCTTCCAAGCAGGCTAGGAGAGAGAAAGGTGGATATGGTCAGTCTTTGCAGAGAATGAAAAGTGGGAGGAAGCAAAGGAAAGGTAGGGTTACACTGGGTTACACAAGCAGGAGAAAACTTGCACTAATTCCTTGAAAAAAAGTATTCTTTCTTCCCTCACTAAACATCAATTGCCTTAATTACATAAAGCAAGCAAATGTGGGCTTGCTGTGACAGCCAAGAGGAAACAGAATACTGAAAGGGCAAATTTGTTGGGAGGAAACAGGTCTAAATGATGGACGAAAAAGATTATGTTAATTCCAGGAGAAGCAGCAAACACTTTAAAACAAAACAAAAAATAGGAGGACCTCTGCTGATAATAGGCTGTAATCCTGAGCATGCTTTCGGAAACTTACTTCTGAGTAATAGTTTCAAAATTCCACAGTCCCTAAGGGTATTTTGACAGATGGGCGGGGCCAGCACCTATCAGTCACTTGATGTCATATGATGTCAAATGTTTCGACTTCAAAGGAAGAAGCAGGTGCTAAGTGGGCTCCCAAGTCTTTGTAGCCTTGCTTGAACTCAAGCCAGGCTGCAAAGGAATAATTGTTTGGACCAACTGCACCACAGGCCAGATGTGGAAGCCTAGTGAGCCTGCAGACCAGAGGTTTTCCCCTGCTGACACAGAATGTCTGATCAAGTGATTTAGGGTGTGGCAGGAGCATTTGGGCAGACAGCCATACCTCATCCTAGTTGGCTGTTTTCCAAAGTCTTTGCATTTGCCAGACAAGTCAGCATGTTCTGTCAGCTCAATAATGAAAGCTGTATTTGTCAGGGTTGACATTCCACAAATGGCCGTGTCCTATTTGTCAGCAGAGAAATGGCACACCTTGCAAGGTCCTGGGGGATATCACTTGCTCACTCCAGCCTAGGCTATCCTTCATCAGGTGAATGGGTGAATTGGTCGCTGGTCTGAGCAACTAGAGACATCCTTTTGTCGTATGCAGACTGCCTTTGCCTCATTCTCAGCTTGCAAAGAAGCAAGTGTGTTTCCTGTCCTGCCCCATTGGACACAATCCTTCCCCGGCAACGGAGTCCCTGCCTGCTTGCTCTTCTCTCTGAAGTGGGCAGCAGCAAAGACTTGGCCTGCTCACCAGTGTTACCCTTAACTGCTTTCTCCATTCTTGCATGTTTGGTCCAGGGGAGTACCTAGGGGTTGGCAAGGTTGGCTCCCACCAAGGGCACAGGCCCAGAGGGGCACCTCTCTGCTCTGGCTCAGCTCCTCTGGCAAGGGACATGTGTGTGTGCTGATTCTCCTTGCCAAGGGTGCAAGGGAGCCTAGGTATGCCTGTGGTTTGGTCTATGCAAGCATTTGTTCAGGCACTGGCTACTCTACTGCAAACACAATTGAGGCTCTTCCAATACCTATTCTCAGCTATGGTCAAGCACTTATGTCTCCTGACAGCATGCATTGGGGTGACTGTGCACCAGTTGTGCCATGCTACTTCTACCCTGGCTATTAAGTTCCAGTCAAGCTGACCATGTTGTGGAGTCACCAAGGAGCCACAAGTGTGCATCACCCAAGTGACCAGCAGACAGTGTGTCATGAGCCCTATAGAGGCATCTTGGCAGGACTGATGAGTGTGGGGGTAGCAATGGGACAAAAGTTCAGAATTGGATCCTGGGGAGGGGCCCAGTGGACTGGGAGGTGCTGATTTTGATGTTGAAGAGGGGCTGAGTGAGTTGTCAGGGGGGGCAATCCTGCCTCAATATCAGATGCCCTGCCGTGGTAGAGCTGCCTGACTTTACTCTGGGACCGTTTCCTATCAGTGAAGTGTTCCCTGTGTCCAGGGAGGCAACTGAGGCTAGACAGGACCGTGAGTTGACTGTGACAGCTCCTCCTCCATTGCCTAGAATGCAATGGTGGCTGTGATGATGTGAGCATACCTAGAAGGCACAGCCTATGGATAGGAGTGCCTGCTTGCTTGCCCAGTCCCGTGGCTTGGAAGGACAACCGTGCCAGTTCGCAAGTGGGAGACAGGGCACGGTGTCTTGCTGGGGTCTGGTTCAACCCTACTGTATATCCCAGGGATTGAACCTGGGACCTTCTGCATACAAAACATTGCAGAGGGCTGTGGACAGTAGGCTGTAAAGCAAGAGGGCAGGGGAAACCTGTGCCCTGCAAGGGTGGTTGGATTCTATTTCCCATCAGCCCCTGTGAGCATAGCCAAGGGGGAGGAGAGCTGAAGTCCAACAACATCTAGAGGGTCCACAGGTTCCTCATCCCTGCTGTAAAAACATTTAAAATATCATCAGTAATATCCTATGAATTTGTCTGAGTAAGGGGTGGGTGGGTGTGTTTAATGGCAAAACGTTCTTTTAAAATGCTGGTTGAGGTTTGTGCCCTGAGGACATACTTTGCAGTTATACCTTCAGACTTTTCTTTTTCCCTTGCCAGATATGGAAATATATCCTTCTTCAAAAAAATAAAATAAAAGTGGATATTCTAACAGCATTATTGTGAGGTTCAATATTCTGACAGGGACAAATCACGAAGTATTAACAGAATGGTAGTATCTGAGCTGGCATAATTTTCACCTAAAACAACCTGGAGCTGCCAGATTTACAGATCTGAAGGCTTGGGGAAAGCTGGGGAAATGGGGAAGGGGGCTGGAAAAGGTGGTGGTGGGGCTCTGAGCTTCCCCCAGACACTCAGGGCCTTAACACCTGTAGCTAGACTATGTCAATCCAGTTTGGTCTTATGTTCTTTACAATAGAGGAAGGCAGGTCAGGATCAGTTGGGAGACTGCCATGTGAGCTGAAGTGGATCAACAACAATTTCTGATTCCCAATTGCTCAACAGTGGGAACAACAAAATGGCTCCCATGCTGCACTGAAGAAAGAAGTTGGGGCGGGGAGAATCAGTTGTACATTTTCACATGGGAGGACTGTAAGATCAGTTTGGGTACTTAATAAAACCAAAAATAAATAATTGGGCTCGGAGTTATTTATTTCAAAATGCAAGCCTTTGAACTTGGCTCCAGTTGGTGGAACTTAGGCTTTTTTTCTTTCTTTTTTAAAAAGTTGGTTTGCAAATCCAAAGTCTGCCCTGCCCCCAGTTTACAGCACAGTTGTCTTGGTTTGTTTTCTTCTGCTCCTTTCTTAATTTATGTTTTCCTGTCTCCTGTGTCCACATGGGTTGGCTTCTGTGAACTGTCAGGCAGGATGCATTGGCAGGGCTTGCTTGCCTGTCCCCAGAGTTACTTTCTATTTTTCAAAGGAAAGCTCTCACCATAATTGCGCTAGTCTACGTCTGGAGCAGTGCAATCTTGAAAAACCCTAGCAAGAGGTGAGGGCGGTGGGGACAAAAGCAAAGCTTGATAGGTAACTTAGAAGGACCCAATCAGCTCTACATCATAGGTGACAAATGTGATGTCCAATCTGCAGAATGTTTGTAGCAGCAATAAGTCACAGTAGGGAAATTTGCCTCTCCTAAATTGTACAGCATTCAGCCGTGTACCTTCAGACAAACTCCCAAATGTTTTAGTAAAGTCAGCTCAAGTGAGTTTTAAAAACAAACATGAATCAATACTGGCATTCAGTGAACAGTTAATGCCGACAAGGACTTATTTGTGGGACATGTCCTGGTTTTAAAGAATGGCCACTTACTGCAGAACTTCACCGTTCCACAGAATAACTCTGTGTGTGACATCTAACTTTGGCTGCACATAAGACTACAAGGCTTCTAAGACCTGCATGTTTCACACCATTAGCATATTAGGTTTAACAAGTGCAATGGAAATTGCATTGTATCCATAAGTGAAGAAGTGAAACTGCTTTGCATGGCAGTTATTACCGCTGTACTGATGATCCATAGTAGGATTATTGCCTTCCATGACCAGCACCTTCCCACAAAGAGAGTTAGGTAATTGTGTTTAGAAATCAACCTTTTTATTCAGGCATGGCTGTGCCTGCAGATTGAGTTGCATTACTCCATCCAAGTATAAAAGCTTATTCAATGAGTACTTTGGAGCTTGTTATTTTGTGGCTTGGCCCTCATGGTAGATTATGATGCTGGGTTGGAGTTATAGAGAATATATATAGTTATGAGTTGGGGCGGGGGTTAGGCTGAATGCTTGGCTCCCCTTATGGTTCTTGCAATAGCAGCTAGGTTAGCTTCCTGGTGAGGTGATAGGCTAGGTAAAGGGAACAAAGGAAGGGGCTCTGTGCAATGCAGCAAATGGGTGGAGGCCCCTACCTCAGCTGGCTGGAAGTTCATAGAATCTTAGAGCTGGAAGGGACCCAGGGGTCATCTAGTCCAACCCCCTGCAATGTAGGAATTTCCGCTAAAGCATCCATGACAGATGGCCATCCAACCTCTGCTTAAAAACCTCCAATGAAGGTCCACCACCTCTCATAGGAATCTGTTCCACTGCTGAACAGCTCTTACTGTCAAAAAGTTTTCCCAAATATTTAATCAGAATCTCTTGTAACTTGAAGCCATTGGTTTGAATTGTACCCTCCAGAGCAGGAGAAAACAAGCATGCTCCCTCTTCCATGTGACAGCCCTTAAGATATTTAAAGATGGCTATCATATCTCTTCTCAGGCTTCTTTTTTCTAGGCTCAACATACCCAACTCCTTCAAGCGCTCCTCGTAAGGCTTAGTTTCCAGACCCTTGATCATCTTGGTTGCCTTCCTCCACACACTTTCCAGCTTGTGAACATCCTTCTTAAACTGTATTGCCCAGAATTGGACACAGTATTCCAGTATAGTCTGACCCAGACAGAATAGAGCAGTATTATTACCGGTACTTCCCTTGATCTGGACACTATAGTTCTGTTGATGCACCTAGAATTGCATTAGCTTTTTTTTTTTTTTGCTGCTGTATCACACTGTTGACTAACAGTTACCTTGTTTAACCCACATTTTGCCAGCTTCCTCACGAGTGGCTCCAGTAGCAGGGTGTGGTATCACCTTCTCATTTTGCCTCAGGCAGCAAAACGGGATGTGTCATTCCTGCCAAGCAATACACCAGCTCCAGCAAAAACAGTCATGTTCTACTTCTGGATTTACCTCAGAGAGAAATTCTAGGCCAATTGGAAAAAGAATCCTTTGGGGCAGGAAAGGTCATTTGTTAAAGTCCAAGCTCAGCTCCCTTTGGCTAGCTAACTTTGAAAACAAAGGGGCAATACTGTGTAGCTGAATGTAATGGCCGCTGCTTCATAAACCAAGAGGGTTTTTTCCAACTTTCCTGAACCCCAGTCAGAAAACGTGTCAACCAATTTTGATTGTGTGGCTTGCCCTGCCAATCACGCACCCGGAGTGTGTAATATCAACCATATGTTTACTTCAGCACTTTAAACAAAAGGAAAGCAATGTTAGAACTGAGATGCTGAATCAATCCAAGTGCTATCTCAGGAGCCTTTGCTCTTATCCCCAAGATAAATTTAGGCTAGGATGTGCTCAAGAACGCAGGCCAGAGTTGCAATCTGGAGCTTCAAACCCACGGCCTGGTTAGGATCTCAGTTTGCTATCCACTAGTTGAGCAAAGAGAGAGGGTTCTGCTTGAGTGGTCTAGCCCACACAATTTTCTTGATGCAAATTGGCCACTTCTGTCAGAGCTATTAGCCATGGGAGGGGAAATATACATGAGCAAATAGGTGAGTGTGTAAGTCAGAGTAATTTGCAGTGCTTTTTTTCTGGGTGGTACTCAAGGGTATGTAGTATTGGCACCTCCCCCCGAAGAAAGGTTAAAAGCATGGCACTTACTGTAACAACTTCATGTTGAGTACTGGCACTGTTTTTTCCCCTAGAAGAAAAGCAGGGGTAATTTGCAATGAGGAAATGGTACATGGTAAGAAGGGTTAATCCCCCACCCACCCACAATGAGCCAAATCCCACAGATGGGAGGAGAGCCCAGGGCCGGCCCTAAGGCAATGCTGGGTGGCGCAATGCGCCAGGGCGTTGGGCCGCCTGGGGGGCACCATGCTGCAGTGCCCTCCGGCGCTTCCCCTGCCGTGCTGAGAAACGGGGCGGGGGAAGCACCGGAGGGATCGTCACACCACGGCGGCAGGGCACCAGATATGTTTAAGACAGCCTTGGGAGAGCCAATCACAGATCCAGCATATCATTTAGTTTGGGCTTAAGTTACTGATGGAAGATTGTCCAAGTCTCTTCCATATCTTATCCTCTGGCTGTGGTAAAGAAGCCATTGCTATCTTGGCCTACAACTGAACTGCAGTCACTCCCCCCCCCCCCAAGTCAATGCTTTGTACTAGCACCAGGTCCTGAACTTATGCTTTGGTTAAGTAGCTTCTTCCAAAGCTAGGTCCATCTTCCTCTTCAAATAGGTCTGCATTTTGGGTTCAGGTGAGGGCTCTGTTATCTTGGTGAGGCTACCTTCTTGTATAATTTTGATCACTTGGTAATCTTATACCACTAATTATTGTTCAGCTAAATTGAGTGTATGAAGAGAGACTTCTCTCAACTGAAAAGACACTGGAGAGTGTTCCTGCATTTGCACACTCACTCACTAAGGAACAACCAAGCGTACTATCTTTGATGATTCCAGGAGAATTAGAAATTTGTTTTGAAGGGAAAACCATTTATGTTAAGTTTGAAAAATATATATTCCGGCTTGATTGTTTGTTGAGAGATACAGCCTGTAGGGACTTCAAGGTAAAATCTGCTGTGTGTGCCTGTTAAATGGAAGAGTAAAGAAAGTCCTAAACACCAAGAAACAAGCAATGTGGTGAAGAGCATCTGAATACAGATTAGAAAATGGGGTGGGGGAGAAAACCAGAGGAACATTTTTTTAATAAAAAACAACAACAACCCCACACACGCACAGTTGAAGAAGAGAAAAATGTGCTCTGAGTGTTCTGGATAGGAGAAGATGAATTTTAATTAGAAGGAAGCTGCAGAGAATGAAACATCAAAAATTGTTTTGTGTAGGTTTGTTTCATTAATTAGGTAACTGTAGCTTGATCCTTTCAGCTTATAAATAGCTAAAAAGCAAGTGAGAAAATGCCCCAAAGCAGCTATTTGCACAGGAGTTAAAAATTAGTTTGCCACAAGTGTGTGAATAAGCCCTTGGGTCCTGCAGTCATTTAAACACAGAACCTGTTTCACATTAATGGGTTTGGAGCCTCATTCTTCAGCCCAGTTTACTGTGATGCCTTTGCAACTGGAGTAGCGCTGGGCGGGCCTGTTGCATTCCCCTGTCAGGAAACGCAAAGATTTCATTGTCTCTTGTGGCCGTGGCAAAATGGATCCCAACTCAACATGTATTTTACAAGGCAACCGCACAAAAACCACCTCCTGCATCTTTAACTGGGGCTGTCGCTAAGCAGGGCCCAAAGGGGGAGAAATAAAATTGTTTTGACAAACACATTTTCTCAAGAAACCTCTGGAGAGTTGCTGTAGCTAAACAGAACGGGGGCTGAATTGGATTGGTTGCCATGGAAACCGCAGAGAGCCAGAACCCATGAACTAAAGCATCCTAATAATACCTTCAGCTCACACACCAGCTAAGGGTGGAGGCAGCGGCAGGATCAAAAATCACTATTGCTCAGGGGCTGGGACTTAAGAAACGCTCAGAGTGCAGAAACCGGAGGGTTTGGGGGGGGGGGAGGTTGTTAACTAATGTGCAGACCCAAACCCTGCTTCTCTCTGATCTCCAGGTGCAGGGCAAAAGGGTGTGTGTGTGTGTGCTCAATAGAGAAAGAACACAGCAGAGAAACAGGTCATAGCAGTAAGTTCCTGCTCCGGATAATCTCTCCTTCCATCTTCCCACTCCTGCAATGCCCATCTCTCTCTCTCCTCTATCCTCTAGCCCATTTCCCTCTCCCTCGCCCCTTCCCACCTAAATCTATGGCCTTGTTCTCCCCTTCCCTGTGGTTCCCATCTGCTGCACCTCCTTTCACCCCCTATTCTTTGCTCATTTCCTCCCATCTGTCTCCTCCGCTGCTTTTCATTCCTTTCCTCCTCCTCCTCCTTTTGTCGGGGTAGGCAGGTTCAGGCACCGTGGCCCATTCTGTCCTCGGCTTCCCCACTGAGCCTGCAACAAGGGTGCCAATTAGTGCGAATTATCTTGCTGGCATAGGTCCACCCGCACAGCCACACAAATAAGTGGGAAACCATTTCCTGTGGCTAGTGGTTCAAACTGAGAAGGCGAGTTCAGTAAATTTGACAAACCCTGTTAAAGTCACTGCTGTGTGGTATCTCCACGACCGAGCTGGCTTTTGCAAGAGAGTGCAAGGCCTACGAAAACAGCCCATGTGTTAAGGGCAACACTCATCAACATAAGAGCTCCGTTTTTGAAAGCTGTGCGGGCACAGATGTACAAACACCTTGAGCTTAGCCATTAACCCCTGCCCAAATAAAAAGCTATATTGGCAAAGGCGGCAGCAGATGGGCATTGCTTTATGCTCATGCTCTTAACTTTCCACTTTGGGGAGGGTGCCTGAGTAAAAACATATGTGCACGTCAGTTGAGAATGGGATACTCATGCTTAGACTGGTACTTTCCTTGGAAAAATACTTTATGTTAATGGCTCTTTGTTTCCTCAAATGAGGAGAAGTTCTAGAGTCAGTGCCTGAGGACTTAAGTTCCTCTGGATGAGAGCACATAGTAAGACATAAGGTGCTTTTGAAATATTCGTTTCATTTACAATATATGCAAGCAGACCATAGTGGAAGCAAACAAATTTCTGTATCAGGCAGCAAAACAATGGATGCTGTCTCAATGATTCCCAGAGAGCAACTGAGTGGAGCCAACCAGCACTCCAAATCTTTAGCTGAAAAGCTCCCAGCAAACTGTCTACAGTTGTGTACACACCATATAGTTAATACCTTATGCCTCCTATCCTCCTTGAGAGGTCCGGAGGATGGCAACACAAGAACGGGCCTTCTCCGCAGTGGCTCCTCAGCTGTGGAATGCTCTGCCCAGGGAAGTTCACCTGGCACCTCCATTATACACCTTTAGGCACCAGGTAAAAACGTTTCTTTTTAACCAGGCCTTTGGTTGATTTGATTGAAATCCTATGCTCTTTTAAAATGTGGGTTTGGAGCGGGGGCGTTATTGGGTTGTTTTTTATTTTGTTTATGTATTTTGTGGTTTTATATTTTGATTTTGTTCTGTGAACCACCTGGAGACCTCTGGGTATAGGGCGGTATAATAATAATAATTAATAATAATAATAATAATGCATGTTTAGAGTTCCACCCTAGTTTAGAGTTCCAACCTAGCAGTTCGAAAGCATGTCAAAGTGCAAGTACGTAAATAGGTACCGCTCCAAGCGGGAAGGTAAACGCCGTTTCCGTGTGCTGCTCTGGTTCGCCAGAAGTGGCTTAGTCATGCTGGCCACATGACCTGGAAGCTCCCTCAGCCAATAACGCGAGATGAGCGCCGCAACCCCAGAGTCGGACACGACTGGACCTAATGGTCAGGGGTCCCTTTACCTTTATTAGAGTTCCACCACCTCCAGAATCCTGGAAATTGTAGATTACCCCTTATAGAAGTATAATTCCCAGCACCCTTAAGAAACTATGGTTCCCGGTGGGAATATGTGTGCACAGCCTAACTCAAGTCATACTTCTAGCTGCATCTCTGTCCCACCCCTCCACCCCAAGATGTTTAGGAGTGTCATATTCCCAAGGCTGGAGAAAGATCCCAGAACATTAACACACATTAAAGACCTTCTGGGACGTCCCTGCCCACCCATCAAGTTTGTCAGGCAAAACGATGGACCCATTCATGCTAATTGAGAGAGCCAAACTCATAATAACAAACAGCACCAGGGCAGCAATCCTTCCATCAAGGAAAGTAGCAATTAAATTACTATGTTCATGCTGTTTGCCTCTGTCAGGAGTGAATTTCACACACAATTCAAAGAGGGAAGATTGCACAGCCCTGGTCTGACCCCCAAGGCCTCTGCCTACCCAGATACACTTGTAAACATTATAGCAGCTTTCGGGCTCAAGTCCTAACTTAGCAAGTAATCTTAAAGCAAACCAGACCATTGTAACTAGGGACTGAGCCAGAGACCTTTACCTTACAAAGCAAGTGTTCTGCTGCTAAAGGATGCGCCCTTCCACAGGCACTTGCAGACAATGACCTGCGAGGAAGTGAAAGAGATCAGACAGCATATGGCCAAGAAGGGAGCTGAAGGACTTTTATATAGGAGTTCCCAGGGCAGAAAGTTTGGGTGGGGAACAAAACGGGGTAGCCTGTTCAGTTACAACAGCAACAGCTTATATCTCTTTGTTCCATCTCTGCATCCCATCCTTTGCTTCCTGGCTCAGCCTCATCTAAGGGGGTCTTAAGAGCATGCAGAGGTTTTGGATGTTACACAGCTGTGAAGGCATCTCACACAGGAGGTGAGTCTGCAGTACAAGGTGGGTGAGCCTGTTTAACATACATTTAAGCTCTAATTGAATTATCACTGATTGGCAATGAGATGCAAAAAGCACAACCCCCCCACAATACATTTTCCACCCGTATATCTGTGTATATATGTGTGTGTGTGTGTCTGTGTGCGTGTGTGTGCGTGCATCTGCCAGCTAAGATTTCACTTCATATGACATAGTGGGCTTTGGTCCCTAGAAACCTATGTGCCATGTTTGATGTTGGAATTGTTTCCTTTGGGAGGTTGTAGACTCCTTCACTGGAGGCAGTGGCGGAGGAAGCTGCTCGGGCACCTGGAGTGGCAAACATGACGTGCACCCGGGGGTGGGGCATCGCTATGTAGCGTGGAGGTGTGCTGCTACATTGTGGTTTGCCGGCGGCGCGGTGCCGAGATCCTCTGCTCGCGGCTGCAGCCACGAACAGAGGATCCTCCACATCCTCTGCTTGCGGCTGCAGCCCCAAATGGGGCTGGTCACTGCTGTAAAGCTGCATAAATCAGTCAGTACGGCATGAGGCTCTTAATCTCAGGGTCACGGGTTTGATTGGGCAAAAGATTCCTGCATTGCAGGGGGTTGGACTAGATGGCCCTTGGGGTCCCTTCCAACTGTGCTGTTTTTTCACCTGGCTACCCAGATCTACAGTGTTCTAATGGTGGATTCTAATTTGCAACTCTTGGAGTTAACAAGCTGTGTGTTGCTTTGACTAACACAAATTCTGAGCTGCCTATAAAAGAAGAGGCACCACTGCAGTGTCTCCAGATTTTTTGTGCCATGGCTACAAGTACTACTAGAACCTTTTTGGATGGGGGGGGGGAATAGGTATAGTTTCACGCAACTAATTAACCCAAACATTAATGTAACTTATAGATAATGAGGCATTTGCACCATGCTCAGTATATGTGACAGTGGCTCTGTGCTTTTCCATCACACTTTCCAGATAGGAGCAAAGGCTTGGGTGGAACCAGTTACTCTGCAAAGAATACGTGGCAGAACTTCTGTGTCTTCAAAACAGAGCCTTATATCTTAGTCTCTAAACCATACCACTTCATACCATAGGTGAGGGAATGCTTTTTTATAATATGATTTGCAGATGAGAGAGGAAACATATGGAGCAACATCAGTCATGTAAGCCTCCAACTGCAGTCTGGATGGTCTAGCTAGCTCATGCAGAAACTGCCTTCTTGACCGTTGGACCCACTATTGGTCTTGTCCACTTAGTCCCCCAGAGGCTGTTTTCATATGCATGGGAAGTTCTTAACTCACCAAGGCAGGCATCCCCAAACTTCGGCCCTCCAGATGTTTTGGACTACAATTCCCATCTTCCCTGACCACTGGTCCTGTTAGCTAGGGATCATGGGAGTTGTAGGCCAAAACATCTGGAGGGCCGCAGTTTGGGGATGCCTGCACCAAGGGTTTGAGACCCATCAGCTTCACTCACCTGGTTTAGCCAGCCTGTGGAAGGTGTGGCCGCTGTCACATGCTGATAGCTTCTAAGAGCCACAGGTGAGAGCTGAGTGCAGGGTGGGGACCAAAGGTGCTACCCCTCCCCCAACACCCCATGCATTGGTTTAGTAACTCAGTGAGAACCATGCCTTAGAGCAGGCATAGGCAACCTTGGCTCTCCAGATGTTTTGGAACTACAACTCCCATGATCCCTAGCTAACAGGGCCAGTGGTCAGGGATGATGGGAGTTGTATTTCCAAAACATCCGGAGAGCCAAGGTTGCCTATGCCTGCCTTAGAGCAAGGGTAGCCAGCGTGGTGCCTTCCAGGTGTGGAACTCCCATCAGCTCCAGCCAGCCTTGCCAATGGCCAGTGATGGTGGGAGTTAGAGTCCAATGGCATGTGGACAACACTATGTTGCCTACCGTCCTCCCTTAGAGTAAGGCCAGCATCTTTTAAGTAAAAACGAAAGGAGCAGTCTCCAATGAACCAGACGCAATAGTTAATCCTTCCGTGTTCTACCCACTATACCCCCAGCTCTGGATTTGAAAGTCTGGCTGCTGGGCATTTGCTTCCTGAATCTGACAGCAGCTAATACCCAAGAGACTCGAGTGGTTTGCTTTCAATTTGTGTGTTTGTGCCTGTGTTAATTTGCCCAAACATTGCATCCCACGGTGTTGGGCTTGACAAGATGACAAGCAATGGGAGCACTTCTAAAGGATCCAGACAGACAGGCAACTGGATAGACTGCTATGCGAGCTACTCGGTCTGCCTCCTTGTTAAGCGCCAATGTGCAAGTAATGATGCCAAAGTTGACGGACCTTGGAAACAGGGAACCTGCTGTCTGAAAACCCTGCAAGAATGACGTAATTGCATCCACCACTCTCCCCTCCCTCCCTCCCTCCTTCCTGATGTTTGGAGGGGCTTAGTGAGATACGCACAAAAAGTAGCCGAAGATTAACTTAGTTTACCCAGAAATGCTTTGGCGCAGCAAAAGGCAATATAATAGCATTCATTCCAGCTAATAAGCTCCGGTCTTTGCTTAGCTCTGTCAGATACTTGCTCAGGGATATTTATCAACAGAACACTGAACTGTGAAGGCCTCTGGACAGATCTGCTGCTTTCAAAATGAGAAATGCTACATTTCATATCCTTGCCACCAAAGCCCCACGTAATATCCCCTACGGAGCATGCTCTTGTTGTAGGGCTTTTCTCTCTGTGTGTTTTTGGGAAAAAGAAGGGCTTGCCTTCCTGCCTCTTGACACCGGCTCCTGCCAGAAGCATCTGACATGTGTTTTTTCCCCAGGATGACATAAATCTATCAGGCACGGTTAACCGAATCTTAATTATGGAGGGAAAGAAAAATACCTTAAATGTATTCATATTACAAGTTTATAATGGTCTCTTGCTCTGGATCCAGTAAACTGAATAATAATGCACTCTTGAATAATGCGCAATCAACTGTAGTTGAGCTACGCTGATTTGCAAACGATAACAATCTTAAGAATTGCCTTGTTAGATCAGACTCCAAGTCTGTGGTCCTGCAGTGTATCATCATAGAATCATAGAATTGTAGCGTTGGAAGGGACCCCAAGGGCCATCTAGTCCAACCCCCTGCAATGCAGGAATCTTTTGCCCAATCAAACCCGTGACCCTGAGATTAAGAGCCTCATGCCGTACTGACTGATTTATGCAGCTTTACAGCAGTGACCAGCCCCAAAGGCTCACCAGCAAGAAACCACCCCTCTGTTGCTTGAGCTCAGCTTCTGGTCATTTCAAAGGTATACTGTCTCCAAATATGGAAGCTCTTTTTAACAATCAAAGCTAATAGCCTTATCATTAATAACTTTTCTAGTTATTTTTAGAGCAATGACAGATATAAAGATAGCACTCAGCTGCAAGGTGAGCCAGGTCCCCTGCCCTTCAATCCATGCATGCATATATACACAGAGATCTGCCTTATGTTGAGTTAACCCATTGGTCCATCCCACTCAGTATTGTCTACACTGACTGGCAGTAGCTCTCCAGAGTTTTAGGCAGGGGACATTCCAGTTCTATTTGGATGTGCCAAGGATTGAACCTGAGACCTTCTGTTTGCAAGGCAGACGCTCTACCACTGAGCTATGACCCTTCCCCATATGCAGGTCATTTAACTCAACATTGGTTCAGCTGTCCATCTTGCCTTTCCCCAATGCTTCAACATGGGCTATCTGCCTTTTAAAACTGTTTCAGTTTGAATCTACATCGATCAATCGATTAATCAATCAATCAATCAATTTTTTAATTGCCAGATTTAGAATGTTGCAAACAAGGGGAAGCACAACTTGCACAAATTGTTATAGAGCAGGAGCAAATCTCCTGTCAGGGGAAAAATCACAGCATTGGGGGCTTTTCAGTTTGGAAAACAGGCAGGTAAGGGAGAACGTAGCAGAGGTTTGTAAAATCAGTGTAGAGAAAGTGGAAGCGGATAACATTTCTTTCTCCTTCTGTCATAATGGCAGCACCCAATGAAGCCAAAGAGTGAGAGATTCAGGAACGGTAAGAGGAGGTTCTCTCTCTCCCCCCCCCCCCAGTACATAGTTAAAACCGTGGCGTTTGGTGATAGCCACCAAATCAAACTACTGTTTTAAAAAATAAACTGGGCAAATTAGCAGAGGATAAGGCTATCAAAGGCTACTTGTCATGACAGCTACATGCTGCCTCCGGGATCAGAGGCAGAATGCCAGTTGCTGGGGAGCAACAGCAGGAGAAGACTCCTGTCCTCGTGTCCTGCTTGCTGCCTTCCAAGAGGCATCTGGTGGGCCACTGTGGGAAAGAGGATGCTGGACTAGATGGGCCTTTGTTCTGATCCAGTAGCAGCAGGGCTCTCCTTGTGTTCACTTCCTTGCCTAATCCCAGAGTTCCAGTGTTCAAAGAGAATTGTTTCACTCTCTCCATGTACTTCATAATGTTCATACCTTGTGTACTGCCTCCCACGCCTGCAAAAAACTCAGCTTCTCAAGCTTCCTTCCTTCCTTCCTTCCTTCCTTCCTTCCTTCCTTCCTTCCTTCCTTCCTTCCTTCCTTCCTTCCTTCCTTCTTTCTGAAGATGCTTCTTCCTTTTGGGGCCCTTCCACATGTCCTTCTTATTGTGCATTCCCGATGATTTGTGCTCATGATGGTATCGGGGCAGTTATATGCCACCCCATATGCAATACTGTTTGAGTCTGCAAAAGTGTTGGAGCAGACATGCTGCTTTGTTTCCAAACACTGCTTGTCCCATAAGTTCCTTCTGAAATGCTCTAACTTTTTATACCAAACATTTCCCAGTCGTCGCCCCCCCCACTGTTTTTTGTTGCACTAGAGTGTAAGAACGCCTCTCCAGACAGCAATAATGCAGTAGCATTGGGAAAGCATTGCAGAACAACCAAGAAAGCAGAATGATGTGTGGACAATCCAGTATAAATCCACCAATCCTTAATGACATGTTGCAGAACACATATGCAAAAGAAAGAAAAAAACACCTCACCAGCCTGGAGAGGGTCTTGGATCATTTCACTTGCTTTTTTTGCATGGTTTCTGCTTTCCAATATACTTTGGGAAACCACAGGCATCCAGCGGATCAACGCTGGATATTCACCATCTCTAGGAGGCTAATATGCGGGGTCAGCACATATTGCTGCTGCAGTCCTATGCGATCTTACCTGGGGGCATGCCCCATTGAATTCAGAGGGACTGACTTCAAAGCAGATGAGGGCTGTACTACTGATTCTTCAGCACTTGAAAGATTGCAGCTAAATCATGTTTGAGGCGATTGCTTGGGAGTTTGAACTGTGGCATTTGCTATGTCATGGGCTTATTCACATGCTGAAGCTACCTCAAAGTGCCACCACCAGAAGACGGACATGTGCAAACCAGCCCACAGCTGGCTTTTGTCATGATTCTGTTCACAAGATGACAAATGTGGCGGAAATCCAGGGGCACCTCAGAACAAGTGGAAGAATACGAGGGCTCCATTTTTAGACAAAAGTGTGTCTCTCTCCTTCTTCCCATGTGTCAAGCCAGCAGCTCTCTGGTGTGCTTTTGCTGTTTTGTCACTGCCTGTCTCACAGGCTTTCTGCATGTCCCTGCCCCTGCGCCTACCCTCTTCTGCCTTGCCTTTCCCATGCCCTGTGAATCAGAGTATGCCTGTCCCTTGGGGATAGATACAGTGTGCCACCCCTCCCTCCCTCCCTCCCTCCCTCCTCCTCCTCCTCCAACTGGCACCAGCTGCCATTATGTGAGAGGCAGCCCAGGGCAGAGGGGGTTCTGTGTGTGGCTGGGCTGGTGCAATTTCACAGCTAGAGTCCTACCAGCAGCTTAATGCAATAAGTTCGTCACAAATTAACTTCAGGTTGCTGGGTCTCTGTTGTTTCCCCACCCCCATGTAGCTGCTGGCGAGGAAAAGGAGTGATTATTCACATTATCCTCTTCACACCCTCCTGTAGCCCCTCATCCTTCCTGCCTTGTCTAATAATTCCCCTCCCACTTCTACGCCTGTGACACAGAGCACAAAGCCGTGTTTCTTCGGCACAATGCCAGGCAGGGAAG
This sequence comes from Zootoca vivipara, assembly GCF_963506605.1. NCBI lineage: Eukaryota > Metazoa > Chordata > Lepidosauria > Squamata > Lacertidae > Zootoca > Zootoca vivipara. The sequence continues at coordinate 51,827,807 of NC_083277.1, forward strand.
ACTGAAGGAAGGGTACCGGTGACATCCTTCTCACCTGGGCTTTGCAGTTTGTTCACCAGCAGGCAGTGGGCAGGAAATCCGTTGGGTTCAGTGGGAACCATGGGCTAACCTCAGGCAAGATTTTATGTGTTTTGCAGACTTTGTAATGTCCTTTGTAGAAGTCCCTGCTTCAAGCTGACTCAGGAAACTGCTTTACCAGGAGTGTGGGGGCGGAGAAGGGAGGGGCAGGGTTGTGCCAGGCAGGCCCCAAAGCAGGAAAAATTCACTTGCCACTTCTCAGAACATGATTCTTTCAGCTTATGCAGCTAAGCTGAGCAGGATGTTCCCAGGCCACCTGGGACAACGGAAGTCAATGCAGCAGTGGAGCATGTCTCCAAGCCGCCTGGGGCATGTGCATGTGTGATGCCAGGCATGGGGTGAGAGGGGGAGGATAAATGGAGCCCACTTCCTTGCACCACCCTCCCCAGATCTGAGCCTTGCAGGGCTACTCAGGGAGGACAGTGTGGGGATGTCAAGGTTGCAGGTTCGGTTGCATTGCAGGGGGTTGGACTAGATGATCCTCAGGATACCTTCTTCCTCTATGATTCTAAAGGGCTGGTGTCACCTTGTAAAGCCCCAAATGGACTTTAAGCGTCTGGCCACCTCCTTACAATTCTCTCTGGCTACCTCTGCCAGATGAGGTCTGATGGGTGGCTCTTAGAGAGGGACACTTTAGACTTAGCGCTCCACTTAGGGTATACATACCTCAGTAGGAAATGGTTGAGGATTCCAGTTGGTGAGAGCATTTGTGGTCTGGTGGTTTTTATCCTCATTTTATCATATGTATTGGCAAGGCTACTTTTTGTGCCAGGCCATTGTATGCAGAAACACACACAGCTTCAATATTTCAAAACAACTCAATCAGCTCCTGACTCTCAAACAGGAAGAAGACAGTGTTGGTTATTGCAGGAGTGCGGTGCTGTTGTAATGATTTATTACTACAGCATCAAAGTACATGGCAATTTATAGAGCTGTAATGAGAGCACACCTCTGCAACTCCGGATCGTAAAATGCTTGGAGAAGAGCAGGGCAGCAAGGGAGGGGGTAGAGAAAGCAAGATGAGTGTTGCACATTAACACTCTATGGAAAATTAGTTGCCTGCAAGCTGCAGAGAGAACTTAAGAGTAAGCGGCAATAGTTAGAGCAGGTACAAGGCATTTTGCTCTCTGAGGCAAAGGGAAAAGGCGGCACCTGCCATTTAAAGCTGACTGGGCTGGGGGTTTGAATCTTATTCCACCCTGGTGACAGGGCAGCATCCTCTGCCACACCCAAGGGAAGCAGTCTAGCTTAAGAGGCACAGGCAGGCCCTGTGGCAAACACAGCTCTGCCCTCCTCTGACATATTGCTACAGTGGTGTCATGATGAGACCCTGGAGAACAGCTGCCAGTCACTGCTGCAATGGTCTGGCACAATATAAGGCAGCTTCCTATGTTCCTAAGCCAGGGCAAATGTCATGGGGCAAGTTAGCGGGGAGAGAGATACTGAAACATTGTGCTGCTCAGCAAACCACTACTGAAAATCTGTCCTAAATTCAGTATATAAGCAGGAGTGTTTTTAAAAGAAAACTGGCTTATATTTATAACAGGATCCACCTCTTCAAATGGGAGCATTTCCATTTTAAATAAGCAGTGCTGTTGTAGCCAAGCTGTTCTGCCATGTAATGTGGAGAGATTATCATCTCTCCAAGGTATTATTCATCCTGGTAGCTGATGGAGATAATCAAAGTGGATTAAGGGGCAATCAGCTGCAGCGAGATTGCTTCAGCCTTGTTTGGATGTCCTAGTTCCACCTAGAATGGGCTTGGGATCTGTCTCTCCTCCCTAGAAGGGACACTAATGGGTAAAGGGATGTGTGTAAAAACCACACTAGGGAGAAACCGTCTGGGCTTGTGCTGGAGACTTTGCCATTGTTTATGCCAGGATTGCTGTGCTTACGCCTTTTCTGTTTGTGTTTCCATAATTTGCAACCTGCTTGATCTGTACATTAAAAATAAAAAAGATTATCATAAAGGTACCATCATTCGGGGGTACTTACTCCTCCAATGGCAATTGGTGCCACACAGGGTGCACTGAATTTCCCTGTTGTAATAGGAGGACCATCAATCAGATTGGTAGTAAAACCAGCAACAGGACCCATGTCTTGCAGCTGTCCAGAGTTACCCTTATCAAGAACAGAGATCTGAAATGTAAGAAGAAGATGCTTAGAGTCCTCCCCTTTAAAAAGGTCACCCATCCCTAGTGTTCCTCTCCCTCCCTCTGCTTCATTGCAAATTGTATTGTCAAAATCTCCTCTTCAGTATAGAGGTGGGTGCTATCTGTCTCATCCAGGAAAGATAATATCTGCAGATACTGATGCTGCCAGATTGAAGTGCTTCAAACAAGCAGCTTGGGGGTGGAATCCCAATTGAGTTTATATAAACTTTTAATGACTTTGGAAATCTTGTGCAGTTTGGCAACAGCTTGGTCTACTGTGATTGCAGGAGGGAGCCTGGCCGCTGCTTATTTCATGGATGCTACTAAAATTGAGAATGAACAGAAATAGGAAGAAAATGCAAATCTCTTGCCACTTGCATTCTCTACGTTGCTTAGAAGCTGCTAAATCCCCAAGAGCAAAAAAAAATCAGCAATCATTGTGCAAACCCCGCAAGACAGAACTGACTAAGAGATTGAGCTGTGAATCAGGAAGAGCCTGGTTGGAGTCTTATCTCTGCCATGAACTCACTAGGTAGCCTTAGGCAAGCGGCTCTCTTTCAGCCCCAGTTCTGCCTCACCCCAGCATGCAATCGTGGGGAGACAAATATTAATATAGACTTACTGCTGGATTGTTGCAAGGATTACAACTGGATAATGCACGTGGAGCGCTTTGGAACTGTGAAAGTCCTGTATGGGCAATATAGTGATGGGGGTTACTATTGTTAGGGGAAACGTAGTTTTAACTGGGTATAGTACACACACTGTTAACATTTTCCATGGAATGTAAGACAAATATAGGCTTTCATGGCATGTCAGGACTGTGGTCTGCTTCTACCATTTCCACTCAGGCAGGAATTCGGTGCTCCACATCTTTGCCATGTCACTCAGTTTAAAATGCACTATGATTGGCCAGAGTTTGGTGGTGGTGGTGGTGGGTTAATTCTCATGATTTGAGCAAGACTTCCATTTTCTGAAGAGATCCTTCCATCCAACTATGTCTTCCTTGACTCTGCTCATTAACTATGTTTGCATCCTCCTGTATTTGTTGGTAGGTTGTGGATTTGATGCGTACCTAATTTTTGGCATACATGGTAGCTGAACATCTAATACTATGGTTTCATATCACTTCAGTTCTTGGAAGGATCGAAATCGCCCCCTCGGCTTCCTTTTGACGAATCCATTCATTTTAGAAGTTTCCTATTTTGATACCAAATGTTACTGCATTGGACATTCATGGCAACTTTTCGCTTACATAGATGTTGAATTTTTACAGCGCTGGAGTCACCTTTCCCAATCAGTTCAGCAACATTTACACTTAGGGCTTCTCCTCACTTCTTCTTGGCCTGTGGGTCTGAGAGATTTTCTGCTTACCCCCATGCTTTCCAGGCACAGGTCTGAGTGGCTTTCATTTTCCATTTGCAAGAAAACATGCTCTTTACCATTGAATTGGAGCAAACGTCAGTTGGGTTTCCTGCAGGTTGATGTTTGCTCCAATTCAGCGCTATAGTAGCAATTGGACGTTATTCAGAGGGAAAGTGGTGGGGCAAACAGAAAACTGCTTGGACCCATGTCCAGAAAGCATGGGGCAAGTGGAAAACCTAGATGAGCTGTTAGTAGATGAGCTGTTAGTGATGGAATTACCTGCTTCCAAGAACCCCCTGCTCCTGAAAGTGCATCCTCAGCACAAGAAGACATCTGTTTGTCATGTGAGGAATGAGTCCCTACTAAAATATTATTTCCTGCTTCCCTAAAATGTCAGCCTGCCTTGAGAACCACTTCCCTATGACAACATGTCCTTGTTGGAGTGAAGACCACGTTGTAGTAGCAAATGAGCTAGGGATTAACCCAAGGATGGGACTGTGGTTCCATATCCTCCAACATTTTCCCCGTGAAAATAGGGACGTCCTATTCCATAGTAATAATAATTTTATTATTTATACCCCGCCCATCTGGTTGGGTTTTCCCAGCCACTCTGGGCAGCTTCCAACATAAAACATAGTAAAACATTAAACATTAGAAGACTTCTCTATACAGGTCTGCCTTCAAATGTCTTCTAAAGGTTGTATAAGTTACTTATCTCCTTGGCTCAGGGATCGCAAGACTCCATGCCCTCCGACATTTCTCTGAATAACGTCCTAAGGAAAAGCAGGATGTTCTGGAATCAAATCAGAAACTGGGATAGCTTCTGTAAATCTGGGACTGTCCCTGGAAAATGGGGACACTTGGAGGGTCTGCAGTTCAGTGCTAGAACATGTGCACTGAATACTGAAGGTACTGTTTTCGGTTCAACCCTAGCATCTCTTGTTAGAAGGATAAGGTAGCGAATGTTGTCAAAGACCTTTGCCTGAGAGTCACTGAGCTGGAACAGACAACACTAGGCAAGTGGAACAAATAGGCTGAACTGGTATTAAGGCAAATTCCTAAGAGGTTCCTGGTTTCCAGCACAGCCCTTTCATATTCAAATAGGAAAGCCCAACCTACATATTTAATTTGAATGTTTAATTGGATATACATTTTCTACCAGGGCTGAAGGGGCCAGATCTTGCCCAGGTTAGTATCGTTAGTGTGCCCAGTTTTTTCTCCCCTCCCTCCTTTTAGAGGGTGATGAGATATTGGAAGTATGAAAAAAAAAACCCTATGGTATGAATCTTAATGAAAGCACTTATGCTGTCACCAGGGAGATGTGTGAAATTTGGAAACCTAATTCCACCTGGTGAAACACCCAGCATCAGAACACAGAGGACTAAGCCCACAGACAGCTAGTGGGGCTCTGCACAGAAGCAGCACTGTGCAATTCAGGTGATAGCAGCGGGGTGGGGGATTCCTGGCTCCTGCAATCCCCAGACCAGGTCCTCCCTATTGTCAGCCAGCCAAGCTCCCTGATTAAGGATGCAGGAAAGTTGAAACTGCCTGACTGGGTGGAAGGAGCCAGGCACAGCCGCTCCATCCATCAGGGCTCTCGCTTTCTGCCAAGCACATTAGGGGATAATTAAGTAAAAATAGGCCTTCCGACCAGTGTAGCTCATTAAGGGCTAATTAAGTTAATTAGTGCCAGGTGTGGATTGCGGCTCTCGCTTTCGCTTGGCTGTTGTTTGCTGTAATTGCATTTTCTCAGAAGCTTCCTCCCTTCGGCTGGAATACTGCCAAAGGGAAAGGTATTCAATGCCTCACACTGTTGATGCAACAGTGACTAGCTAATGGCCGCCTAATGACGGCCACATGGGAAATGGGGACACTTAACCCTTTCGGCTATGTAATCTGCCACACACACACACACACACACACTGTGATAGAGACCTGGGGCCTAATCCAAAGCACTGAGTCCAGTCCAAAATGCAGCTCCCAGTCGCTGTCATATATCCGCACAGCTCAGACTTTTGCACACAAGTTTAAGGAGGTCATCATCCCTGACCGCTGGTCCTGCTAGCTAGGAATGATAGGAGTTGTAGTCCAACAACATCTGGGGACCCAAGGTTGAGAATGGCTCCCCTAGAGTGGTTAAGATGGAAGATAGCAACCTTAATGTGTTGGCACAGTATGCATTTAGATAGGTACATTCCTCCAATGAGCTAGCCATGGAGACAAACAGCTGAGCACGGGATTCCCTTAAAAGATGTGGGGACTGAGGAACAATGAATTCTTCAATTCTACAAGAAAGGAGATTCTGACGAAACATCAGGAAGAGCTTTCTGATGGTAAGAGCTCTTCAACAGTGCAACAAACTCCCTCAGGAGCCTGTGGACTCTCCTTCCTTGGAGGTTTTTAAGCAGAGGTTGGATGGCCATCTGTCATGGATGCTTTAGCGGAGATTCCTGCATTGCCTTCCTGCATTGCAGGGGGTTGGACTAGATGACCCTTGGGGTTCTGTGCCCATTTTAATATGAAGTGTTGGCCAGAGAGTGTTTGTTAGGTTGCTTGTTTTACTTATACATTTCTTATTCCTGGTGATAAGAAGGTATCACTTTGGATGTTGCTTGATAAGTTGCTTAGCAGAGATCTTTCTATGACATATAGATGCCTTCCAGATTGCACCCATTTCCTTCCTTGCAGCAGAGTTGACTTTGTAGGTGATATGAGGCCCATACCTCATTGGGGAGGGGGGCACTAGTCCTCCCCCCTCATTGTCCCTGATCCTGCCTGTTCACTTCCTGCTCTTTCTGAGTCAGGCAGTGACAGGGGTGAGTAGGAGTAGTAGCTCATCTCAGCCTCTTCCTCTGGGTAGCCATGCAGACTGGGCTCAGAGGAAGAGGGCAAGGAATGGGCTCGTGTGACAGTTGCATGGAGGATTATGCTTTATGGGGGAGCCTACAACCAGCACTGCTAACTGACCCCATAGCTGCCATCACATGAGCTGTGTGTGTGTGTGTGTGAACTAAGGCAGGCAAGAGAAGAAAGCCAAGTCTCCGCTCCACTCTGCCTTCCTTCCACTCTCTATTGGCAATGAGCAATTGTGGGTGGCCACTTTGAAGGACCAAGGCCAACAAATGCTGATAGAACATGGCATCACCTCATAATTAGTTATATTTATTCTTGTCCACTCTTGTCCACTGCTCTCCCCACTTTTTTGTACTTGCTCAGGGGAAGACCAGATGTCAGCAGCAGCAGGAGTCTCAATTTAGATGCCCCTAGAAAATAACCAGCTGGTGGCCTGTACATCATGTTGGCTCTGTGTGCACTCAGCTGGGACTCAACCGGATCTCTGTGTCCAGCTGTATGGAATCGTAGCAAGCACTTAGGACACTGCGGAGCAGAAGAAAAACCTGTATCTCACTGGCATGTTCTCAGCAATCCCAGCTTAACTTTGTGGCTTTGACATGAAACCACTGGAGGATAAGTCCTGCCAGTCTAGACTTTTGGAATCTGCTCGGCTCGCTTCACAGCAGAGATACAATCTTCCATCCGGGAGCCGATCGTGGCACTGCTCAAAATGTCACATCAGATGCCTCCCTTTATCTGCCAGGAATCATCCAACAAATGTCACCAGCCACATGATGACATTGGGAAGGTTCTGGGGAAGGAGGAAGAGGGAGATAGGTGCTCAAGACTAAAAGGAATGCATCTGTGGTGGGCATGGGATCCTCTGAGAATTTAAATTCTACATAGATTTGTTGTTTGTGGGTCATGTGTCAACATCAAGTGAAGGCTTGTCTGTGGGAAAAAGGTGAACCATCACAGGCAGTGGTTTCCCATTAGCTCAAAATCATTTTATTGAAAGCCGTTCACATGTTCAGCTAGGAGCCATCAAGTGGAGCATATGCATGTGCAATAGTTAACTCTGGCCCCTACTTGCTTTCAAGGAAAGAAGGCAAATATCAGCACATGGGTCCTTGCAATATCTTGTGCACCTATAAGTGGGTCAGCAAGAATGGATTGTAGCACTGGACATAGTTCATCTCTTAGCTGAGCTATGTACACACAGAGACACAAAATCTGTTCTTTTCTCTTTCTTTTCCTTGCTCCACACTTTGTCCTATTGGGGAGTGGGTGCCTGCCCAACATCTAGTTACCCACCTGCTGGTAAACATAAGGCTAGCAGCTTGATCAGGTCACAAGATGGGACTGTTTTCTGGCTCTGAAATCCAAATCCCCTAGGAATATAACTGAAGGGTAACTTCTTACCACAAGGGGCTGTGGGTTTGCTATAGCAGACAAGGGGCTGAGGTAGGAGAGACTTGCGCTTGATTAAAGCACAATAAATGAAAATTATTTTTAAAAGGTACGGGCACCTAAGCAATTAATATTCACAGGTAGCAAGTGTTCTCTCACATGGGAACATAATGCATAAATTGGGGTTTATAGATCTGATTCTCCTCACAACCTGAAAGAGTTTCTGGAATAGTTGAAGTCAGCAAAGTCGTCCTGGATCTATATTCCACTGATTGCAACGTCAAGTCTGGCATCTTAAATATTTTAACAGCTGTCAAGTGACCATTGTTTGTATACTTGATTGCTTGCAAATCTTCAGTGCTGAGCCACTGATACCGTACTTCCTCCATAGTTACTAATGGGTGGAAGATGTTTCTCAGGGTGGCTGGTTTCCAACCAAGTTGTGGCTGAAACTGGTGCTCTATTCTCTGTGTTCGTGCACATGTGTGTTAGGGTAGAACTTTCAATCTGCAACACTTTCTTCCCCCCCCCCCCAGTGTGTGTGTGTGAGAACACAAACAAACAACATGGCTGCTGAGTGTGCAATTTGAGGAAGACTGATACAGAGCCTAGTGCCTGACCTAACATTTTCAGGAAGGAAGTCTGAGGAACTGAGGCAGATAGTGCTGACAAAAGATGAAGTTCTGGACCTAACAGACAAAACAAAAACTGACAAATTTCCAGGACTGGATGGCATCTATAAGAACACAGTAAGAGGCTGCTGGATCAGGCCAAATGGCCCATCTAATCCAGGATCCTCTTCTCAAAGTGGCCAACCCACAAGCAAGCACCAAGCACAACAGCATTCTCCTCTTGTGTGGTTTCCAGCAACTGGTATCTCGGAGGCATTACTCTCTCTGCCTATGTTGGCAAAGCAGAGCCATTGTGGCTAGTGGCCATTGAGAGAGAGCCTTGTCTTCCAAGTTGGTGGTCTTCATTGCCACCTGTGGGAGCAAGTTCTTTGTACAGTTTGAGTCGCCTCATCTCAAAAAGGATATTGCAGAGTTGGAAAAGGTTCAGAAAAGGGCAGCCAGATTAATCAAAAGGGTGGAGCGAGGGTGCACAAAGAAAGGTTGCAACATTTGAGGCTTTTTAGTTTAGAGACAAAAGGTGAGCAAGAGGTGACTTGATAGAAGTTTATAAAATTATGCACGGCATGGAGAAAGCGTATGGAGAAAAGTTTTTTTACCTCTCTCATAACTTGTGGATATGCAGTGAAGAATGTTGGGAGGTTCGGGACAGATAAAAGAATGGGCTTCTTTCTTTTATCTGTCCTGAATGGCACATAGTTAAACTTTCGAACTCCGTCTCACAGGAGACAGTGATGGTCACCAACTTGGGCAACTTTAAAAGGGGATTAGACAAAATCATGGGGATTAAGGCTATCAAAGGCCACGATGGCAATGTTCCACCTCCATGGTCAGGATTCTGCTGGAAATTGCAGGTAAGCAGAGTCCTGCTTGCAGGCTTCCCATAGGCACCTGGCTGTATGCTGAACTTGAGCGATTTGGCCTGATCCAGGAGCCTTGTCCTACATTCTTATGTTGCAGCCACAGTGGCTGCATTGTGTTTGAAGGGGGGAGGGAGTCTGATAAATATGAAACTCCAGCCTCAGAGAGGAAAGACATGGAGACATGCAGTGTTGTCAGCTATTTTGAAGGCGATTGGCAGGAGATGCAATATAGTTTGCTTGCACTTGGGGGGAACTAAGAACACCCCCCCCCCGCCCTGTGAACTGCAAAATGTTTCTCTGGTGCTCCATTCCTGTCTGTTCCTGTTCCCTTTAACCTTTGGGGATGGAGGCGAGGATATGAAAGCTGAGCTCCTCCGAATTCAGCACTAAAGAATTCCCCTCCCTCTGCCTTTGCCCAGTGGATTGAGATCCTTTTAAAACATGCACTGCATCAGGGAGCCGATGAGTATTCAGCGCCAACTTCTGTTTCTGAAAATGAGTCTGGCTGACCTATCTGTAAAATCCGAAATAAAATTGGGTTCCATCCCCGTAATCTATATAAACTGCCCCTTCCAGCTTTAATGGCCCTCTCCAGGAAACCCCCCTCCCCAAATTTTGTCCTCATCTAGGGCGCAGATAGATTGTTAAAACGCAGCGAGCCAGGTATCACCGACCACCAGCCCGTCCTCTTAAGTGGAGAGAATCGGAAAAGGATCCTTTGAAATACTGGTGTGAGCCGCGAATGAGGCAGGCAAGGGTGCCACTTATTCATCAGCATTCTGCAGCTCTCTCCGCCATTATTCCTGCAATGAATCAGAGCGAGATGAGGCAGGAGTCTAGCCGAGAGCTTCATCCATAATCTGCACTCGGATGCCAGCACACACAATGGCATCCCAAAGGGACAACTAGTCTCCACATTTGGGCCAGTGGAAAGTTACTGCTTCTTTTGCAAGCATGGCAGTGACAGTCCTGCAAGATAGAGGGGGGGGGAGGCAGCTATGTAGTGGGCGGGGGGGGGCAGGGAGGAGAGGGGGAGGCCCTCATTGGATTGTTACACTTGCAGGCCGCTATTTCTCAGCAGCAAGATAATTGCCTTCCAGTGACAACCGAGGTCAGGCGTGACTGGCATCTCAGGGAGTATCTGTCTGCTACGGGGCTCTGACAGCCCTGCCTGTCATTGCTTTGTTTTACAGCTACAACAACTGGGGGAAGGGGAGGGGGGTAGGGATCCCACAAAGCCATTGCTTGATGGAAAACAACCCAGAAATTCTGTGTTATGTGAGCTCTTTAATTAGAACCCCGCACAGATAAGACACAGCTGGAGGCACCTTTGGTGTGGGGCAGAACCTGTGATATTTGGGGGGCAGGCCCCAGGGGGAGAGAGAGGGATATACCTATCCTTCTCTGTACTCTTACCCCCCACCCTATTACTTGAGCCCTCGGGAGTAATGATAATGAAGAGGGGCACCGCGGAACATATGCAGATTGTTGGCATCCATCTGTCTCGGGAGAAAATGGAGGAGCGCACCTTGCGGGGTGAGGGCAAACTGTTGGAAGGTTGCAGCGCCTGCTGTGGCTGTAGAGACGGATGCGGACGAGACATGTTTCATTGCAGCTGGGGCAGATGAAGGCATTCGGTTGTGCTGCTGCAGATGCACCATGGTGTTTCTTCTCTCTGCACCAGCGGTCATTTCTCCTCTGGTCACTGCTGCGGACAGACAACTTGAGTGATAATATCATAGGGACAAAGGAAGCTTCCTTTTGCGGAGTCAGACCCCCCCCCCGGCCCATCTCACTCAAAATGGTTCACGCCAGCCACCCCCCATTTAAGATCAGAGAACGGTAGAGTTGGGAGGGACCCCAAAGTCTGCCTAGTCCAAAACCCTGCAATGCAGGACTCACTCAGAGATTGTGGAGCAGAGGTGTAAGAGCAGCTTTCACAGCAAAGCGTCGGATGCCTAGGACTACTTGAGCCCCAACGTATCCTTAAAATAGAAAAAGAAAATCCACCCCATCACCCATATTGAGCTGGGATAGTTCAGTCAGGAGAACGTGAGACTCTTAATCTCAGGGTTGTGCATCCAAGCCCCACATTGGGCAAAAGATTCCTGCATTGCAGGGGGTTGGACTAGATGACCCCCGTGGTCCCTTCTAACTCTACAGCTCTATGATTGTATGATTTTATTCCTTTTCTGCCCGTCTCTACATACTGCTAAGATATGCACCAACTGTCCCTGTTTTCTGGTGTCTGCCAATCTTAAAACACTGTATCTGTTTTTTGTCTTTCAGAAAGAAGTTGGAGGTATCTGTTCAAACATTTTTGTCCATGCCCACATCTGGGGTGCTACAGCACCTTAATGAGCACGAAGAACCCTTTCTAACCTAATTTTTGAAACCCCACACGCTAACTGTCCTGGTCTCTCCAGTCACAGTTTAAAACATAGCGGGGGTCGGGGCAAGGGAGAGCCTTCATCAGTGTGGCTTGTGGGGCATCTCAGAAAGGAGCCCTTGGATGGAGAATAGTGATATTACAATAAAAAACGCGCACCCCCATTTTTGTCTGAAAAAGGTTGGAGGGGATGTGCTAGAAGAGCCATACCTCAGCTCTACCTAGTGACGTCTATTGAGTCACAAGTGCATTTGTTGACTGCAGTGGCCTCTTCTCCACTATTCAGGGATGCAAAAGTCCTCTGCTGATTTGGGTTCCCCCCCCCAAAAAAATCTAAATGTACAAACGAGATGCATAGCCGTGTCTGCGCCCAGCAATGTTTCTCCTCCAGGTCAGTTTCTTAGCTCTGTTGCAATCAATATACACCACCCCCCACTCACCGGCATCATCCTTGATTGCAGAAATACTTCAGTCACCATGAAAGGATAGTTGTGCATCCGTGCTGGGATCTCCAGCGCTTGCCCTACCACTAGTCCTGACCTCGAAAGGCCACCTCCTTTTCTCCCCTGGGTAGAGGGAGTTCATAGCTCAGTTGGAATCAATATTCTCTCTTGTTTGTGATTCTATACAAAGCCTCTTGTGAGGAGCAGCAGAGGTTGCTACATATCCAACATCTGTTAGAAGCCTTCTTCCATATGGGGCAAGTGAGGGATGAGGCCTCATCCTACTCTTTTACTGCTTGCATGCTCAGAGGTGACCAGGTAGCGCCAGCAAGGAGGGGCAGCAGTTCCAGGTGGCTGCAGGGGTCAGCAATGGGTGCCCCACAGGAGGATGGGCCTCCTCAGTTAGTGCCCAATGATGCCGGCCCCTGATGGCATGGACTGAGTTTGTGCAGGGATCTGGTGGGATTAAAGTCAGTCAACAGTTAGAATTACCACCCCCCACCACTACATCATGCACAACTGTGGTGCTTGAAGGGAATACACAGTACCCCCAAAGTGCATCAATCCAAAGGCTCCCGAGCCTTTTAAAATATCATGTGGAATTCCCAAGTCAAGCCCTAATACTGGGTATGGAGTCAGTTCCTCCATATGGTTTATTTGGAGAAGCAGAATCCTTTGATCTTCCTGCTTCCCTATTGCAAACAGATAAGGACATTGGCAGGATTATTGTAACAACCTGCAGTTTCATGAGAGTATATAATTAAAGTAGATGAATAAAAGAGTAAATTAAGTTAATTTAGAATATGCAGGAAATGATAAAAATAATTTTAAGGAACCACAGAAAGAGGAAGGAAGTTGAGTTTTGAAATGTTAAAAACTATTGAAATGTATATAACTGGGGGGGAAATAGCAATGGTTTCTGTAAGTCCTTGCCCCTGAACAGCTCCGTTTCTGTTCAACCTTCACTCACCTTGAATTATGATCCAGTTCTTGTCCCATAACCCCACTTTTACTAAGGATTCCTGTGGGAAGCAGTAGCACTCTGCAGGCTGACTGATACAGCAGCTGAATGCCCTGCTTCTTTTACTGTAATAGCTGAATTCAGAAACTGGTCCATCTTTGAACAGATGGTCTTACCTCATGCTTCCTTCCTTCCATGCTAATGAAATCATGCACTTTTTGCAGCTATTAAAGGTAAATGTGAGCTGATCGACAAGATAATTCCTTGTGCGGAGGAGATGGTTACAGAGCATATTGCCACAAAACTTTTTTTTCGGGTGGTGGTGGGGAGGATTTTGGCATGGAGATTCATTCCATCAGTTCTCTCTGACACAGGTTGAAATTGCAGCTTCCCATTTCCTGGCCTAAGGCCCATTTCAAAGTTATGTCCAGCTGCTGATTGGACGTGTCAGAATACAGACAAGGCCAATTGCCATGATAAATCCTAATGTGAAAGCTCAGCTGGAGGCTGGGAAGCATGCTCATGTGAACTGGTGCTGTGGAGGGCTACATGGATGTCAGAACCGACAGTATAATCCTATCCTAGGTATACTCCATTTCTGTAGTCAACACAGGCTGCTTCTACACTAGAGCTCTTTAACACAGCTAAGACACTGTTTTTTTGCACTTAGTTGGAAGTGGAGCTAGAATGGAGGATGCACACACACACACGTAACATATCCAGCAATTCTCTTTGCTACTGCCAGGAACCTTCTATAATGTGAATGTATTGGAAGTCTGAGTGAACACCATCAAAGCATTCTTGACATATGCCTGTCAAGCCTCTGCTTAAAGACCTCCAAAGAAGGAGACTCCACCACACTCCTTGGTAGCAAATTCCACTGCCGAACAGCTCTTACTGTCAGGAAGTTCTTCCTAATGTTTAGGTGGAATCTTCTTTCTTGAAGTTTGAATCCATTGCTCCGTGTCCGCTTCTCTGGAGCAGCAGAAAACAATCTTTCTCCCTCCTCCATATGACATCCTTTCATATATTTGAACATGGCTATCATATCACCCCTTAACCTTCTCTTCTCCAGGCTAAACATACCCAGCTCCCTAAGCCATTCCTCATAAGGCATAAGCCGTTCCTCCTCCCAGTTCTCTCTTGAACCTCAAGCTAAGAGGTCACGCTGGAACTGTTAATTAATAATTTCTACTCAGTATGATGGAGTTTTATTTCATACAGCTTAGTTTCAGATTTACAGACATCTCTCCACGTTCCATCTAGGGAACTGTGGATGTCATGATCTTAGATTGGGTGTTATCATTATTTGGATATATTAAGAAATCTTTTGCTGCTGCTCATTTGTCTTTGTGGTTCTATAATAATTTGGAAACCAATAAGAATAAACCAGTGCTATTTTCTGGGGGTATGCAGGGGTATGCATACCCCTAAACATTTTGTGAATCTAATGGGAGAAGAAACTTAAAAACTTAAATTTTTTAGTTTCTTTTCTAGCACAGTGAATCATCAGTTCCATTGCTACCCCCGATGGCAGCCTCATTTCCTGTCACAGTGTTTTCTGAGTCTCAGATGGAAGCGAGCGTTTAATGTGTGAAGTAGGAGTTGGAATCTAGCACGGTGATTGGTCAGTTTAGTTGTTACCGCCTCTGGCGGACACTAACAGCCAGGAAAGGAATCGGAAAGATGTTAGTACACACAACCTCATGCCAATGTGGAAGTTAGTGGGAGCTGTCGCCTGTGTAATAAGAGGTAATGCATGTTCTTTGTACTTTTGTCCATTTACTGTATTTATTTTCCCCGATTTGAACTATAAAATGGTGGTTTTCTTGAGTCAAAATGAGAGTACCCCTAAACATTTTTTTAGAAAAAAAAAACACTGGAATAAACTAACTAAATATGTGGATGCCCAGAGAAGGGCTGTTAGCATATGTTTCTCTTATAGGACATTGATCAGCTGGGGTGGGGCTGTGGACTTTCTCATGGCGCTGTTTTAATGCTGCACCACCAGAAGAGAAAGCCTAGGAAACTACTTATTGATACATGCCCTGAGTAGCCCTCACACCTGCCTTCCCTCAGTTGCCTTGACGCTCTGATTATCTCTTCTTTCACTGGCAGGGATATTCAGGGAAGACTCATAAGGAAGGCACTGTAGGATGGATTTACAGAGGGCCCACCATTAAATAGCTCTCCCCTGATTAATTACCTCAGACCAGCGGGAGAACTCAGCCGCTGATCACACCACTATTATCTGCCATCATTCTTCACTGATCAAAGGCAGTCCTTTCTTCTCTTCATTCTTCTGTTAGACTCAAGTAATGAGATTTAGCTGCAGTGAAAGGTTCTGAGCTGCATTCCTTGGCTTTCTCCTGTGATATAATGCTGAGGAGGAGTGAAGCTGCCCTGCCCTGCCGTACCAGCTGGTATCAAGGAAACACCTGTCAGTGGCAATTCCCAGCTCTATGTCATCTCTGGATTTACCACTTTGCAATGTCAGCACGGCATGTGCAGTGAGGCAGGGGCCACTGGGAGCTCACGATGCTAGGCTAGCGCAGGGCAAAATGAGCAGCAAATTTAATTGCATGGGTTTGAGCTGGGGGTGATGTTCCCTTCCTTCCATCACCGTCACGGCGGATGTGCCAGTTTCTCAAAATCTGCACAGAAGTATGCTGAGCTGGTGTATTTTCCAGCACAGCTGGCAGTTGATATCGGCAGACTTTGGGAAATGATGGATGAATGCTATGCAGAGGGATGCCACTGGGAACCCGAGATGAAGATGTTGAGGTGAGAATCAGCAGGAGCACAGGAGAGCAACCGTTCTCCCACCATAAAAGTGGAACAGCTACCAAAAAGGCCTCTCTCCATCCCTGTGACATTCAGACCTAGTGCATGCTCATGGTTGACCCTAGCAACTGCAGAGGTGCAGGAGAACCCAAAGGAACGGGCAGCAATGCTCTAGAACAGGCATGTCAAACCTGCGGCCCTCCAGATGTTTTGGCCTACAACTCCCATGATCCCTAGCTAGCAGGACCAGTGGTTGGGGAAGATGGGAATTGTAGTCCAAAACATCTGGAGGGTCGCAGGTTTGACATGCCTGCTCTAGAACTACTACCAAGGTATTGATTGAGGTTTACTCAGCAACCTTTCCTGGACCTCAAGCAGCTGCAGTCTGGACATTGTAGCCAATGCTAATTCTACTCAGGTTAGAGTCATTGAAATGATTGGTCATGACTAACTTGGGTTCATTGATTTCGATGGGTCTACTCTTGAGTAGAACTTTGTTGCATACATCCCTGGATTCTTGAAGGCTTGGGAATTGCATGTTGCATAGATGAGACTGTGGTTGCTTCAAAAGAAGGTCTTAATATCATTCAGATAGTACAAAAGGGTCATAGTTCATTTTTTTTTAAAAAAAAAAATCCACATACCCAAATAAAGAGTAAATGTAGATTAAATGGGGGGGGGATACAGGCTGGCATTTTGATGCTGCCAATGCCATGTAGACAATGCAAAAAACTTGCCTGTATGAGGAGCAATAGGTTGACATACGCCTGGAATTTCCCGGACATATGTATGGCAACCCATGTCAAAAGTGGTGTAGGATTTTGACGAAAAGAAGCTCAACAACTTTAGCCACCCCCACCCCCCCAAAAAGATCCTCAGCTTTGCCCAAAACAACTTTTGTGCCCGGATTCTCACTTTTTGAAAAATGGCAACCCTAAGCAACAATCATACAACAAACACCTGATTGGAAGTACCCTTGGAGTTGGGGGGTGTTTGTTATGAATCCAGTTTTTCAAGCTTGCATTAAAAAACAACAACACCCTAACGTCATCTTGTTTCTTCATTTACTGTAGAATTGCTCTTATATATTTAACAGTACGGGGGAAAGATTTTGTATGTTAGCTATGAAATATTGGAACACAGGCTGAACTGAAGCTTTTTGAATTTATTAAAAGATATAACACTAGAGCCACAGATAGAATATGGCTGGAAAATGTACTAGTAGCTGTAATAAAACTAAACCCAGAAAGCTGCATGATCTTGCACCAGACTGTTGTTCTCCTTAGGCTAGTATTGTATTGTCAACTCCAGCCTTTCGAAGGACAAACCCCTCTTGGGATGTAAATGCTGTGAACTCTGTCTCCATAAATCTCTGTTATAAATATATGTGAATAAACCACATTTCTTAAAGGAACACAAACCCCGGTTAAGTGCCAAGACCCCTGGAATCTTGCTACTGCTTGGCAAAGATTGGGGTGGCTTGTAACAATATATACCTAGTCATTAGTCTGCCGCAAGAGTAGGTTGAGTTGTAACCTGTTTTAATTGGTTAAAGTTTACTTGTTTATCTTTCCCAGACTGATCAAGCAGCTTCGCTTAATGCCCTTCTCCTGCTTTTTTTTTCTGTTGAAGTCGTGTGCTGAACAACGCTGCTTGCATTTTGTTCTTGCAGGAAAACAGGAGTGCGGAACTTCGTGCCCAGGGCCCAAACACCACTTTTCTATCCTCTCCATCTGGCCCACAATTCAGACTTGGATAATGCTAGCTGCTCAGGTGCCTGGCGCAGTGCACACGTCCTGCAGCCGGGGGCAGAGCAAGCTGCCCATGGGGGAAGGGCAAAATGACCATAGGGGCGGGGCGAGCCATGCCAGGGCATGTTGCGTGGAGCCTCTCCGCAGCCTCCCCCTCAGCTGTAGGGCAGCTGAGGTGTCGGGCAGACGCAAGCCCCGTGCTGCTAAAAAAAAATTGGCTCAGGCACGCTGTAGGCCCCGCGGTGTGGCGCCCACTGTCCCCCGCCTCACCTGGGGCGGACTATACCCACTGCACCCCCCCTTCCTATGCCACTGAATGCAGAAGGTCTCTCACAGACAGTAGGCACCAAACTGAATGAAAGTCAAAGGCCAACTGTTTTCTTATACTGTGCTTCCAAACAGGACTTAATAAATACCAAAGCTTGCCCCTCAAGTTATATGTAAACATTTTAAAGGGACAGGACTCTGGCTTCTACCAAGTCACCATGGAAAGGATTCAAATGGTGTATTTTGGCATTTTCAGTGAGGACATTTAAGCGAATGAACAGACTTTATGATCGGTGGGTTGCTTCGAAATCCTCACCTCCAAAGACCTGAGCTGCTCCTCCTAGGTTTGGGGGCTACTCTTCAGGAGTAAACACTAGCTCTGGCAGACTGAGGAGCCACGAGGCCTTCTGGGCAGGCAGCTTGAGGCCATTATCCCAGGAGTTTTGGTTGGAAGAGTCTATATAGAAGATGGGTATGCAACACAAACTGAATTGCCGTCATTTCCACCAGCTCAGTTACAGTTAGGGGCTGACAAAAAGAAATAGATTTGTTTAGGTCTTCTACAGAACTGATTTGAACATTTGTACCAGGCTGTAAGGTCCAAACAACCAAAGTGTGCTGCATTTAAAAATGAATAAATCATGAAATATATCACATAAGAAACGGCAGGCATTTTTATGGATGCCGTTTCCTTGTTAATCAGACTGTTTTGTCTGGCAGTTGACATCTTTCCTACCAGAGATGGTTACGTGTATGTTGTGTATCTGCAGTGAAAACGCACTTTCTGGATGAGTTTGAAGCAGAGATACTGAGCAGGTAGCTCCAGTCGATATCTAAACCTTACCCTCTACCAATCCACGACTCTGTAAATATTATGTCTCTTTCCATCCCAGTCTCCCTGGAACATGGATACTGACAGGATTGTTACTGTCTCTAGCTAGGGTCCTTATCCTCCTCCTGCCCATCCCTCCCTCCCACCCCCTCACTCTCTTCTCCTTTTGCATAATGGATCAGCTGTGAGTAATGGGAAATGGCAGGGCATCCGAGCTGGCTGGCAGGCCCTTAATGAAGAATATGGAAATCTCATCAGTCCAATCAGGCCAGCAAATGAAACTGCTTCCCCACCGCCGCCACCGATGTGAGCAGAAGGCTAAAGACATGCGCGTCCCTGCTCAGTTCCTCTCCTGGGGTGCTTCTGCCTTTTGTGTTGACAACTGAGCTGTGAACTTCATTTCTGGAGCAAGCACAGCCTTTGCCCCTATTTCTCTCCCTTAGTGGTTCATCAGCAATTAGGGCAAGCGGGATACTTCTGCTACCCTTGCGGGGGGCGCTCTCTTCCTAAGGCAATCGGGGGCTGCTTTTCCTGTTCCCTTTATTGGGGTGGCTTCTTAACACAGATATTGTGAGGGAAGCTCACAACCTTATAGCCCCCTCTGTCAAATTTACATGTGTTTTCCCCTCTTGACACAGGTAGTTCTAGTTGCTCCAGAAAAAAAGCAATATGAATAGAGGTGGTTTTTTTTTGTCACCGAGACAGCAGTTTACAAAATAGCAAGAAGCAGGCAAAGCTACAGGGTACATAGGTCTGAGCAAAAATGGCTCCCCAAATTTATCTGTGCTATTTGTGGGTGGCAGAATTGGAGGTTTATTTATTTATTTTATTCTTTTACCAATTCTTTTCCGGGGGAGAGCTGAAATTCTCACAAGGTTGCAGGAGAAACTTGGAAAATAAAATGTTCAAAGTTTACTGTAAAACAAGCAGCAGGATCCACCGTTGCATGAGCAGATTTCTGCTGGTGCAATAGGACATCATCTTCCTCCCCTTTTGCCAGCACTCCTCAATTCTGTTCCCAGAGGATCCCTCAACTTCCTGGAGCAGATCTTGGCTGAAGTAGGCTAAAGCAGGTAGGAGATGAAGGTGAAGTACCATTGTGTGAGCAATGCATGAAGGAAGCAGGGGGCTAAGAGAGGAGGACTGGAAGGAATAGAGGCCAAGCCCATGGCTTCCTTCAGCAATATCCTAATACAGTAATTTCAGACTACATACTGCAATTTGCTCTATGTGGGGCTGCCTTTGAAGATGACTTAAAAACTGGTGCAAAATGAGGCTGCCAGGGTCCTTATGGCAGCGAGGGAGTCAGTGTTAGTGCCATTGTCATATCACTGGTTTCCTGTGTGTTTCTGGGCTCCGTTTAATGTGCTGATTTTTACTTTTAAACCATTTGGGCTCAAGTGATTTATTGGAATTGGTGCACCTTGTTTGGAGGTTTTTCCTTTCACTTGGGAAAATATGATTTAGGTGAATATAGGACAGCAGCTCTGAGCATGGTATGATAGAAGTTTGTAAAATTAGGTGTGCTGTGAAGAAATTGGATAGAGATCTTCTCTTTCTTGTCAAAACACTACAATTTAGGGTCATCTGATGAAACTGAAAATTTGGCAGTAGATTCAGAACAATATACAGTGGAACCTCGGTTTACGAACACCTCGGTTTATGAATTTTCGGTTTACGAACAATCGTAACCCGGAAGTAAGTAAACCGAGGTATCCGAGGCCTACGACGCTCTGATGCCTTCGCAGAGGCTGGGCCTTTGCTCCGGACCTTCATGGAGCCATCGGAGCGCTTCCATGGCTGTGGCCCAGTCGTGGACAGCTGCGGAATGGCAGGAGAGAAGTGATTGTGGAAGAGGACCCTGAGCCCCCATCCAAACAATGACTATCATCAGCCCAGGTAAGAAAAAATGTTATTTTTTTTCATCTACCATACTGTTTTAATTATTTTATAGTATAGTACATTGATTATTGCCTTCATTTTATGGATCAATGGCCTCATTAGACAGTTAAATTCATGTTAGGTTGCTGTTTTAGGGGGTGTTTTGCATCGTCTGGGATGGATTAATCCACTTTCCATTGCTTTCAATGGGAAAGTTCGCTTCAGGTTAAGTACACTTCGGTTTAAGTACAGACTTCTGGAACCAATTGTGGTTGTAAACCAAGGTACCACTGTATGTGTGTGCGCGCGCACGCGCAAAATTAGCCCATGGAATATACAGCCACAAGATAAGATAATGGAGTCTTGATTAAAGGCTTTAAACAGAGATTTGCTTCTATCCATGGTAGCTAAATGGTGCCTCTCAGGTTCAGAAGTAATATACTTCTGAATATCAGCTGGTGCCCATGACAACCAATGGAATAGCCTGTTGCCTTCACACATTGCACATCACTTTCCCAGAAACATTTGGTTGTCCATTGTAGGAAACAGGTCTAGACTGAAACTAGATGCCTCCCTAGTCTATAATCCAACAGGACTCTGTATATTAGTTGGAGACGTGGTGAAACTCATTCCCACCAAGGGGCATGTATTTATTTTGTTGTTTGCAATATTTATAGGCTGCCCTATAACAGAGTTCTGAGAGCAACTCACAAAAAATAAAACATGAAAAATAAAAAATATAATACACCATAAAAATGCAAGGCATAGGGAAAGGTTTAACCTGCAGTTTCATAATATGCAATTAATATTTCTGTCAGTTAAGTGCAAGATGAAGGCAGCAATCCCATGCACATTTACCTGGTAGGAAGTAAACATCCTTGTACTCCGAGGGGCTTACTTACAAATAAACATACGTAGGATTCGCACTGTAATTGATTAGAAAGTGCCCCCTTCTCATTTATGTGGACATACACGAAAAGAATTACTTCCAAAGTTGGCAGAGTCTATTGCAATGTATGCTGCCTCCCCAAACTGCATACTGTATTTGTTAGATGTTAATTGGGTCACAAGCAAAGTGGTTTCCTCTGCTTATACTGCTGCTAAGATTAGGGGGTGGCAAGCTTTGAGAGCCAGATTCCCTAAATATTGTTATCTAAACAGCATTCTGTATTCACACTTTAATTAAATTTAGGTTGAATAGGCAGCAAATAATCATTAAATATTGTTTGCCTTTGTGCATTATTATTCTTGATTTTAATTTTCATCTGATTTTTTTGCTTAATTAAAAAAAATATATTCATTTGGCATTTCATGTGAAACGTCTCTAATTGCTTAAAGCTCATAGTTCCAGCAACAATATAACTAGGATATATGACACAACAAAAATAAGGAGGAGATATGGTCACCTGCAACAGTACTGTATATACATATACAATGTTGGAGTTACAGGGGAAGTAACAACTTTGTTTCTGAGCCAGGAGGTAACAGGCAGGTTGCAGCTTAGGCAAGGAGTTTTTGAATTGGCTGCAAATCTGGCAGAGTTTCCATTCAATCTAGTTGGGGGAGCTTTCTGGCTAGCATCACTTCACCTTGACCTCTATGGTTTGTCTGCCCTGGTTGAGGCTGGTGAGGGCTTGCATCGTTCCCTGGTCTTCCTCTGAAAGGAAGGTCAGCCAGTCAGGTGATGATGGGCGGTGCAGAGAATTTAATGTCATGGCCTAGGCTACGGTCAGACACCCATCCCATCTTTGGGGGGTAAAGCTGGGGGAGTGGGAAAGAGAATTGCCCACAGGGTCAGCTGCAGAAACTAATCCAGAAACATTTCTACAAGAGAAGCCTGTTGCCCTGGTTCATCTGTGGCTCAAAGAGGTTGTGTTGCCCTCCTCTGACTCCAACTCAGAAGCCCTTGGGGAACCACAACAGAGGTGGATATAGGGGGATGTGACTGGTTTGCCCTCACTGGGTGCCGAGCCAAGAGGGCGCCGCAGGGGGGACCAGAACAATGATTTAGAACAGAAGGCAAAAGGCAGGAGTACACTGAATTTTGGCATCACACAGGTGCAACTGAAAAGGCCGCCACAGACCACAGTCTCCCCTACTCCATCAGAATCGATGACTGGTTATGCACCCCTCATGGAAGGCAGAGCTAGCTACTCAGATAGAGCTGCAACCATCTTAGATGGACGAGGGAGTGCAGAAGCCCCCCAGCTCTTCCTCCTGAACCCCTGCAGAGCTTTTAAAGGTGCTGAAGGTGCTCCTTTTGTTTCACCCGACTACCCTAAGATTCTTGTTATAAGCAGGCTGTTCCATTTCCAAGATGGTGGCGGGAGCTCCTCTTTGTTTTAACTGCTGAGCTATGGACAGAACCAGCTCCTCTTTTTAGTCAGGCCTAAGTGATGCCTCCTCTTCATGCGTTTCCATGAATCTGATGCCGAGATAATAGCAAGCAACTCTATTAACACTGTCACCAGACTCTATGACTAGGTCACTGTTCCCATTTGAACCCTATTTCCAGAGGTCTGTAGCTCATCTGTAACAATGCACTTTGGTGCATTTATGAATTGCAGCCCAATTGGGGAGTTTCTTTGTGTTTTGTAAAGGAAAAATGGAGGGGAAATCGTGTTTTATTTTCCTTCCCATTATCTCTTGGTGATTGTGGCAACGTAACCACCAAAGGGCTTGAATAGAAGCTAATCGGATCTAAATGGTTGATCCTGACCTGCACAGCCCTTACCCTTTGCTTTGTGAATCTTCTCTTTGTCCCTTCCCAAAAGCCAGGGCTCTACCATTAGGCGGAGTATAGCAGTTGCCTCAGGCAGTATATGTTGGAAGTTATGAAAAGTCAACAAATGGTTAGCTGTTCAGCTCATTTTTGCTGCCAAGTGAGATGATTGTAGGGTTGGTTTTTCTTTTTTTCTTTCTTTTTGCCTCCAGTGCCAAAATAAATTTGGAGTTGTAGCTCTGTGAGGGCATTTCCTACCAACTCTCAGCACACTTAACTACAGGTTCCAGCCTGTTAAAGTGGTGCTTTAAATGTATGTTGTGGCTATGACCCTGGATGGCCTTAGATACCTCGCACCTTGATTTGGAGTGGGGGTGCCATTTGCTACGTTTCCTCAAGCAGCAAAATGTTTTGGGCTGGTCCTGTCACAAACTCATTTCTTGTTTATAGGTCTTCAAGGTGAGGACACTTAGAAATTCGACACTCTTAAGATAAGACCAATTCTCATAACTTTGAAAACATACTGACTTCACATGAGGCCCAGCATTGAGGGTAGACCTGTTCTGCTGACATGTACATTCTTACTGAATTTAATGAAACCTACCCTCAGGTAAATGGGTAAAGAACTGCAGCCTGAGTAAAGGAATGTGCCGAAAAGGTGAGCAGCATGTACTGACAGACCCTTCTTGGTTTTCCCAGTAAAATGTAGGGATGAATGGAATACCTGGGACTTAGGGTGCACGTCACAGCAATTACATAAAAACACTTTATTGCAGGGGTGGGGAACCTGGTGGCCCTCTGAATACCGTTGGACTACAGCTCCCGTAATCCTTGACCATTGGACACATAGCACACGTTGGCTGTGGCTGATGGGAGTTGGAGTCCAACAGCATCTGGAGAGGCATGGTTTTCTTGCCTCTACTTTAATGCATACCCCAAATGAGCCAACCTACCCTAGGAAATCAGCCCACAGTCCAGTGCCTAAGGAGCAAGCCATCTGGATTACCTTGCAGTTTAGCAGTGCCTTGCAGCCAGCACACACAGGTTCAGAATGTGAACTGTATGTTACCTTTGGGCTACCATGCATCTGCAAGAATCTTCATAGTTCCAGTTCGTAACTTTAAAAGTAAGGTTTTGGCTCTCATAGAACAATTTCTAGCCTGGCTGTCTATAATAAGCTTGAAAATATCGAGGCCACAGTAAATGGAGAATTAGCCCGGAAAGAAAAAATATGTTTCATTATATAATTTTCCAAAACAAATGGCTTCAAAAGCTTTCTTGACTAAGTTTCAACCCCTCCTCTTAAATTATATAACTGCTGTCCCATCATCAGTTTCTCTGAAAACATTGCAGAGTGAGCCCAAAGGACTCCATACTCACCTGCTCTTAAAAGTAAAGGGACCCCTGTCCATTAGGTCCAGTCATTGACCGACTCTGGGGTTGCAGCGCTCATCTCGCATTATTGGCCGAGGGAGCCAGCGTACAGCTTCCAGGTCATGTGGCCAGCATGACAAAGCCGCTTCTAGTAAACCAGAGCAGCAACGGAAACACCATTTACCTTCCCGCTGTATCAGTACCTATTTATCTACTTGCACTTTGACGTGCTTTTGAACTGCTAGGTTGGCAGGAGCTGGGACCGAGCAACGGGAGCTCACCCCGTCGCAGGGATTCGAACCACCGGCCTTCTGATCGGCAAGCTCTAGGCTCTGTGGTTTAACCCACAGCGCCACCTGCGTCCCCGCTATCTGCTCTTACTTGAACATTATTAAGCCAGCTTGCACATTGCCATACTGTTTCATAGCCTTTGCTGCGGACTTGGAGAAGTCCTCATTTTGTTCGTCTTTATCAGAGTGATTCTGGCAATAATCAACAAGTGTTGTATTACAAGTTCAGTCCTGAGACTTCAGAGTGATCATTACAAAGTTCCAATAGTTTTGTTGAAGGGCTCGAATGTAAACAGATTACCAGCAGTGGGTGAATTAAAGCCATTTCCACAAGATATGAAGAAAGTCCCCCCCCCAATTGCATCTCCAGTGCCTACGAGAGTGATTACACATCTTCAGCAATCTGTCTGGTATGTAATACCATTTAGATTCACACAGACCAGCTATCATGGGGCATGTTTACGTACAAATTTCCCATCTGTTATCCAAAGTGTTTCTATTTCTAGCATACTCCCACACCTTCCTAACTTTGTCTTTTTAGAGCTAACAGAATAGTTAAGTCAGCCACAGAACCGGGACCTATCGTTCAGCAGAACTCATGTTTTGCATAATATAAATCATGATTAATAAGAGGTCCCAGGTAAAATCCCTGGCGGCATCTCCAGTTAAAAGGATCAGGTAGCAGGTGGTGTTAAAGAGTGATGCCTGGCACCTTGGAGAGTGTGGCTGTGCACACACCATACATTTAAAGCACATGATTTCCCCTCCAAAGAATTCTGGGAGCTGTAGTTTGCACCTCACAGGGCTACCATTCCAAGCACCCTCAACAAACTACAGTTCCCGGGATTCTTTGCAGGGCAAGTCATATGCTTTAAATGTACGGTGTTTATACAGCCCCAGATTCAAATTTCCACCCAACTTACTGGATGACCTTGAATAAGTCAAACTGTCCCAGCCTGACCTACCTTACAGGGCTGTTGTGAAGATAACGGAAGGGGGCACTAGATGGACAAACAATCTGACCTGATTTAAGGTACTTTCCTACTCTCCTGTCTTAATCAGAGGGAAAAGCCACTTCACACCTCCTCTCGTGAGTTTTGTTTGCTACCAACTCAACTGCAATGCAAAGGGCAGTGCTTGTAGGAACATTATCCAATTTCAGACCTCAGTTGCATGAAATATAAGGGGGAGGCCATTGCATACAGAGGAGCTTCACGGACACTTTATAGCTGCTATGTCTGCAGGAGCCCACTGAACAGGAGCTAGCGCTTTTATTGTCTGCCGCATATCTGCAATGTGGAAACAAATACTAATTTCAGTGGCTGACCACCTGTCTCGGGGGACGTGTGACTTGGCATTGTGCATTTTGGAGCCTGCGCTAATCTGCCGCCTCTTTGGGTATCGCTGTGTACCCAGTAAACTATGCCCTCCTGTTCCGGCTTTAAAGAGAGGTTGCTGGTCCAATCTGTGCATTCAGGTCTTTTCCTGGGGAGAGGTGGGTGCCCCCCCCTGCCAAGCTTCAAGTCTGTGTGTGCTCTGGCATGGTGCCTAACTGCCGTCTCTTGCTGCTGGCACATGTCTCCTAAATTTACGGTGTTTTTAAAGTTTCAAATTTGCCCAGAGCAACTGAGTTGGTATTTCTGAAATGTAGTAAATACAGCCCTGCACAAAGATCACAGCTGAGTCAAACTCATACATCCACACATGCTGTCCTTTTTCTGTAGGGTACAATGCAGGCTCAGGCTTGGGGAGGCCATTTATCTTCATGAGTTCTACGATCGAATCGTAAGCCACCTCTAACAAGCAAGGACCCATGCCCTCGCTTGAGGCTCAGCTGCTCCTCTGCACATGTTGTTTATACACAACAGTAATGACAAAAATCAGGCTGCCACTCAACATGCTGATCAAAAGAAAATGATAAAAATTAAAGGCCGAGGGAGGCACAGAGGATTTCGATAAATGCTTATGGCGCAACACTCTGTGTTATTATCAGCTGTCGATTTCGATGCAAAGGAAATGCACAGGCAAAATAATGGGATTTATCAGAGGCAGCTATGAAACTTCCTTAATAAATGCAGATGTAGGCTTTTGCACACACACGCTGCCTAAAATACAAAGCCACCTTACTTGAGAGAATCTGGTGACATTTCAAAACATAATAGTAAAATAAATGGGAATCAATAAAATCCATCAAATAAAAAGAAATCCAGTTTCCCTGGTACATAAGAGCATGCATTTATTCTAAAATTCCCAACAGGGTTGAGGAGAAGAAATTGCAGTCACAAAAATGCAAAGTATGCCATTTGCTGGAAACGTGGTGTTGTTTATGTGTCTGGATTTTTCATTTGTTTGATGTGTTTGTTACATTTTTATCTGCTTGTCATCAGGCTGAAGAGCAAATCGAGAAACTGATGAGGCTGTTTTGCTGCAGTAGGGCAATTAACTTCATTAATAACAATAATGATCTTACATTTATAGAGCAGAAAGATTTATAAATCATTCCTCCCACCAGTGAAATGTTGGGTAGGGGAAATGCAGCAGTTATTTCAGACCAATCTGCAATCTTAAACAATTGCTCAGTGCAAAATATAAAGACTCTTACAGTATCCGGCTGAAAGCATCATCTCGTCATCTGTGTTAATTTGTGTGTTTTCAATACAAATGTTCTACTAATTGGGAAAAAGAACGAGACAAACTGCATGCAAGTAAACTGAGTGAAAATCTCTGCAGTGTTCCGCTTTGAGTGTTGCCAGAAAATTGACATGAATTGGCACCTTTCCTTAGACATATCCAATGCATTTTTGTTAAATTTCAACCTCTCGCAGTACTGTAAGGCATGTGCCTTCTAAACATGGAAGGCTGTGCAAAATCCTTATGAATAAACAAGAATGCAATCATTATCTTATAAATAAAATGCAGCTTAGTGTTAAATTGTTTTGTTTTGCAATCCATCCCCACCATCATCCTCTCAGATGTTTTATGCAAACATCTATAATTTGCACTATAACTGCAGTAGTTCTTGAAAAGTTGGCTGCTTCTAGAAAGTTGGCTTAGAAAGTCAGGCCCTTGGTCTACGTATCTTGCTCAGTGGTCTGCACTGGCTGGCAGTGTCTCTCCAGGGCTCAGACCAGGGTCTCTCAGATGGAGATGCCAGAATTTGAACCTGGAACCTTCTGTATGCAAAGCAGATGGTCTACCACTGTGCCACAGCACTTCCCCCAAGAGCCTGTGCTTTGTTACTGTTGTTGTTTTAACCCTCTGAGCATTTGCAGCCCCTTCTTACACCAGAGAGCAGGACTTAGGACCACACTTGGTCCCACCTCTAAGAGCCCCAGCTCATCAGCCAGGTTTTTAAATGACAAAGCTCTAAGATCCCTTTAAAATGTCCCTTTCTGGGAGGGGGATATAATCCAAGTCCTAAACATGCCTCCATTCTTATAAATCACATTAATGCTGATGGGGTAGCAAGATGCAATTTATTTTTATGGTTTGATGTTATGGTTCTACAGAAGACCTTCTAAAACAGTAAACTATTTTGTATTAAGTAGTGGGTCAACGTATCAGACGACAGAAATTTCTCGAAGTAGTTCTTTATGAGTAAGCTGGAACTGAACTGAACAGCTCAGCCAGCCTGCTTTTATAGGCAGCTGGCTGTCAACATTGTAACCAGGGCCGTCTTAAGACTATCCAGCGCTGTGGTTCAGAGATCCCTCCAGCTCCCCGCCCCCTCCCCTTTCCCAGCTGGAAAGCTGGAGACACACACTGCCCTGGGGATGCATGCATGTGCGCACTTCACTTGAGCAACTGTGTCTCGTGCACCTCCGAGGCGCCGCTCCCCCCTGACGCCGCCATGCCTTCTGCTTTTCGCCCACCGTGAGCAGGACTGGCAACGGCGATGTCGGACTCTTGCTCCGCCGGGCAGGGCCAGGTGCAGTGGGCCGCCAGAGGGCAGCTGCTTGGTGGTGGCGACGGCGCTGGAAACTTACCAAGCGACAACGCTACTGCGAGGCTCCCGGGGAGCCAGTTTGTCCACCTTGTCCCTGAAGGCTGGAGGGATTTTATTCGCCCCCCCCCCTTGGGGAGGAGCAACAGTCAACAGAGAGTTGTGGCTTTCCCCCTTCAGCTCAGCCCGGCCGCAGGTCATGGTCGCCGCACTGTGTGCTCTGGCTGCGCACCGCGCGCGCGCCAGCCTGAGCAATAAGCGGGAGCCGGAGCAGGTGGCTGGAGAGGCGGGCGAGGGCGGGGCTGCTGGCGGGGCTTGAGGTCAGCTCCTCCGGCAGGGAGGAGGCTCTGGGCACGGCGTGGCATGGCGCAGGTGCCCTCCAAAGCGCCCTCCAGAACTTGGCGCCATGGCACCTTGCGCCAGTAGCCTCTATGGCTAAGACGCCCCTGATTGTAACAACAGCCCAGGGTTTCCCACCTAAATTAACTAACATGGACCTGAGTGAAAACTATATACACAATACCCCTGGTAGCCAGGGTGAGAATTCCAATACATAACATTTGGGACCATAAGCTGCCTCTAAGTAGTGGCTGGAACTGGGGCAGAGTCTCAACACTGTAAACTTAGGCAGATCATGTACATAAGCATATGGAACTGGATTGTACAAAGTTAGACCACCAGGTCCATGTGTCTCAATACTGTCTACTCTGAATGACAGTATCACCTGAAAGTCTTACCTGCAGGTCTTTTCCACCCCTGCTACCTGAGGTCATTTTAACTGAAGTTACTGGACATGCTCATTGTATTCCTGTCTTCAGTTACATGCTTGGTCCTATACAGTCCATTAAGGATACCTCTGTACTCTGGCATAAGCTAGGCCAGAACAGTGCTGCTTCCATATTCACTTCATCTGCACATGGGATTTGGGAGTGGCCCCAATCCTCCTTGCATCTATAGGACTGAAATCTGACATACATGGTGTTATGAAGAAAAGTTGCGTGCTTCAAAAAATGAATTATTTAAGGTTGAAGTCACCTGATGCAGTCCTCTTGCAGAAGTTAGCAGGACTGGCCCTGTTGGATGGTTGGAAGAACCGGGTGTTCAGTGCAATAAATCAATCAATAGATTACTTAGGGCATGTTCACCCATGCAGTTTAATTTGCTTTTGGGCCTCTCTCATGCTAGTTATGTGAGTGTCTGATTGGTCATATGAAAGAATAAATGGAGGGAAGGAATTTGTAATGCAAATGAGCATTCTGCCCACTGTTGGTTCTATGTTTGCACTATAAACCCAATTAAAGCAAGAGGCACTCTGAGCCTCATGTGTAAAAACGACCTCACAAGAATGGCTTCAATGAAATGCCATTCCCTAATATCTTAAAGAAAATACTCAAACCAAATCTGGCAGTGGTGACACAACCGTTTATTGGCAAATCTCATGAATAATTCTTCTTTCTTCTTTGGCGATCACTCATAGCCAAGTAAGATTGTCTTCCATGAAAATAGTCTTAACAGTGAGTCCATAAGTGACTGTGGAGGCCAATTCTGAACCCACACATCTTTCCACAGTGGGGACATAGATATCCGGGCGGGAATTGATCATGGTGAGGGTTTGCCAAACGTGCCTTCCTCTTAGCTTGTTTCTCCTTTTCGCCCTGAGTTCCTGTTTCTTGGTAAAGGCTGTTCTCCAATGGGAGCGCTCTCAGGCCAGTGTTTCCCAATTATCAGTGCTTATACTGTACTACATTTTTTAAAAGATTTGCCTTGAGAGCATATAGAAACACTTTGGATAACAGGTGGAAAATTTTGTTGTCCACCAGTATTTCACTTTCCACTCCTTAGTTTGGAATAGAGTTGTTGCTTTGGAAGACGATAATCAGGCATCTGAACAACATGACCAGTCCAACAAAGCTGATGTTGAAGAATCATTGCTTCACCACTGGTGATCTTTGCTTCTTCCAGTACACTGGCATTAGTTCACCTGTCTTCCCAAGTGCTATGTAAAATTTTATTTTCATCATTTAGCTAATATGTCAGCATTTATTCAGGCAGACTGTGCCCTGATCTTCAGATGAAAGGTGGCATCATAACAACAACAACAACAACAACAACAACAACAACAACAACAACAACAACAACAACATCTTAGGTTGGTTGCCGAATATGGGGAAAGGATGTGAATATGCTTGAATGATTTGTCTGGTTAGACAACTCCCTGAACTCAGGCAGATGTGAGATAAGGAATATGAGATATAAGATGTTTTCCACGTGCATTTTTATGTGGACGAAGTGTTGATAGGAAGGCAGAAGGTAGAAAGAGAGAGGAAACATTATTATTTCTTCTTCTTCCTTAAGCCTGAAGAGCTGTCTCCTGCTGGCTTCAGTCCCTGCATGGGGCTTTCTTGGTCAATAACATCGGATGCTCTCCTTGCTGAAGGAGATGGTCCAAGTGACATGCCACTGCATGAAATTACTCTCGCCTCACCCCTGAAATATCCCAAGAGTCTGGCTCCATTATGACTGTGTACAAAGTCCGGGTCCACAGCCAAACAAAGGGATGAGGAAAGAAAGTGTAAGTTACCATAGCAACACTATCCAGGCAGGCTGGTTTTATCAGCAAGGGGCCTGGCTTTCTGCCTGAGTTACAGGAATCTGAAGCAATTTATTTGCACTGCGAGACAGAAGGATTGGAGAAGAGCAAAGGGAGGGGCGGAAGAGCTTTTGCCTATGTGCACGGTCTGTTTGGCATTTTCAGTAGGAAAGGCTGGTTCACCTAATCCACAGATCCTGCTACAGGATGACAGAAAGTACTTGAACCTCCTATATAGCAGTTGGGGGTTTGGGTTGAGTCCTAGCATTCCATTGTAATTAGGTGAACAGGAATGAAACTTTGTGTCTTGCCCATGATGTAGAAAAATCTTTGCACACGGTGGCTGGTGGGAGTCGTAGTTCCAAACAACTGGAAGGCATCAGACTGGTAAATCTCAAATAGAGTAATCATCCTTCCTTCTTCACAAATTATACCTACCAGTTTACCTGTGATTATCATCTCGGATTCCTTGCTATCAAGTCCCTGGTTGGAATGCCTTTAATTTAAAGGTTCTCCTTTATTTAGAAGTATATTGTTCTTTGTTCGAGAGCATCACACGGTACTCCATAAAAGAGATAACAGAGCTAAATCTGTTGTTGGCTGAATAAGAAAGCTGCTTATGTGCAATATGTCCTGCTTCTTGGTTGCCACCTTACAATCAGCCTTCCTAATCCTCTCTGGCTTGGTTATTTGGAAGCATACTTTCTGCATCGGGGCCAGCCTGGATCAGCTTCCCTGTGCCAATGTTCTCCTCCTGCTTTTGAGTTTCCCACAGGCATCTGGTTGGCCACCATGATAACGGGATGCTGGGCTGGATAGTTCCTTGGTGTGATCTAGCAGAGTTCTTCTAATGTTCTCCCCCTGCCCTGTCATATCATTTAGTGCAATGCCTGCCCATCTGGTGCCTGTGGGTGCCATCACGACTGGCCCATACATGAGGCAGGGTGAGGCTGCTGCCTCGAGCAGCAGAAGCCCCGGGGCGGCACCCCCCCCCCAACCCCTCCGCTACCAGTGGAGAAGTGATGCTGGCTTCCGGCGAGGTAGCAGCACTGAAACCTGGCAAGATCCAGTAGAGCACCTGAGATCTTGCTGGAAGTCAGCACCGCTGTTGCCATTGTGCAATCACAACCGCACAACCCAGGTAAGGGAGGCTGCAGTGGTGGCGTGATGCGGTGGCAGGGTGGCAGCAAGGCGCAGCGGCACCTTCCTGTTTCATCTCAGGGACCCAAACAGGACATGTTGCCCCAGGTGCCATGGTGCCCACATAGGCTTTCATTGGCCCCTTTAGGCAAAAGCCCCAGACTCTGTGCTTTCATTTTTTTTAAAAAAAAAGTAGGTTTCTAACCTGCTAGAAAGAAAATTGTGAAGTAGAATGTGCAGATATCCTTTGTTGTTGTTGTTATAATTTTGTGTTATACCATGCTCACCATAGTGGGCACCATGGCAACCCCGGATTTAGCAGAACTTACAAGGTTCTGGCTACTGGCTCCCATTGACATGGTGGGGAAACTATTTGATGGGCAGGATTGCAAAGTGGTCATGTGCCCCACTTTACAGAGAAGAGTCCTCTGTTTGACATAGTCCTCTGTTTGAAGAGATGTCTAGTCTGAGTCTGCTTGAAATATTAAAAACCATAACGAGAGAGGGAGAGAGAGCAAAGACGTTGAGATTACCCTCCAGATCAAATAGGCATGCAGCTCACCTGATCACAAGGGAGATGTATTGCATAGTAAGCCCGCAACTTACACTGGGGTTACATTCCAGGGATTTCACCTAAGGCCAAAAGCACGTATAGTCAAAACACATTGGGTACAATGGTGGGTGAGGTTGCCAAAGTCATTTCCCCCAGAACCCTGTCTCCTTTTTGCAAATTAAGAACTGCTCAGGAGCCTTTGAACAGATGGAATATTAGAAGATGTAGGAAAGTTAACTGGGCCCTTCCAAGTATCTTGACTTGAAGTTCCTGTCTCCTTAGAGGCACTTGTTGGGATGAAGGCAGCATGGTTTTTACCATGATAAAATTCCTTCATTCATTAAAGAAAAAGATTATTCTTCCAAAGTGAACTTGGATGGATGCTTCCTCACAGGGCTTTGCAAAAACACAACTGGATCTGATGGGAACCTGGCCGTTCTGCTACCAAAGTGCCTATTGAATCTTATATCAATACTAGCTGGCCCGGCCACGCGTTGCTATGGGGTTTTGTGTTAAATGGACCCTTTCCTGTTAAACGGACCTTCAGAGTCCCCTTACCTGCCCTGTCCCAACCCTGACTCCCCTACTGTAAGTTTCAAAAATAAGACTCCCCCACCCACGCATGTTCCTGAAAATGTCCCCACCCCCCACTGCTTTGGCTGACAAAGGCTGTGACCTCCGTGTGCGCAATGCCTACATTTATATATATATAGATTCATGTACTTGTATGTCTGCACACTCAGGTTTATGCATACTTGTGAACTTTGCAAGGCACACGATTACCATTGCACCAGTCTTGTTTTCTTGTTTACAAGTCAGCCTGTAACCTGTTCAGGTCAGGGAAACTGTCTATGCATTTCTCTGTGGAGTTCCACACACGGTGTCAAATTTTAAACTAATTAGTTGAGGAATAGCAATTCCATGCAAACAGAGGCTTGACCCAGGACTCTCTGCATTCCACTGAGGCTTCAAGTGGATGTGTTTTCACTCATTTCCCAGTTTAGCAATTCTTAACAGTTTGGCAGACTTGGAGTAGTTCCGATGGCAGCTGGACCCGACCTCCAAAGGGTGCTTCAGAAAGTGCCCCTCTCTACAGCTAGGGCAGACTCTTCTGCAGACCGTCAAATTGTGCTGCCAATTACACCCAAGAAATGTTGTTTTCTGTGGACATCTCATTGCTTTGCCACATCATATAGCTAGCTGGCTAACATTTCATTTGCAGACTTTTAGAATCTCTCTGGAAGAGAAATAGTACACAAATATATAGCATTTATGAGAAAAGCAGGAATAAATCTGATTTTTTTTTCCAGATGACCTTGGTGTCGCTCTGTAATTATATTAAATGAAACAAGGAAAACACAAAAGATCTACTAGATGTATAAAGAAAGAAAAGTGATGGGGATAATTGAGCCCTCCAATTCTTGAATTAGTATTCAGAATAAGGAAGTTAATTCATTTTGGAAGGCAGCAGCTTAAGACGCCCCTTCCAGACTCCAGACTTTTTGACTCTGGACCTAATGGTTTTGTAGGCACCAGGAGTGGGAAAGTGTTTATCAGGTAACGTGTATTACTTTGCTTGCTTCAGAATGTGGTGAGAAAACCCTGCTGCACTTGGGGGGGCTCCGTTGCTCATTCTGCCGAGTGGGGCCCTGGAATTCTTCCTCAAAGTTCTGCACTGACAGCACCACCACATTCATGTCATGACCTCAGAGTCCAGCCGCAAACAAGACTCAGAACTGAGGCTGCAGAATCTCTAGCTAAAGAAACGGACAAGGAGCCAGACCAGGTTCAGGTTGTGGAGACCACTGAGCCAAAGGCTGGCCGATAGGAGGCCCTCCCCCCCCAGACCCTCCTGTACTACCTGGGCCTGAAGGGTCCCTGAGCAACCAAATGCACTCCACAATGTTTTGTGGCTCAAGTGGCACACTGAGTGTACAATGCAGGAGGCTATGGGATGGAGGAAGCATCACTGGACCAGAGGGTTGGCTCTTTGAAAATGTGAAGTTATCCATAAGCCTGGGAGAAGTATTCTAGAGACCAAGGTGTAAAAAGACTAGGACTAGGTTGTGCTCTCAACTTTTGCTGGAGCAAGTTGTTTACTCAGAGCTGTCCGTGGTCCTGCAACTCCTGACCTGTGAGATTCAGCATCAAACCAGAACATGACGGCTCCCTTCCGGCATTTGTCTAATGGCTCGGCACCAGTGTGCTGCATACCTGCCATGAAAATTACTGATCTAGGCAGCAGAAATACTTTGCCTACACGGTCCACACCTGCTCTTCTCTTAGAACAAGGATAATCAATGTGGTGTCTTCCAGATGTTGTCCATCACATCCAGCAACCATGGTCTATTGCCAGGGATGGTGGGATCTGGAGGGCTACCCCTGCCTTACAAGATCAGTGGGTGGGTAAGGATAAGGGTGACTATACCTTTAAGGGAACTTCCCCTGTGTGGGTTAGAGGCCTAGCCTTCCTCACCCTGGTGCCCTCCATGTTGTTGGTCTACAGCAGCCAACATCTCAGTTCATTGGCCATGCTAGCTGGGGCTAATGAGAGTTGTAGCTCACCTACAGGGCACCAGGGTGGGGCACTTTGAACTAGGTTTCACCAGTGCCACCTGCCCTAGTTGCAGAAAGGGACCCTACTATTCTTCCAGATGTTCATGTAGGCATTACTTGTGGTCCCTTCATTAAATAGGGTAAGGCAACATGTGAATCGGCCCTAGAACTGGTATATAACAAATCAGTCAATTATGTTTAAAATGTTTTATGATGCCATAGTCTCGGAAATGATTTACAGGGGAAGCTGATCCTAGGAAGCTGCCTTATGCCAAGTCATTTGTCCATTTAGCTCAGTATTGTCACTCTGCACAAACAGGCAGTGTTCTCCAGGGTTTGAGAGAAAGGTCTTTTCCAGTCCTACCTAGAGATGCTGGGGATTGAAGTGAGGCTCTTCTGTGTGCTTTACTCAGGTGCTTTACTGCTGAGCTGTGGCCTTTCATATTCATGTTTCACATCACGAGTGTCTGTTGAGGCCAGAGTTTGGTTTGGGCTCTCTGGTGGATATTGTGCACTTGAAACCCTAAGTCCATCTGAGCCACTGGGAGTGTTGCCTTGGCTTCATAACCTTTGCTTGGTTTAGAATCACATTTTGACTTTCATTAGTTCAATTTTGAACAATGTAATTGAACTAATCAAAGTCAAAGTTTTGCCTACATTAAAATGCAAATGGAGCAAATTATTCCAAGTCAGAGTTCACTGAGGTACTCAAAGGAGGTAAATTTGAATTTGAGGGCTTGTCAAAGGAAATTAATACTCGCATTTGATTTATGGATTTTAATAGCACTCTGTTCATTTAATCTCCTGTATATGAATATATTGGCAGCTGCATGTTTGAGTGCATCATGATAGCATACACAAATCTGCTGTGTGTTTCTTTGAGCATGTGTGCACATATTCTGCGTCTGTGTATGCAAGCACTTAGGGAACTATATATTTGTATGTATATGCATGGTTGTACTCTGGCCTCTGACTCTCATTTATTGGGTAAAAATGGGATTAATTTCTAGACTCTTTGGTTGCCATGGCACCTGAGCATCCACAATATATAGTGCTGAGGGATTGACTCTCTGCTTATCCCAAGAGTTTGGGGACACTCTATAAACCAGAAGAATAAAAGCTTCTTTGCTCTTTGTGTGGAGCAAAGAGGAAAAGTCAATGACAGCAGATTACTCATTTGTGGCCCATTCTTTCTATGGTTGGGAACAATGAAAAAAAGACCTAAAGGAGCACACTTCTGTTGAAACCACTCATTAAAAAATGTACACGAGATATTCATCATTGTTCATAATAATATTAACATGAATACTCAAGATTTGTATAATTATAATAATTATACAATAGTGATTTCAAGTGTTTGAAGTGCTTCACAAGCATTATTTAGTTGTAATAGTTACAATACTTACCCTGTAAGATTTTATCTCTTGTTTTTCTGCAATCAAGAAGCATACAAATGTTGTTAAATAAAAATAAATGAAAGATAAAACAGTACTATTCCCTGAGGCTGAGGCCACCTAGTATGTCCATGACAGAGGTGATATTCAACCCGGGGACTTCCTGATTCATAGCTTAGACATTACATTGCATCTGTTGTCATAGTTGTTCAGTGGTTGTTCAGCAACATAGCACAATATAGTCTTGTACACTGAAAGTCTTGTACACAATATAGTCTTGTACACTGCTCTCTGAATAAAATAAGCGAGAGTGGGCTATGTTAATTGGATTCCAGATATCTACCTATCCTGCCTGTTTGAAAAGAAGTGATAGTAATAATTAATGCCATGTTTGGTTAGAAAATTCTGTTAAAGCCATTGCTTGTTCCTTTGGGCTACATAAAAAAAGATGGCAGCAGGGGAAGATAGATGACTAATTGGACTGAGATAGCATCCAATGAAAAACCAATACTGTTGGCTTAAAGACTATGGAATACACATTTTAATGGCAAGACTAGCATGTTCGGTGAATGAAAGGTGTGGAGGGATATACATTAACTGGAGGTTAACAGTATCTATAGTTGTTTTTTTTAAAGTGTGGCAAGAAACACATGGATAGTGGTGATTCAATAGGCACTGTGTACCTTTGGACAAATTTCCAGATCAGACATCTGAGCAGTCATAGGCTAAGGCAGCCTTCACTAACCTGGTGCCCATCAGATGTTGTTGGATTAGAACTCCCATCCAGTGGCAGAGCTTCATGCTCCGGCATTGGGGGGTGGGGTGGGGTGGCAAGAGCAGGTGGGGGCGGGGCTGTCCCACATCCTGGGGGCGGGGGAGCAGCCACAATGGCACCCTGCTGGGATCGCGCTGCCGGGGGTGGCGCACTCCCCCACATACTCCTCTTCGTCCGCCAGTGCTCCCATCAGCCAGCAAAGGCATGAAGTTGGCAAAGGCTGGGTTAAGTCAGCATGTAACCATCAAAATGCAGCAGGAAGTAATAATGTGGGGGAAAGAGACCCCTTGGTTCTCCTAGCAACCAGCTCTTTAACCTCTTGAGGAACTGGGTATTTTTACTGAAGTTCCAGACTTTATAACCATTTATTTGTTTCCCTAATCCAACTCTATTTCCCCTGCAGTTTTCTAGCCAGCCCATGCTATATAGGACTAAGCCACATAAATCATTCATCCAGGTAGGAGCAGTTCTGTATGCCCACTGAAGGGGCCTTCCAATTACTTCACCGCCAGCACAAATTAAAGGGTCCCCACAACTCTGCAAACCTCTGAATAACAACAGAGTGATCCACAATCTGTGTCTTGATGGAGCAATTAGAGAGCCATTCTGATGCAAATCCAGTGATGAGAACACAGCCCCAGTTTGTATGTTTAGAAATCTTGGCCAAATAATTGAATAAATAATTGAACCAGAAGACAGAAAAACCAGTAGGAGAACACTTCAATCTCCCAGGACATTCTATACAAGATCTCAAAGTAGCTGTCTTACTACAAAAGAATTTCAGAAATAGACTGGAAAGAGAAGTTGCTGAATTGCAACTTATCACCAAGCTCAAAACCATGGAGGGACCTGGTTTGAACAGAGATATCGGGTTCTTATCTCATTATACATGATAAGCGATCTTCAGCCATCTCAACCCTTGCTTTTTCATGCAAAACCATTTGCAGTCGTTTGCGGTCATCAACAGCTATCAGTCAGTCAATCACCCATTTCCACCACCCTTCTGAGTGATCCCCCCTCCCCATCCCCACCCCTCCCCACCCCTTCTCTACATAAGTGCCTGGAAACTTCCATTTCACTGTATCTGAAGAAGTGTGCATGCACACGAAAGCTCATACCAAAATAAAAACTTAGTTGGTCTTTAAGGTGCTACTGAAGGAATTTTTTTATTTTACTTCGATCCAGACCAACACGGCTACCTACCTGTAACCAAATAATTGAATCTCACTCTCCCCTCCCCTGCTCCAAGCCTCTATAAGGTGATATTGTCCTCTGCTGGTTGAAATGCTCCACTGAAGCAGAGCATCTGGAATTCAGAATTAAATTTCCAAAATTTTGCAGTGAGGAAGCCCACATTCCATGTTTCGAATATATCAGAAAACTTACACATTGGTTAATTGGCACACTTTGCTCCCAGAGTATAGTTTGGAGGGGGGAGTGAAGTTTGGCAGAATCTGATGTTTTGTTCACAGTTCCCCCACCCCCAAAAATGTATTTCCATGAACCCATGGAGCTTTAAATTGTGTGTGTGTTTTGGTGAGTTTAATTCCCTCCCCAAGCTGAAAGTCTCCCCTGTTGCTGCATTGTCTTTTCCCACTCCCCTAAAGACGGAGGCGTCCACTGAGCAGCTTGATGTGGGTGTGTTTTATATTGCTGAAGGGGTGAGCAGGTGGCCATTACTATGCTATGCAGGTGGCTGCATAAAGCCAAGTGATATAACATTTGGGGATGGCATTGTAGCAACTCTCCTGGGGAATCATGCTTCCATCGACTAGGGCAGGCATGTGGGGCTATGGTTGTTAGCCAAGATTTCAGTGCATATTGTTAAGGGTTACTACCATGGCAGTTTCCAGTTTTCTTTGTGAGAGATATCGGGGAGAGAGGCTGGGAGGAGAGGAATAAAACGTCAAAGCAGACACAAGAGAAAAAAGCTTGGAGTCAAAGAAGCAGGGCAGAACCATTTGTAGCTCTCACCTGCTTACCTGCAATTGCTGCTCAGTGGGAGCTGGCTGCTCTGTTGGGCATAATTTATTGAGTGTAATTAACTCCTGCTCCAGTTTTCAAATTGGCACTGTTATTACTTATTTCTGCTGCAGAGGTGCCTGGAGAGTGTGGAAGGAGCCCCATTGCGCTAGATGCATATACATAACAAATGGAACAGCTGACCCTTTCCAAAAAAGGCTGCAGCCAAACATGGGAGGTGATTTGGGTGGCTCCTACAAAAGAGAGTTTGCAAAAAGTATTTCTGATTGGAGGGCCAAACATCAGTCCTGTATGAAGAACAGATTTTACTTTATGTATTATCTTTCTGCATAAGATGTGCTCAGAACCAAGTGGGTACAGCTCATTGGAAGCCACGGCGACTTGGGGTGTGATATGGATCTGGTGATCTGCAGAGCAAGATTACGGTACTTCTGCTATGCATTACTGTCTGTACAGTGGAACCCTGGTTTTCAAGCGTCTTAGAACCCGAACGCCAAAATCCGAGAAGCAATTGTTTCCATTTTCGAACGCGCCTCGGAAGTTGAATGGCTTCCGCTGCATGTTTTTCCATTTTTTCAATGGATTTTGCCAACTGCCCATTGATCCTCAGTTTTTGATTACGGATTACGTTCGAAAACTGAGGTTCCACTGTACTTTTCGACAGCTGCTGTTGCTGTTATTAAAAGGTACTTAGCACTAAGAATTTATCTGCAATTTTTTCTATGCGCAGGGAATTCCCATGGGGAAACAATTCAGGCATCCAACCTCACTCACCCAACTCATACATATATTGCCTGGACGCTTGAAGAAAAAGCTTTCCGATTTGTTTTTACTGATTGTATACAGTGAATGTTTTTACTGATGGTATAAAATGGTCCTAAGATGCATGGCAAGTAGTAGAGGCAGAGAAGGAATAATGATGCAGGGAGAAAGGGTCAGCCTGGTGTAGCAGAGTGCTGGACTAGGACCAGGGAGATCCGGTCAACCTCTCTTAGCCTCACCTACCTTACAGGGCTATGGTGTAGGCTGGGGAAGAAAGAAAGAGAAGAATGTATGTATATCACCTTAGAGTTCCTTAGAAGAATGTTGGACCATAAATGGAAAACAAATGAATACTGGCAAAGAAAGGGTCAATACCAACAAGAAATGCTCCTTGTGTGTTCTGTTCTCTTCCCAGCTTGCTTTCCCTTTCCCGGCTTGCTCCCCCCCCCCTTCTTCTGGCTCTGTTCACTGCTTTGGGCAGAGCTGTGGACATTTAAAAGGTGTGGGGCTGGGCTGGGGGCAAGGGGAGGGGGTAGAAATCTGTGAAATGTCATGTAGAACTTGCTTTAGCCAGGGGCTGGGTAGGAGGGACAGGAGGAGAATGAAAAGAAGGTGCTGCTGGGTGCAGTTTGTACGCCTGGTTAGATCATAAAAGTTTTTAAAGAAAGAAAGACTTACTTTTTTAAAAAAAGGTGGATGAGGAGAAACCAAACAATGGCCAGGAATTTGCCCAGATGGGAAGGGAATTTGCCCAGATGGCCACCCGTAACATTAAGTGGCATGGCTGCAGTCAGATTAGCACCTGGCTTAAAAAGTAATTATTTTAACACTAAGGAGGAAATTTGGAAGTTGGAACATTAATTAGGGCAAGGCGTGCGCTTAAATGCAGACTACACAACCTGTTCACAAACACCACATATATTGATTGGACCAGATGTACCCTAACGGAGGCAGGCCCTGGAAAGGAGAGGCTGTGGAGGTTCTGGAAAGGTTTTGCTGAAAAGGTAAATTTTGGAAAAAGGAGGGGCTGACTTTATGACCACCACGGATGAGCTTTTTCAGATATTGGGTGTAGTGTAGTGTGGTGGAACAAGGCACAGAGGCGGGTAGAGTGAGAGAAGGAACAAAAGTGCATGTCTAAAAGGGAAGGGGTGGAAAGAGAGTCATCTGTGGCAGAGAGGGAGGTAGCTTTAAATTTAAGGACTAGGAGCTGAAACAAATATGGTTTTCCACACGGAGAGGAGTGTGAGAGCAATAAAAAGTTGATTTTATCAAGATCCTGGAAAGTCGTTTTTCTTTTAAAACAGCTCACACTGCACAAATAAGATTTAACACCTGTGACCCACCTAGGTGTGCATCTCCCCAAACTGACGCTTCAATATATCGGTAGAAAATACTCATTTTGCGCCAGATGTGCTTGTACCTGCACACCCACTTTGTTAAGCAACAGAAGTAAATGGTATAGGGAATAATAACCAGAGCGGTTGCCATCTATTAGCAAATCACTCCTAATTGTCCTCTAGCACAAGCAGCAGTCTTCAGTAAGTTATGTTAGTCAAGTGAATCTGTCTGGACCCTCTGAGATCCTTCTCTGGGTGCTCCCACCCAAACAGGCTCAGAGGGTGGCAACAAAGGCTGTGACCCTTCCTCATGCGGAATGCAGTCCTGACTGAGGCCTCCCTGGTGCCAACAATGACAGGTTAAGACTTTCTGTGCCCAGATAAGACTCTTCTCTTCTTCTGCACATTTGAGCAGCTACATCAACGCTTAATGTTAGTGTCATACCGCATTGTTGATAATCTTTTTGTCTATTTATTTTCTGTGAAGGCTGGTGTTGCTTTATGTTTAATACATTGATCTCTTGTTAAAATTTGATGGCCTTTGTTTTTCACAATTTTTATGTGTTTAAACTTGATTGTAAAGTTTACTAAAGACCTGAAGGGGTTTTGTTGGGGGGGGGGAACCATAATAACTTTGGGATATCATAAAGCCCGGGATGGGAGGGACGGGGAAGTCGAAATTGTGCTATGAAATGAGTTTATATAATGATTGTTTATTCTTTCTTGTTATTGTATTGGTTTTTTTGGAATTCTTTCTTTTTTCTTTTCTTTTTTTCCGCGATTTTGGTGTGTTAGTTTTTTTTTGTTGTTTTTTCTTTTTCTTTTCTCTTGTTTGAAAAAATCCAATAAATATATTTTTTAAAAAATAAAAAATAACTTGGGGGGGGGGTTCCAGGGTTTTTTCTTCATTATTTTGGCTTTGTTTCCCACCCTGCCCACTACCCCCAGGCTTTTACATCTCTACTAGAGATTGCCTTGTGTTAGGCAACCAACCAATCTTAATTATTTGATTAACAGTTAAAGTGTGCCCCTATTTCTCTTCCAGTTCCTCCTTGCAGTACAGACCAGAGTTGAACATGGCTTTGAAATCTGAAGGAAATAAGGGGACTTTTGCTTTGAGCCAAAGACAGAAAATCTTCCTTTTTCCCCACCCAGTCCAATGGCCCATCTAGTCCAGCATCCTGTTCTCACAATGGCCGCCCTAAAGCCCCTGGGAAGCCTGTGTGCTGGGTTCGAGTGCAACAGCATTCCCCCCCTCCTACAATTCCTAGAAACTAGTATGTAGAGGCCTAATGCCTCTGACAGTGGAGGTAGACATAGAAGCTTCAGATCTTTCCCCTCATACCATATGGTACTCAGAACAATTCTATGATAAGTAACGTAAGTTGGAGGCTGGAATGGAATTTATTCAGCAGCCAGGCCCCCTTGGCTGAGCCATAGGCACCCTGCCTCAAGTGCAATGAGGAGGAACCCATGTGACTGTATTTTGCTCCCGAAGGCATCTGTGCTGTCAATATTAAAGGGAGAAGCTTAAGATGCCTGATGGAATCCTGCATTTAGGTGAAGCCAAGGTAGCCAGGTTTGGGGAAGTGTCGATTGGCTGCTAATTATCAGCCACCCAAACTGCTGTCAAGGCTGCAGAGGCTTCTCGTAAAAGGGGCTGGAGATTTTTCTTTGGGACCCTCAGTGTTACCCCGTTAACTACAGTTAAGAATGTTACTCTTGTGTTGGGAGCACTTTTTCGACTCCTGGTCCAGCTGGGCTCTCCGGGCTTCCACTGGTATATTGTATTCCCTACCAGCACATGGATTCTTCTCTGCCACTGCACCGCACAAGGTGGCAAGACCAGGATAGGAAGTTCTGGGATGGTGACGTCGTAGCTCACAGTGCCATCCTTGCTGAGGAAGAAACACTTGTGGGTGCCAGAGATCAGGGCCCTGATTACAGTGCCGGGTGTCTCGCGCCGGCTGCTCTCCTCAACAAGCCCACCGATGACGAAGATCCCATTGTCCATGGTCACAGCTGTGGATTTGTAGCACTGAAAAGCCAGAGGCACCTGATTCCACACATCGGAACCTGTTTCATAAATCAGAATGCCCCTGTGAGCAAGGCCGCTTGCCCTTGTGTGAGAGAAGCCTCCAATCAGGTAGAGCTTGTTTTTCAATGTGGCAGAGGCAAAATGACTCACTGCAAATGGCAGGTTGGCAATGGGAGACCAGGACTTCTGCACTAGGTCAAAGCTTTCTGCAGAATCAAGCACACTTCGGCCACTCCGACCCCCTAAAGCATACAGCTTCTGCTTACATGCTAGGAAACCATGTTCTCGCCGAGGGGTGGACATGGATGGCAGCTGCATCCACTGGCCGGTAAGAGCATCAAACTCATGCAGGTTCCCTAAGACGGAGCCATTAAGCCTTTGTCCCCCAGAGACGTAGAGCTTGTGCCCCACAGACAAGAAGCCAGAGGAATCTAGATACATCAGGGGTGGTATCTCCTCCCAGCTTTCTGTCTGCAGGCTGAATCCCAGGAAGTGAGTTTTCAGACGTTCAACTACGCCTCCCTGCATGTTGCTTACAAAAAGGCCCAAGCTCACAATCCAG
The DNA here is from genome assembly GCF_963506605.1 of Zootoca vivipara. Lineage (NCBI taxonomy): Eukaryota > Metazoa > Chordata > Lepidosauria > Squamata > Lacertidae > Zootoca > Zootoca vivipara. Next base: position 51,872,467 of record NC_083277.1, read on the forward strand.
TCATCGTACATGCCGTGCCTGAGGCCCCCACTCTTCCGCAACCTCCCTTCTCCATCTAGCTGCTCCCACTGCAGGTGAGCATGTCCATATTCTTCAATTATGTCCTTCTGGACTATAGTGATCTCCTCGGAAGTAAGAAGCGGGAGGCGGACTTGTTTCAGCAGCTTCTTGATCAGTGAGAGATGCTCAGCTGGTTGAGACCTCACCCAGCGCTGCACAGCATGGTAGACGATCAGCTCAGAAGACACCAGGAGTTTGTCTGAGGAGACAATGCTGATCACCGTGCTGGGATCCAAGCCTGGAAAGGCCTCGTGTTGAGAAAGAGGTTCAAAGTTAATGGTGATGTGGCGTGCGGCCACACCAAGCAAAGCTTGGTGGTTGTGAGCATATGCCAAAGCATAAATCCCCAGGCAGCTGTCCATAGAAATGCTTTCAGCAAGGAATCTGGTGAGAGAAAGAAATTAAATATGGATCAGTGGGGAACTGCAGGGGAATTTCACTCTCCAGATGGTGAAGGAGACAGCTCTTCGCGCTCAGCAGCAAAGGGACTGGCATGCCCACTGGCATTCTGACCTGTTATCCCACCTCCAGAGACCAACACATGCCGGTTAAAATAAGTTTGCCAAGGTGTCTGAAAAACATACATTTTTTATATGTTGCCAGCAACCCGCTCAAAAGCAAGATGGTTCAAGTGGAGCTGGAATTGTTTGTGGCATCTGTCTCCAGGCTCAGGAGGAAAGAGATCACTTTAAAGGATGGGGGAAATGCATTGGAAGGTAGCAGGTCAGGACTTTTGAGGAGGAAAGCTGAAACAAGCCACAGTAAGGGAAATGTTGGACACCTGAATGAATGGAACAAAATGGGATAGCCAGAGGGATTGAGTTGTGGATATGGAGGAATGATGCAGCCAAAATATATGTGATTTGCAATAGTAATTGTGAGCTACGAATAGGCCCTTCCATGTTAAATAGCACTTGTGTCAGTGTGAAGTTAGGAGTATAGGCAATAGGAAGGATCTGCATGCATCCCATCGTTCATTTTTCCTGATCTCTCTTTCCTCCAGGAAAATTCCCTCAGTTACAAAGTGAAATTAATTTAAAGGCAGTAATTGTGGAACTCCAACTGTCCCATAGCAGTTTACTTGCTGCTGAGGCCCCAGTTGAACATTACAACAAGGCACTCAGCTGTTAGTAAACTGCTGTGGGACAGCTGGAGTTCACCAATTATTGTCTTTAAATTAATTTCATTTTGGTTAATGGGTAATGCGGTGGAATTTTTGGAGATTGATATCCTCTGTGAACCCCCAGAATTAAGACAGCACTGTGTGAACCAGTAAATTTTCAGTTCTTGTTTAGCTTGCCAGCCAATACGTCTGTGTTGTCTGGGGCCCAAGTGAACATAGTCCTTGATTTCTTTGACAAACTAGGCAAAGCTCAAGGTACAGATGCCTGTCATTTTAATGAATGAAAACTCAAACTCGCTTTTGACATAAGCTCAGACATCTTACATTTCTCCAGACGCTGGTGCTAGGTTCCTCCCCAATGCCACAGCTTGCCGCTGCAAGAAGCAGCAGCAGCAACAACTGCACTGGGCACTGTTTCCCACCCCAAACAATGCTTTAGACCTAGTGTCATTCAAGGGCATTGTCTGTGTTTATATTCAGGTCATTGTGGGGCAGGGGAGAAATAATAGCTGCCTCCCCCCAAAGAAAGTTGGGAAATATTCAGTGAAAAATTGTTTTCTAAAAGAAAAGCCTGAGATATATTATCAGAAAAATGTCTTCTGGGAAATTTCAGCTCAACTCTAGATTGTGCCTTCATACAGTGGTACCTCGGGTTACAAACACCTCGGGAGTTACAGACTCTGCTAACCCAGAAGTAGTACCTCGGGTTATGATCTTTACCTCAGGATGAGAACAGAAATCGCGCGGTGGTGGGGTGGCGGCAGTGGGAGGCCCCATTAGCTAAAGTGGTACCTCAGGTTAAGAACAGTTTCAGGTTAAGAACGGACCTCCAGAACGAATTAAGTTTGTAACCAGAGGTACCACTGTATCTCTTAAGGATTCTACCCACTGACCCAAGGATCCCCAGTCCCAGCTCCAAAACAAGATCTGTTTACCTGCCAATAATCTCCTGCAGTGGGCGGATGACAAGCCTATTGGCAGCTGTGAAGAGATCCTGAGCAGTCTCTGGTGTAAGCAACAGCTCTCCAGTGTAGAGATAATCTAGAATTTTTTGAAGGACAGAAGAGGGCATGTCTTCGAACACAACTTGCCTTTCCCAGCATTCTCTAAAGGGCCTGGTGAACATGGCCCGGAAGTAAGGGCTGAATGAGGCCAACAATGCCCTACAAAGAGAGGCAGCAAAGTGACTACGTCAATAAAACAAAAAGTCAGCCCTATGTTATGCATAAAAATGCTAAGCTTCTGGGGTTACATGATCCTTCAGAACAGGAATATATATCTGCCACTCCGGATGAAATAATTCTAAGGACACTCATGTTCACTATCTCAGTTATCCCTTACTCGGGAATATTCCTCTTCTTCCATGTACTACTGCTGCACTCAGTTGATTTGCTCTCTGTGCTTTCATTCCCGTAGCAGGTTTGCTAGTCCAGCTGTTAAAGACACAGAACCTTCGTCCCTTTAAAAAAGAGTCAGCAGCCTGTAAGCAGGCCAATATCAGCCCATGGGATGGCCGCTGCCGGATCAGCTCAAGAGATTTTGCCACCTGAGGCGAACTACAAAATTGCTTCCCCCCCAGGGAAGAAGGGGTGAGTGAAGTTGTACATCAAGAACAGGGTGTGAATAAAGGCCACTGCAGAGGTGGCATGGGGAGGGCTGTCAGGGAGGCAGCAGATCTAGCCTCCAAGGAGCGTGCTGCAGCAGTGAATGATCCCTTTCTTGCTGCCCCTGTGGATCCTGCCGCCCGAGGCAGTTACCTCACACCTTGCCTTATGGGTGATCCGGCCCTGGGCACTGTAAGGCCTAGTCAGCACAAGCAGCAGAATGGACTGTATCACTTCCAACTGCAGGTGGCCAATTACATTTTGGAAAGTTTCCTTCATAAGCTATCTGCATAATTAGCACAACAAGAATGGTTCTAGAACCCTGGTGTACAAAATTTAATTTACAGGAGAGCACCCCCCGCCCAATACACACCAAATCTTTCCCCCATTTAGATACTTTCAGAAATCCATTTTTTATTTTGGATCTGAAGGAAATTGTGCTCTCCCAGTTGTCTGCAACAAATGGTACTCAATGTCTCTGAAGGTGAAGGTTTGATTTAGTTATCATGGCCAATGACCATTGAAACCTTATCCTCCATGAATCTCCCCAATCCTGTTTTAATATGGTGACCCTCACCAGACTGGATGACAATGAAATCCATAAATCAGTTGTGTGTTGTGTGAAAAAAGTACTTTGTTTTGTCTGCCCTGAATCTCCTGCCAAACACTTTAATTGGGAGAGCGACACTCCCACGATTCGAGCGGGGGACAGACGGACATATTCTCTATCCACTTCCTCCACACCTTGCATAATTCCATTAATCTCTATAAATCTAAATGATAAGCCTTAATTTGTATAAACCTCTCCATGAGTGGGATTTCTGCTAATCTTCCCTCCTTCCCACCCCATTAAATGAACCAATGTCAGATGTGAATTGCAAATGTAAGCTTTTAGAGGCATATGACTAGCACAAGAACCTGAGCCATTGGCTTATTCGGAATGGCAGTGATCTGGCGGGATGCATTGTGACAAAGATTATTACACTCTTGTGTCAGAGGCTGTGTTTCTCCCATAGAGCCGGACGGTCTCAGTGCTAATGTGCATACTCTGCACTTGCCTAGGCAATTTCACCTCCCTAGGCAAAGCATCTGCTTCGCTGGCTATGGATAACACGAGCCGTTTCATCAGGCCAATATTCACTAGCAGGTTGGAGACCAGCAAAATCCAGGAACTCACCTGTGACAGGAGAAAATCCTTCCTTCGGCCACCAGGGTGGCATCACAGAGCTGGCGGGCCTCATAGAGCTGTTTTAAGCCTGTAAGGAAGGGGAGGAAAAAACCGAGTTGGTGTGTTAGATCCTGACCAGAAACAAAAAGGGCAACAAGAGGTAGACCTGTCCAATTGGTCATGGAAGACAAGCACAGAGAATTTGGGGGTTGATGTTGAACCCCCTGTTTCCAGCAATGCTCCTGGTTTAAGAGCATATTAAGGCACTATTCTGGACATGTTCAGTTATTGAAATTTCTTAGTCCTGCTAGAAACTCATTGGGTTCTGTTTCAGCTTTGTTTTGCTACGATGACGGCCAAAAGGGGCATCGATACGATACGGAGCTGAATATCTACATTCAAGACACATATCCAGGCACTTGTCAAGGGAAGATTGGGGGGGGGGGATAGACTGTGTATTTCTATATTCTGCAGTAAACTTACCCTGAATTGTGTAACATCCCAAAGAGGTAGAACTCAAGCTTATGTCATCCATTCCACTGCTACCCTGTTCCTTTTTGGTGTCCATAATCCACCTGCAGGTTCAAGAATCTCTAGAAAAAATGACTCCTCTGGGACTCACCAACCAGTCATTTCTAGGGAAGAAGAGAGAGCCTCCAATTGGCAATGAGATGTTGGGAGTGAGCCTCGTGGGAGTTAGAATACTGATCAGGTGGAGCTCCAGGACACACCACCATCAGGCCAAATATATCCTCACAGATACTCCTGAAACCCATTGTTATATAATACATTGGAAACCTGGAGGACTTTAAAAAAACCCACCTGTAGTCTGAACTACATGGCCATGGCCATAATCACTTTGAGGCCTGACCTATTCCTAGTGCTTTGTTCCCCTACAAAAATGTTTAGGGGTACTCTCATTTTCCTACTCTTATTGAAATACTGCCCCTCAATGAGGCCGAACTTAGATTCACAAAATGTTTAGGGGTATGTGTCCCCCCATAAAAAAGCACTGCCTAATCCTATCCCTCTTCTTCAGATCTCCATTGATTATGTAGTGTCTTCTCCTCACAGGTACTTAGGAATAATGTTCCCTGGATCAGGTACTTAGGAATAATGTTTTCCTTCTTTGCTGCCTCTTGAATAGTCCACCTTCCCCTGGCCTTGAGCTTAAGAGAGGGGGGAGAGCGTAACTCAGTGGCAGAGCACATGCTTGGCATGCAGAATGCCCATTGTCAATCCCCAGCATCTCCATTTAAAAATTAAAATGGGAAGCAGGCAGTGGGAAAGACTCCTGCCTGAAACCCTAGGCAGCTGTAGCCAGTCTGAGCAGACAATACTGAGCTAGGTGGACAAATAGTACAAGACAGGCTTTTATGTTCTATGAAAGATGGTGTATCTTTCGCCCTGGAACACTTCAATGACTTACAACAAGGGTAGGGGACCAGGGGCCCTTTAGGCGTTGCTGGATTACAGCTTCCCTCTCATGCTGGCTAGGACTGATGGGAGGTGCAGTCCAACAACATCCGGAGGGCTACCGGTTCCACTCCACTGAGAGATTCCCATATCCTGTATCTTCCTAACCCTTTTGTTCCCAAATGACGCTCACAAGGGTCTTCAGTCCATCTGGTTGCTACCAAGAACTGGTTTCAAGATGGTGCCTGTACCTGAGACAGGGATTAGTTGGTTGATAACCACTTTGGGTTATTATAGGGCCTGGAACAAATCCTGGTGGAGAAGCAGTCCCAAAAAAAAGTGGAAGAAATGCAATCCCAGTGCTACTCAACATGGGTCTCAGCACATAGTATGAGGTGGTTTCACATATAAAGAAGAGGGCTGGTGTTCTGGTTTTGGTTGCTAGCCATTTGGTGAAACCAAAATATTTAGGCCATTGTGCCAGAAGTGTGAATCGCAGAGCACAAGAACAACTCTAAATCCCTAAGTATAGCCAGATCACCCATTATGACTATAAGCCTTGACACAGGCAGGCAGCAGCCAATGAGCTGTTACTCTTTTACAATTCCCATTTCTTATTTGCATATAGGAGACCAACAAGGCATATTTTAAAAGCCACTGGCTGGGCTGGTAGGTGCAGAGGGAATCACGTATTCTTTCATATGTAGCCCCCTTTCAAAAGTTTTACCTTTACAAGTGGAGGTCAGATTTTTAAAAGTCAAGGAAATCATGCAGCTGCTGCGTTCTGAAATAAGAAACATTTGATAGCTGCAGAGCTCAGAGATGAGGTACTAATAGCCACTTGTTGGGTCAGTTGCCATCCAGTGAAGTACTTGAGGGTGGGTTGCCAAGCTGTTAACAATGGATGTTGGAAACAAAAAGAGCTAATGGATGGGTGGCTTTTTAAAAGAAGTGGGGCAAATGGGTGGCTTCTATGCCAAGTCAAAATTCTTTGAGGATGGCCCTGCGTTAGGGGACTCATCCTTTTAAATATGGAGTATCTACTTATTGTACCAGCAACCTTGGATTGCAGCCTCCAGCTACGTACACTTGCAATGGGTAAACACAGGCAGGGGTGTACATAAAGCTGTATCCCTACTGTAGCGGACAATATACCTTGGTACTTTAGGGCTCACCTGGAGGCCACTGTGACACACCATACGGAAACCGTTGGTTGGCATCTGTGTCTGTATTGGGAGACAATGGAGGAGTGCGCCTTTGAAAGGTTACAGCGCCTGTTGTGGCTATAGAGACCAATACAGGAGAGAGATGTTTTATTGCAGTTGGGCAGATAAAGGCATACCATGGTGCTGATCCAGGTGGACCATGGTGTTTCTTCTCTCTGCGCTCCTCCCGGCAATCATTCCTCCTCTGGTCACTGCTACGGTCTGTCTTCAGGCGCTGCAGTCGTCTGGGATTCCCACATGGTGGGGTTGATGTTGCCCACCTTCACGTCACATTTGCAGACATCTTCGTAATGCAGAGTTGGTCTGCCAATGGGCCTGGTGAGTAGGAAATTGCCCAACTGTATGTCCGCAATAGCAGTTTTGTTCAGATTAGTGCTATCTGCTCTGCTTGTCTCCATTTAATGCTGTTTATTCATTTTTATTATTATTTATTGAATTTATATACCCCCCTATACCCGGAGGTCTACTGTTACTGTTGATCATTTAATTAACTTCCATTAGATTTTTTAAAATATAAAGCACTGCCCCATGCCACTGGCCCCTCCTGGTAGGCAAGACGAAGTTCCCCCGTGCCACAGAAAAAAGATCCTTACTGGCATTTAGGGGGTTAGATCCAACTAAAACGTTGCACTCTATTATGTGGTAGCCACTCAGAATGCTTCTACGTAGCTAAGTCACATGGGTTGTAATAATATTTCTTTACCATATGGACAGTTCCAAAGCACATGGGGCAACTCTGCGCCATCAGCCCCTTGGAACAGGCAGTGTTGGTTTTAAGACCATCCACACAAAGCCAGGGTCATCCATGTAGTAAGAGGATTTCAAACATTACAGCCCCTGGCTAGAATGCTGTCATGTGAATTAGGAATGGGCACAGTGTCTTTGCATTATCCGCACAGGTGATGGCATATAATTATTGTATTATTGCCATCATGTTGTAACAAGGGGGAATTTCAGGTTTGAGCACATTAGCTTGGAGCGCATCCCATGTACATTTTGTCAAATGCTGCAGCCCAAAACACTTAGTTTTCACCTGGAATAAGCCATGCGGTAGATTTAGAAATTCAGTTTTTAATTGCAGTCAGCTTTCCTGATCTTCCTGCTGGTGGTTGGCATCTCGTTAAAAATGCCACCCAGCAGTGTGCAGGCTTGGTGTCAAAGACTGTGTGCACGTCCCCATCTGGCTCCATAATTACTACCTTCACATCAGCAGAGGAATGTTAATAGGTAATATGTAAACACAAAATCTTTTATGTTTACCTAGTAAACATCTGGATGGAGAGCTTTGGATAATCTCCGATTGGGCAAGAAAAACAAGGGCAGAACAGAATTGTGGAGAATGAAAGCAGGAGGACACCAACAGAGCTCTGCATGGGGGAAGGACTGGAGCGGCATGGAGAAAGCTTCTGAACAACTTTAGGGGCCAGCAGAACTTGAATAAAATAAGTTTATGGATACAGATATATTTTTAAGGCTATATTAGCGGCACATCAGAGCAACTCAAGTGTCCTTCTGCATCTTGTTTGCTTCTCGGTTTGCAAACCTATCTTGCAGGGTGCAGGGGGAGAGAAACCTTAGTCTCAGGAGCCCCGTGTGGCTCCTCAGGCCTTTCCTATTGGCCCTCTAGTCTAGACTCTCCCTAGGTTGAGTGGAGGATGGGCTGTGTGAGAGTGTGTAGGAGCTAGTCTACTGTACAAAGGTAAAAGGCACATTTGCTCCTCCACCCAGTTTTGTCTCTGGCATTGCCCACCATTTTCATGCAGCTGCCCATCAAAGTTAGTCAACATGACTAGCTTAGGTTCATGAATTTCAATGGGTCTATTCTGAGTATGACAGAGTGGAATACAACTCATTAGGTTGGACCAAGGCTTAGCCATGCTTAGAGTTACTAAAAGAAAGGGAACATTTAAGTCCATTGATTTCAATAGCTCTACTCTAAGCATGACTACGTCTGGGTTTATTATCACACTATTAATCATCATTGTAGTAGGAAATAAATTTATTACAAGTTCCCCCCTTTCCTTTTAATGTTTCTTTTCCCTTTTCTTTTTATGTGTACATAAATGTTTTGCTTCTTTGTATTTAATATGCTTTTCATTTTAATGTTTCATTGCTTTCTATTGTTTGAGTTCTCTTTTGTTGGGGGGGGCATTCCTCCTACGCTGCAGTTTGGAAGTACAAAATACAGCTGAACAAACAAACCAATATTTAATTTTCATCAATAGTGGGAGCTCCCTTGTTCTACATTTCAACATGCCCAAAAGAAACAATATCTCCAAGTTCAGATAAGTAAATACTTTTCTTAAAAATAAAATAAAATACGGACTTGGTGACAAAAAGCAGTATATAAACACATTGGGTTGGGTGGGTTTCAACTAAAGTTATTGCATGTGTAGAATGAGGTCCACTTGTGCACTTGTTCCCCCCTCTCCCCCTCATGCCCCCTAAAACTGCTCTGAAAGACAGTGGGCTGCTCTGAAGGGTTGAAGGAAACCCCAGAAGAGATTTACAGGGAGAGGAAAGGAAGGGAAAGTTGTTGCATGATTAGACCTTGTTCCTCATGCTCGTACCTCCCTGCTTAGCACTACAGTGAATTCTACCCAATAAATATTATAGTAATAAAATAAATAGCAATCCTCAAGTTTCCATGTGGAGATCTGCATTTGATTTAGTTTTTCTTTCTACACACCTAAAGGTGAAAAAGTCATACCTCGGGTTGCGATCGTTGCGGGTTGTGCATTTTCGGGTTACAGACGTGCTGAACCCGGAACTTCGGCAGAAGCACTGAATCGTGTCACGTGCGTGCGCAGACGCAGCGCTGCAGGTTGCGAACGCTGTGGGTTGCGAACGTGCCTCCCGCACGGATCACGTTCGCAACCCGAGGTTCCACTGTATAATATTTGCAGTCTTTGATAAATCCCTGTCAGTCACAACTGTATTTAGTTTGCATTGGGAGAGGTCTGATTACAGAAAATGTCAGAATTATAAATGTCTGCTCAAAATACCAAATGGCTCCAGTAATTCCAATTACGTGCCCAAGTCAGGTCAACCTTGGCATCATCTCTAGGAAGAGGTGCTCAGTTTTGGCAAATTTTAAATCCGAAACCTGACAGACCAAAATAAATCAATAAATAAACCAGCCATCTCTTCTGCTAGATTCTGCATTTATTTCTTCAGAGCTGATAAATTTAAGGCAAAAAAGAAAAAGGGAAAGCTGAATGCTCAATAGCTTCATGAGACTAATTATGATAAACAGCCCCATCGCAGTTAATATCCGGCCATTAATTCCCAGATGGAGCTGTGGAAAATGTCAGGATTGGAAATGTCAGCTCTTTAAGAGGACCTGGCAGCCACTGAAGTGGGGACTGAAGCCTCAGCCTGATATTAGGAAGGGAAGGACAGAGGCACAATTCAGGACAGAGGTGATAAATGGGAGCTGTGCAACTAAGCAGCATCTTCCCACTGGGGTATATGTATCTATTCGCTTTAAAACGGTGCATACGTTCCATTTCTCCTAAGAACAGAATCCATAGTGGCTAGTCACATAATATTAAAACATCATCATAGCTGCCAAGTTTTCCCTTTTCTCGCGAGGAAGCCTATTCAGCATAAGGGAAAATCCCTGTAAAAAAGGGATAACTTGGCAGCTATGAACATCATAAAATAACCAATAACATTTTTAATTAAATGTGGTTTTTTTTTACATTCCCACTACCACAATTTAAAAAGCAGCCCGGAAAACATTTAATGTAACATGAGGAGCTCCCAGTGGCACAATGGGTCGGTGCATTTGTCTGTTAAGTGCAGGTTTGGTAGTTCGAACCCACCTAGGGACAGGTGTGGTCAGGATTCCTACATTGCAGTGATCCCTTCCAACTCTACAACTCTATGATACGATGATTCAACTCTATGATACGATGATTTAAAACACCAATAAAGGCAGAGTGAGAACACAGCCACAAATGAAATTCCCACCAAAGAGGAAAGTATGCAAGTGAACAGGACAGGCTTGCCTGATGCTCAAAAGTTAACAATGAGGGTGACATGTGGATCTCCTTTTGGGATGGAGTTCTGTTGCCAGAGGGACCCAGGTGGCGCTGTGGTTAAACCACTGAGCCTAGGGCTTGCTGACCAGAAGGTTGGCGGTTCGAATCCCTGTGACGGGGTGAGCTCCCGTTGCTTGGTCCCAGCTCCTGCCAACCTAGCAGTTCGAAAGCACGTCAAAATGCAAGTAGATAAATAGGAACCGCTACAGCGGGAAGGTAAATGTGCTGCTCTGGTTTGCCAGAAGCGGCTTTGTCATGCTGGCCACATGACCTGGAAGCTATACGCCGGCTCCCTCGGCCAATAATGTGAGATGAGCGCGCAACCCCAGAGTCGGTCACGACTGGACCTAATGGTCAGGGGTCCCTTTACCTTTACCTTTACCTCTGTTGCCAGAGTATGATAGAAATGACTCTCTCCCCTTTTGGCACTTGTCTGATGTCTGCAGGTAGGGTCACTGGAGGAGAGGCAGTGATGACCGTCTCAAACGCTGGGTGCTCTCATGTGGGACAAGGTTCTTCTTGACCGAGTGCCGGGCCTTGGTCAACCTCCAAGACAAGCTGTAGATGGAGGCTCTGGTTCTGGTATCAGCTGACCAGGGTCCAAAGACTCTGAATGAAGGGGATCTGTATGGCTCTTCAGTGGGACATGTCACAAGGAACAAGGTTTGGAGCAACCATGATATAGAGCTAGCTCCTCAGGTCACCTGGGCTGGCTGAGCTGATGAACTCCAAAGTGGCTGGGGAAACCCAGCCAGGTGGGTGGGGTATAAATAATAAAAGTGTTGTTGTTGTGGTGGCTGCTACTACTTTACCATCTCTGGCCAATGTATGGGTGGTGTTCCAGCATGGAAAAGGTTGGACCAGTAGTGGCTCCTTTAGGTTGTGTGCTAGCTTGGTGTTGTAGAGAACAAGTCAGCTGGGCCCTGTTCCCTGAGTCCCCTGTTTCACCCCGGCGGTACCTTACATTAGTGCTTGAAAGGTCCAATGGAGTACGGTAGGCAGTGCTGGCTGGCGGCTAATCCAGTGTACAGTGGTATCTCGGGTTATGAACAGTCCTGCTTACGAACACTTCAGGTTACGAACTCTACAAACCCAGAAATAGGTGTTTTGGGTTGCGAACTTTGCCCCGGGATACAAACGCAATTCGCTTCTGGGGCCGCGGGAGGCCTATGCAGGGAATGCATGCCTTGGGTTAAGAACGCTTCGTGTTAAGAACGGACATCTGGAACGAATTAAGTTCGAACTTGAGGTACCACTGTAATGGGCCTGGATAGCAAAATGCTGTTTTCTGAAGGATTGAAATGCCTAGGCCTCAATCAGTCAGTGTCGCTGACTCAGAAAAGCAATCAGGACTGGCCTAGTGTGAGCTTTTGTTCTGCAGATATTTGAAAGGTGGAAAGGGAACCTTTCCTCTCCATATCCTTCTGCTGATTGCATGGAAATCAGATGTCAGAAAGGTGAGTGAGGATTTGTATTGAAGTACACTGATTATGTTATGCCTGAGGAAAGCATCAAAGCGGGGCGGCCGGTTTTTGATGGCGTTTGGGCAGAATACCTCTGATCTGCCAAGTGTCGCTCCCTCACGAAGGGAAGCAGAATCTGTTTACAGAAACAGCTCTTGCTGTCTGAAAGCATTGCAAGAGACAGAAAAGCAACGGGAACAAGAAATGAGAGAAGCTGCACATGAGCAGCGTTCTCCTTTCCACACGATCCTTAAAGATACAAGATCCCCTTTGAAGGTGCAGGATCCACATGCATCAAAGGGAGAATTTCTGCCAAGTGAAGCTTTTATAGCTATGGTGGAACTACCAAGAGGGCCCTCAAGAGGGTATGTAGGGAAGGAAGTGAGCTTTCGGGTATTTTTGGCTTGAGTCATTCAGGGCTTTAGACACTAAGGTGAGCATCTTTAATGGGTCCCAGAAACAAACTGGCAGCCAGCACAGCTCTGTTTAAAATTAGTTATATGGGATCTAAATGGAACCCCAGCCAGTAATCTGGCTGCTGCATTTTGGACTAATGAGAAGTTTCTGAGCCATCTTCAAGGCCAGCTCCACATTGCAATAATCCAATCTGGAAGTTACCAGAGCATGGAGTACAGTGGCCAAGCCATTCCTATCCAAAAGGGGCCACAGCTGGCAGACCAGCTGGAAAAGGGCACTGCTAACCACCAAGGCCACCTGAGCCTCTAGTGACAGAGTTGAATCCAGCTGTGTGGTGAACAGGATGAAGATTTGAGTATCTCTCCTTCTGTCTGCCACTTCTCTGCTTCTAATTGTGCCCTCCCCAAACCACTATTTGGATGTTTGGCGATGAGCTGGGTTCCTAAACCTGGATTTCCTCAAGATGTAATCTCAGACAATCAGAGGGATTAGGCATGATGAGGGAATAAATCAGCGCTCAGTAATTCAGCAGCAAGGCAGACACAGAGACACGCAAGATGTAAACAGGAAACACACGGAGAAGCATCAGATGCAGAGGCAACAGTCTTGGACCTTCAGGGCATTACATTTCCCTTTAGCTGAACAGTTCAAGCAAGAGAGCTAGAGTCAAAGAACAAGAAGTTAACAAGCGATAATCATCCTTCATTGCTTGCACCTTGACCAGTTCCTTGTTAGCACCATTCCTGACCCGGAGGTTCCTGCCACCTGATGCCTGAGCTTTTGCTTGGGGTGGATTAGCAGGAGTTCTGCTGTTTTGACTTACGAGCTTGGCAATTCAGGAAGCAGGCATCCTTGTTTATTGGTGCGCAGTTGGTGGCAAGTATCACAATTGTACACAGGCACCTCAGATGGACACCTCCTCAAACGAAATGCATGATTTGACAAGGGTGGGAGGTGACCTGCTTCTTCCCAGTCATACGAGTTGAGAAGGACTCTGGAAGTCATTTGATTCACCCCTCTCTCAGTGCAGGACTTGCAATACAGGATTCAACCACAGCAGGAGAAGGAAACCAGTGGTCCTCCAGAAGTTGTTGGACTACAACTCCCACCGTTTCTGTCCACTGGCCATGCTGGCTGGGGCTGATGGGGCTTTGAGGACCATGGCTTCCCCACTCCTGAACTACAGCATCTCTGGCAGCTGAGCATCCAGCCCGTTTCAATGCCATCCAGTAAATGAGGGCCTACCATCTCTTCCTGCTGCAGTCAATTCCTCTATCAAACAGCTTTTGCCCTTAGGAAAAGCTCCCTTACATGCTGATCACTCTTGCACCTGGAAATGGTCCGTGGCAGCCGTTGCAGTTCTCTGGGACCCTCTATTGTGCCTATATTTAGGCATGGCTTATGGCGGGTATGGAGGGTGAGAAAAGCTCTAACAGTATGCCCTCGGACATCTGTCAAATGAAAAGAGGCACACTCCTTCTATGGGAGTGTAGCTCCTCATAGTGGGGGAGAAAGCAAGTGATGTGAACAAGCCAATTCCATGGTGGTTGCTAGTTCTGTATACTAAATCAAAGCCCCTTGGGCAGGCTTTGCTTTAAATTGTGCATGGCTCTACCATATATTTATTTGTTGATTTACTGATAGGACAGGCTTCTTTTGTGTTTTCCAGCATTTCATTTTTTTAAAGTCCCTGAGCCCTAAGCATTTTTGTAGTAAAGTTTTCAAATTCAGCAACTGGATTTAGGGAGGATTCAGGAGAAAGAAAGAAAGAAAGAAAGAAAGAAAGAAAGAAAGAAAGAAAGAAAGAAAGAAAGAAAGAAAGAAAGACCACATGTCGCTAGTAAATAGGATCATTTTGGAAGACGAGCTCTAGTGTTAGGCATGCAAAGGAATAATAGTCTCCTGCTGGCTCACCATTTACTGTTGGTTGGGAAACAGGTAACAACCAAGGATGGGGTTTATTCACCACATGCAGTCTCTACGATGTGCCCTCAGCTGAATCCATGCTGGTCTCCTGCTTGATTTTTTTCTGAAAGGAACCAGAGCAGGGATAACTCAGGGCCCATTGCCTGCGTGAAGAAAGGTGCAAAGTTGCCAGAAAGTTCCCTCCCGTGACTCATTATGCTTTTTCAGAGAACTCATTCAAAACTTCCAGTTTGGCTCTAAAGTGACAAGCCAGGAGCTAGAGGACAGTTGCCACTGGAGTGTCATCCTCTCTTCCCCAGTGCAGGAGGAGGGAATAGTTACAGGTAGGTGGCCGTGTTGGTCTGACGTAGTCGAAACAAAATTAAAAAAATCCTTCCAGTAGCACCTTAGAGACCAACGTAAGTTTGTCATTGGTATGAGCTTTCGTGGTATTTGAAGAAGTGTGCATGCACACGAAAGCTCATACCAATGACATACTTTGTTGGTCTCTAAGGTGCTACTGAAAGGAATTTTTTAATTTAGGAGGAGGGAATGTCAGGCCACTTAAAACACAACAAGGTCACCTTCCAACACACACTGCATTCCAAGTCCCATTCAGATGTTGCTGTACACACCAGAGGAAGGGCAGGGGTGTATTCATCCAATGCACACGACCAGTTTGGTTTCTGCAATGCTCCCAAACTACTATGGTATTCATGAAGGTGTCACCTGCACATGTGCAATGACTGTCTCAAATGGATGCCCCTCGAGTTTACTGTGAAGCAAATGTGACCTAAGCTTTCAATTCAGATTGAAGCTGGTTTGAGGGTGAAACGTACCAAACAGCAGTATTTCGCAAGAAATCACGGGATAGCACTGCATTGTGGATAATGGTGGGTGTACATGCATTCAAAAGCCAGTTTCAGGTTGATGTGGACCATGACTATGGTAGGGAGAGTGTTGATAGCTCAGAAGTCAAGCACCAGCACATAAATCCATAAGCCCCATGTTTTAAAATAAGCAGTAATTACTAGCAGGCTTCTAATAATCTATGCTGGGGACTAGGCCTAGGAGACCAGGGTTCAAATCCCCGCTTGGCCATAAAACTCATTGGGTGACTTTGGACTAGTCACTTGCCTCTCAACCTGATCTACCTCACAGGGTGGTTGTGGAGATTAAGTAAGGAGGGTGGAGAACCACCTATGCCACCTTGAGCTGCGTGGAGAGAAAGGTGGTGATATAAATGCAAATAAATAAATGTGGACCACAACTCCCATCAGCCCTAGCCAGCATGGTCGAGGTTCAGAGATGGTGGGAGTTGTGTTCCCTAACACCTGGCGGGCGCCACGTTGTCTATGTCTGATCTAAGGGATCTGGGAAATGGAAGGCAAAACGTTGGTGCAAATCAAGTCGGGAAAGGAAGCTTCCCTCTCCCGTGTCACAGCCAACTATACAGGTTACCTAGCCCTGATGTCATGATTTCAGCTAGAGAAAGATGATTTTTAATTAGAAGGAACACAGCGTAACTTCTATAAATAGCTTCCTCTTGCTACCCACAAAACACTAGACTATTTTTATAATGCCACATTTTGAAATATGATTAAGTGATTTGTCAGATATATTTTAAGGCTGTTGCCATAACATGTGATATTTACTCCAGATCGACACAACATCATGTGGCTAAGGAGGTGGGTGTAGCGACAGAAATGGAAGGCCCGCTACTCAACAGCCCAGGCGATCACACACACCTCTGCAGAGAGAATCATTGGTGGCACCTAAAATGTCAGCCTTCCTGTTTGGTAGAGCTTCACTCCTACTACATCAATATAAATGGAGACACAAGACCATGACAATGTTACCCAGAATGTCAGCATGTACATTTTAAAGCACGCAGAATTAGATGGCAAACAGACAGTTTCTATTTGATCTTCTGAGAATCCTTGAAAGCTCTTCTGTATTTTCAGTGATATTTTGGATGGGGTTGATAAAACACCTATTTGGGGTGGGGGTGGGGGTTTCCTATTCATGCGATATCGAATGCCCCTGTTCTGTCAGCGCAAGGATCTCCAGTTGTGCAACTGTGTGTGCCCACGTGCCTCTTCAAATCTGTTCCAGAGAGTTGGGGGAACCCTCAGAGTAGATTTAGGCAAGATGCATGTGAGGAGGAGAGGGGGGACATTCTGTTGTGCAAATGGAAATCCTTGCATTGACAGAACAAGGGAGCTAACACCATATAGTCACAAAATCTGGGCTAAATGCTACACAGAAATACTGAGGTATTACATCACTTCCAAATGCATGTAATCTGAAGTTTCTAAATTGTGCAGGTTGCATACAAAGTTTCATTTTCTAAGCTTTTAATTTTTTTGTATCCTTGTATTTCATCTTTGTATTTATGGTAAGGTCAAATTCCATTCCTTTAACGTTGCTGTATAAATATGGCAGATGCATTTTTTGGCACTATAGCTATTAGGTTGGCTTCATAACAAGGGGGGGGGGGAATACAGTATATTATTTTATCTTTTTTTTACCGTGACTTTTGTGTTGTTTTAGAGCTCTGACCAGGGCCGGATTTAGGTTTGATGAGGCTCCAAGCTACTGAAGGTAATGGGACCCTTTATATGTCCAGCTGTCCATTGTCAACAACAAATTGTCGCTGGTTTTTTGTGTTGAATATATGCTATAATAATTTATGAACCTAATAGGTATCTAAAGACATTTGCACATAGCAAAATATGTACTTTATCCAGTTTTTTTTCTTTAAATTTTTTGGGGGCCCCAAGAGAATGAGGCCCTAAGCTATAGCTCAGGCATCCCCAAACTGCGTCCCTCCAGATGTTTTGGCCTACAACTCCCATGATCACTAGCTAACAGAACCAGTGGCTGGGGAAGATGGGAATTGTAGTCCAAAACATCTGGAGGGCCGAAGTTTGGGGATGCCTGCTATAGCTTGTTTAGCTTATACATAAATCCAGCACTGGCTCTGACAGTGGAGGAGGAATGGGCTCCAAGGGTGGAAGGACAGTCTTCTCTCCTTGCAAACCTCTTTTCCTACCTAATATCCTAGGGCTCCTTGGACTCAAGGATCGGGCCTAGAAAGGCCTTGCCTATTGGTTGCTCCTTGCTTGATCTCAGATGACAGCAGCATTTGGAGAAGGGGCTCTTAATGCACATCCAGGTTCCTGTGCAGGCATGTTGAACTTTGAAAGTTAAAATTAACACTTTGAATTGTACTGTGAGGTGAAGTTACAGGGAACTATCTGTGCCTCTACCTCTCTAACACCTGGCATCACGTACAATGCAAGGTGTGGGGAATGTGGCCATGGTTTGGGGGAAATGGCCTCATTGGTCAAAATGGGAGCCATGCTGGTCCTAATTTGGCCCATGGCCAGAGGTCCCCTACCCCTGGGTCATGACCCACAACGGTGCCATTATTAGACTATGAATTCAGAATAAACTATTTTAAGACTCTCATTTAGTAGAATTACATGGCTAGTAATGAAGGGGGAAACCCATTACTTTTTTGGGGGGAAATAATGAATAGCCACAGCCTGTTGGGACTTGTGGATCTTTTCAGTGTCCACTTGAAACTCATGTCTTGTGGGACATTACGTTTCAGATCTCTGTAAAGGCTGAAGGGTATGGAGACCAAATCAAAGGCGCAGACACTTATTTGCCTGTCAATCACAAAACTGTCTGGTCTGCCATGGCTCAGTAGCTTCTTGAACTCCCTGCTAGTTAAACTTCTGTGCTTTAATCTTCTGACTCACTGAAGCATTTTGTCTCAAGCCTTGAAACACACAGTAAAAATTAGATGAGATGAACCACAAAGACAGAGAAGGCTTGCTGTGAATTCAGGCTTTGAAGGGCCTTGGAATAAATCACCTGGATTTTCCACAGGGAATATACTCAGCTGGGGTTCATCTTACCATCCTTTACCACCTTTCAGGAGGGGAATCTATTTCAGGTTGCATTGAAACTGAGAGAATTACAGAAAGTAATGTCATTGCGCATTCTCTTATACGTTATGCTCTTGCTAAGTAGAAAGAAATGCTTGT
This sequence comes from Zootoca vivipara, assembly GCF_963506605.1. Classification (NCBI taxonomy): domain Eukaryota; kingdom Metazoa; phylum Chordata; class Lepidosauria; order Squamata; family Lacertidae; genus Zootoca; species Zootoca vivipara. The sequence continues at coordinate 51,890,953 of NC_083277.1, forward strand.
GGGATTCATAGGGAATGTTCGGGTCAACAGTTCAGCTCAGAAAGTTTCAGACACTAGGTAAAACTTATCTGACACTGGGGAGCTAATCACAACATTAGTGCGCACTAAACAGTGACCCTGAGTCCTTGGAAGAATGCTTGCCTACAACAAGCTTTTGCACTCCTGATCTCAGGTGCAGCTACCCTTTCACTGTAGAAAACCTGGATATTTTCTTCTTTGCAAGTTTCGTTAAGACAAGCACTTCACTTTCTGATTCATGGCCTCTGAGGGAGGCCCCAGAAGATGGCCATTGCCTGTGGTTCATTGAGTAATCTCCACTGCCCCCTTGTGGCCAAGCTGCTGGCCCCTGTTTATCAGAATATCAAAACTATTTATTTACTAATACAAACACTGCCATGCCTAGGTTAAAATCACAAAAGACTCAGATTTGTTTTGTTTCTTAATTATTATTATTTTCTAATTTGCATCAGTTGATACTGAAGCTGAACCTTTGGACACATTTTGGGTTGTATACAAAGGCAAACAGTTGTTTTAAAGCAAAACAAAAGGGACATGTGCAGAGCAATCCTATGTTGGTTTTTTCAGACACAAATTATACATTCCATAGGATTTACCATTTTTATATATGGATACTACATTCTCAATCCACTTTGTCCAACCTTCAAAGCATAGCTCATGAAGATGTTTAATTTATTTTATTGATGATGTGAAACCGCTTGGAAATATTTTATAGGAAGCAATTCAAAATTGGAATTAAACAAACAAATGTCATAACAACACTGCCATCCTGTACATGACACTCACACAGAAGTCCAATTAAATTCAGTGGAGTTTACTTTAGAGTAGGAATGTATAGAATTGTGCCTAAAGTGCCTTAGCCTTTTGTGGCTTGGGGCAAGGTAGAAGGCATTATTACCATTACTGTTCCGGAGGTCCGTTTGTAAACCAAAACAGGTTGTAACCCAAGGCGTGCTTTCGCCAATGGGGCCTCCAAAAAAAAATTATTCGTAATCCCCCCAAAATGGGTTGTAATCCCAAAAGAAGGTTGCAAACTGGGACGTGCACTTCCGGGTTTGATGTGTTTGTAATCCAAAATGTATCCAAACCAAGACATATGCAAACCCCAAGGTACCACTGTACTGCTTGAAGGCTTAATTTGCTACCTGCAAAAAACTTGCCACTGACAACCAACACAGATTGTCACACACCATTCCTGGCAGTCACTGCTACATTTATATTATATTGTCTTTTTTAAAATCTGGAGCACAATAAAACCCTTTTGATCTATAAGGCATCATTCTCAATAGTTCTTCCTGCATAAGCCAAGAATACATACCTTCACCAGGTCTGGAGTCATCACTTCAGGGCCCCATCACAGTCAAACCGTTACCCAATAATCTCTAATGACTGAAGGCTACCAGTGCACCTTCTGGCTTCTGCCATGACTGGTGCTGGTAAAAAAAATTCAAACTCATGTTGGTAGCTTTGAGAACACTGTCCAATCATCTCGTCCTCTGTAATACTGCGGGCCAAAGAGTTCAAGGCGTCTCAGAATCATTTACCAAGCCCAGGAAGTGCAGGCAGAGTGTCAGATGCTCAGTTTTTGTTTTTTAAATTTATTAAAGATCTTGATTCACACAAAAATGTGTGTTCTCTCTCTCCCCCCCCCCCAGTCGTAAAGTTTGTTTTACATTTGATGTGAGATATTATACAGAGTAAGGTGGGAGAAGAAGGAAGAGAGAGAGAAGGGGAAGAGGGGATTGTGGTGGTACATTTGGTATGTTTGTGGGGTTTTATGCCAGTCTCTCTCTCTCTCACACGCACACACACACACACTTCTTGGTATTGGGGGGGGGGCAGGGCGTGGTTGGCTGCAGTGAGGTTTGTTTGGGGGGGGGGATTGTTGGGTCAGGTCACCCTGGATGCTCACTGTTCCAATAACCCTAGAGCAGACCTAATCCATCTTCTCACATGCTCCAAATCCATTATAACCCTCCTGAGATCTACAAATTTAATTAATAATAAGAATACGTAATGCAGTAACAATAATGGGAGACAACTTTGCAGCATCGTGGAGACCAGGCATCTTGCTTAGAAACATACAGTATCCACTTATTTCAAGCAAAAACACTTCCAGCTGGGTTTTGCCTGGGCTGGGCTTCTGCGCATTGTTATCTTGGACACAAATAACTCCTCTGATTTCCCCCCGAATTCAGTGCACTTTGCTCATTGCACCAGCTTTCTGGCTCTGCTTATGCTTATTTATATACACACAAGCATGCACCTCCCTATCCGGACGAAGCGCAACGGCCCTCACTGCTTCTCGCCCCGTTCCTGGTTCGAGACTGCGGGGCAGCCAAGCGGCCTTCCGGCCGAATAAAGGAAACTTCTTCCCGCTCTTCTCTCTCAGCAGCAGACGAGCGTTGGCAAAACCAATTTCTCGGTTGGGGGGGGGGGGGCGCGTAGAGAGAATAGCGGGAGGAAGTGAGGAATGCAGCGAAGTGATATGCCGAGAAGAGGGGGGGGGAGAGATCTAGGGAGTATCAAAGAAGGCTGCTTGCTTGGGGTAAAGAGGCAGCTGTGTGTCTCCCCGCAGCGGTCCGGAATGGTTCGGTCCCCTTAGCAACCGTCCCCGGCGTCTGTGGCTTGGAGACCAAAGCGGTTTCCCGGCGCAGGAGGAGGGGGAGGCCGGGCAGATTGGTGCGTACACCTGTGCCGCTTACTGGGTGGGACTGGGGGAAGTGGGCAGCCGGGGAAGGCCTGAGGGGAGGGGGGATCCCAAATGGGATGGGTGGCGGACGGGGATAATAGGGGTGGGAATGCACAGGAGGGGGCGCGCTTTGGCTCTGGGGTCCTGCTTGCAAGTGGCCCACAGGCACCTGAGTTGGCGGGTGGGCCCAAGCTGGCAGGCTTTTCTCATGCTCTTCATTGCTGAAGCACCTGGTTTTTCCCCAGCCTCCGTGCTTCTGGAGGCCTTTGCTTGGAATCACATAAATAAAGGGGGGGCAGGTAAGCCACGCCCTGCATAATTAGTGTTGCCATATTTCAAAAAGTAAAAACCAGGACACCCCAAAAGTTAAGAAGATTGCAACTGTTGAGCCCAATTGTTGACCCCAAAGTCCCCGTCCCCCTGGACGTCAGTTCCGCCTTTGGAGACCCGAATGTATGGCAGCCCTGTGCATAATCAATCATGTAACGTCGTGCACACACACCATTTGAATGGTAAGGGGGAGCAGCCCCCTACAATATTTTATTGGGGGGGGGACTGAAGACCCCTTGGTCCATAGGAGTTGGCTCCTATTCAAGCTGGGGGGAAAGCATTGCTACACTGGAGAGAACATTGCTTGAGGGCTTCCAATGGGCGTCTAGGTTGGCCTCTGTGACAGAACAGGGTGCTGCAATGGATTGACCTGATGCAGCAGGCCTCTTTTGTATGTTTCTCTGATTTAACCGGCCAGAGCTGAAAAGCAGGACAGGTCCTGATCCATTTGCTGAGCTGTTACAACCTAATGCATTGGTCAGAAGATGCTGTAGTTATCTAACGTGATCTGGCCAGCGAGGGCATTCCTGGGCCTCTGAAAGATGCTATGGAATTTTCTGAAGTCATCACACTACTGTAATAAAGCACCTACCATAGGTGTATTTCAGCAAGGATACAGTGTGCCCTTTGACTTGGCCTACCTTAGCCAGTGAAATGACTGGGTTTTACTTGAATGTCACCATGTAGTTTTCCATCTTTGGGCAAAATATTCCTGCATCACGGGGTTGGATTAGATGACCCTTGTGGCCCCTTCCAACTCTACAATTCTATGATTCTATGAAATACTGTAATGAAGCAGTCCCACGTCCCTTTAAATTAAATGTCAGAATCCTGTATTTTAGCGTATTACAGCAGGCAAGAAACTCCACACCATAGGACATTGAACTAAGCTCCCTCTGGTAGTTGTGGCATCGTTTTCCTTTATTATTATTATTATTATTATTATTATTTATACCCCGCCCATCTGGCTGGGTTTCCCCCACCACTCTGGGCGGCTTCCAGCAAATACCAAAATACATTAAAATATCACAGATTAAAAACTTCCCTAAACAGGACTGCCTTTGGGTGTTTTCTAAATGTCAGGTAGTTGTTTATCTCCTTGACCTCCGATGGGAGGGCGTTCCACAGGGCGGGCGCCACTACCGAAAAGGCCCTCTGCCTGGTTCCCTGTAGCTTTGCTTCTCGCAGTGAGGGAATCGCCAGAAGGCCCTCGACGCTGGATCTCGGTGTCCGGGCTAAGCGATGGGGGTGGAGACGCTCCTTCAGATATACAGGGCTTTAAAGGTCAGCACCAACACTTTGAATTGTGCTCGGAAATGTACTGGGAGCCAATGTAGGTCTCTTAGGACCGGTGTTATGTGGTCTCGGCGGCCACTCCCAGTCACCAGTCTAGCTGCCACATTCTGGATTAATTGCAGTTTCTGGGTCACCTTCAAAGGTTATTGTTTCATTTTCATGAAAGGGTGGCACCTGAAAGAGTTCATTAGGTGAAGTGAATCCTAAGTCAGATCAGATGGTTGTGCGCGGTGACTTGGGAAGTCTCTTCCAGTGGTTGGAGGAACTGGACCAACGATGGTCAGTCTTTAATAACAGAGAGGTTGTCAAAGCACTGTAGTAGCATACCTTAGGATGTGGGAAATACTTTTTAAATTCATTTGAAGCTTTAAAACAGTTTACACAGTTAAATATGAACTTTTTCTTCAGATAGAGTGTCTTCTGTTAGTAATTAAAATTTGAACAGAATGTATTGGTTTAAGGCTTAGATGAGGTTCTCTAGAATCAAATATGGTTTTACATTCACTGATTTCATAGGACATTCAATCATACGTCTAGAACTACTTAATGAGGCTGCAATCATGTCCACTTTCCTGGGAGTGAGCTACATTGAGCTCAGTGGGGCAGTTCTGAGTAAACTTGTATAGATTTGTGCTGTACAAGTATTTTTGTGTATTTTGTGCTGTACAAGTATTTTGAAAGTTGCACTGCTCTTGTACTAATACTGTTTTATATTATCATCCTAATGCTATCATAAATTATTTAAAATGGCATTAATTGGAGATATAATATACTACAAAAGATAAAACATTCCTGAGATATTTATCCTGTCTTTATTTGTTTGTTAACAATATGTTGGGATTCTGTTTTCCTATTTCCCCCCCCCTGCTCTTTTTGACAGCAGGTTTTCATGTTTCCAGTTCAGTGTTATATTTGCCTATATTGACCCTGCCTTAATCCCTTGCACATCTGTATGGACAAGTTTGATTCATTGGAAAGGTAATGTTGACAGGAGGATCTTCTATGCAATTATACTACAGTATTGGTTCTTCAGGGACCTGCTTTTGTATCAGATCATTTATGCTTTATCTTTTACCATAGTGTATGAATTCATAGTCCATAATATCTGAGAGGAGAGTTTTCAGGGTTCAGTACCACCTGGAAGCTATTTTCTCAAATTCCAGATGTTTTGGGGACTGGTTGCAGTTCCTCAGGACTGACAGAAACTCACTTGGCATATCTTTAAGCCGCATTGTGGCTACTTTCTGTGTCCTTGGACTAAACCCTGACATTAAAACATGTTCTAAGAATCTGGTCCATTCAGCCATGCATGGCTTATTTAGAGAAAACTTTGTGCTCTTTGGTTCTCAAAGGGAAGCTAGATGCCATTTTCACATATTCTTTCAAACATATCTTAAGGCTAGCTTTTGGGGATATCACAGGAGCTTTAGCACAATGTTATTTAGAACCAGGATTTGGAGTTGTGGGTGCAGAGGTTTTGGTTTTTTTTAAAAAAAAAAACCAACCACATTTTGCTTATTCCCCTGATGAATGGGGCACTAGGAATGCACAGACAGACAGAGAATATTATTCTCCCTCAGATATTTATCTGTCAGCCAATCTGATGTTGCTCCTTTTAGCCTTTTGTTGTTGTTTGGATTGCTTTTTAAAAGTATTTTTTCTTTGCCTGTTAAAACAATTGAGTCATTTTGAACCCTATTTTAAAAAGCAATGGTTTTCCTAGCCCATTTGGCTGAAATGTTGAATCAAAGAGTTGAAGCTGCAGCACTAGATCAAAAGCTCATCCAGAGAGTAAGAAAAATGAGTGGTTATTCAATGTCTTGGATATGTAATTGTGGCTTTGACTGAGGAATTGATATTGCCATCATGGCACACATGATTTATATTGTGTCAGCATTTCTATTATAGCATGATCTCATTTCTCTTAGTACCATTACACAGCCCTTGCCTTGAATAATGTTACAGACTTATCCAGAAAATATGCTTTTGAGATGTTGAAGAACTTGTGGTATATCTTGATGAATGTTTTTGTTTCTGCAATGTATGGATGATCAGCAGTAGTAGCAAATATTAGTGTTAGTGAAATGTTTTTAAAACATTTTTTTCCTGAATAAGATCGTAGTTTATGTCATAAAATATGGAAGCCTTTATTAACCTGCTTTAGGTAAGGAAAATATTACTCTTTGACCTTTAATAAGCTCATGAATATATGGAGGAAAAATATATTATTTGGGTGTAAAATAAAATTATGCAGCCCAAACCTATAAAATATTATAATTAGAAGCTACCCACTTATATAAAAAAGCCAGTGTACAACAATATATTCATTATCAGTTTTGAAGCCCAACTGCAGGAAATTCTTATCAGCAATAGAATGACACATGTGAAGAAGAATCAACATTTATTGACCAGTAGAAAGGAACTCTTATTTTCCATCCTTTCTATTAAAATAATTGCTCAGCACAATAAAGAAGCCAACAACTTTTCCCTTGAGTGAGGAGAACTTTGGCTTAGGACTTTGAGGAAGGAGCAGATTTCACAAGGATCCAAAAATCATGATTGCAGCAGGGTTGCCACATCTTAACTGGCACTGGCTTCAGCAAAACAAAAAAATTCCAGCAGATCTTGAATAACAGCTGTGGTGGCAACCCTACATCAAGGACTTCCCCCATGCGTGCTCCAAAACCTCCCCAGATCTGCTCTAGAGCACTGGGGAAACCCCTAGAACAGATTTAAGGAGTGCATGGGAGGAAGGAGAGGGGAATCACATTGCGCAAGTGGAAATTATTCTTCTAATATGACCGTGACATATCACTATGTTAGATACTCTGTTTTGTTTTTGTTTTTTAAAACCTCATTCTATGTAGTTGGTTTAGTGAGCAGATTGTCAAGAGTTAAATAAATACTGTAGGTGTTTGGTAAATTATTTTCAAGCCAGGTTTTCTTTTCCTATTCTCTGGAAAGAGTGTGCCAATTTCACAATAGTCAAGACTTAGTATGAGTGCTTCCTCCTATGCATCTGACAGGTGGGCATTCCTTTGATCAGCATAGCGAGCAGGAGTTTATTTTAATTGGTGGATAGATTTTGGTGATTGCACAGAACTCCAGCGAAGTGCCGATGACTGTACCAGCTGCACAGCGGTTGAGATTCAGTTGAATCCATAATGCATAGGTGAATTGCTCACTCACCGTTCCTCACGACTGTCGGTGGACTTCAGCTCTGTCCTGCTCAGTGTACGTACTCCAAGCAGTGATGAAGCTTGAATTAACCACAGCATAGCTTACCATGCCATATCCATATTGCCAAAATACCATACTTTTCTGTGTATAAGATGAACTTTCATTATGTGAAAATAACATTAAAAATTGGGCTTATCTTAGACACGGGTAGTGCAGAGGGGGGAGGGGATTGTTTGCTGCCGCGAGCAGTATATTGTCACCAGTGTTAGTGCAGGTGATTGGTGGCTGCGGCAATGGCTGCTGTCGATTGGCCACTGCTGCGGCAATTGGGTGTGTGATTGGTATGTGCTGTCTGTGAGCGGTAAAACGATAGGTTACTTCTGCGTCGCGTGTGATAGGAATTGTTGTCCAGATGGGTGAGAATTCTTAGGCACCCCCCCCCAAAAGCTCAACAGTTCTGTGCAACCTCCCTCTTTAATTTAATTAGTCCCCCAAAATAAGGGGCGTCTTATACACTTAAAAACTGCCATTTCCCAGCATTTTGGAGCTTGAATGCACATCCCTTAACACAACGTATTAAACCATGAAGTTTTTTGTTAATTGAATTTGATTGTTTTTTGACATTTGTACTACTATAACTACTACTGTTAGACAAAAGCAAATATTAGATGTTCCTTTTCACCTAGACAGCAGCCCATTTTCCAAAGCATGCAGTGCGAATGGATAAATCTTTCCAGAAAAACCACCAAAGCATAGTCTATGAAAGAAAAAACACACACCACCTGTCAACATCCTGAAGTCTCTTATCAAACATTCAGCTTATTCAAAATAAGGAATTTCTTATCTGTACTTCTTCCCCAAATTCAGCATGAACCATTATCAATTGTACATCTCCTACACTGCAAGGTTTCAAATCCGTTCTGTTGAACTATTTTCTAACTATAAGCCCCAATTCCTCATTATATGATAGAAGAATGCGATTCTGCCAACGGTGGCCCTATATTTTGGTTACCTCATTTGTGTTTTTGTCTCATACTGTGAACATAGATATACGAATGAGATGTCAGCTCAACTCATAAAAGAGATTATTTAAAAAAAAAAACGTTTTTCCAGATTGCTTAAAAAGTCACAGGGACTTGACAAATGGCAGACCCAGAGATAAAATACAAATTAAGTAAAATTCTAGTCTTTAAGCTCTATGAAATCACTAGGCGAGGGCCTAACCAAATGTGTGTCTGTTTGCTAAACATGCACTTGCTGGGTTTGCTATAAATAGAGGGTTGTGGGGGTGAGTATAAGACGACTGGGCGTATAAGACGACCCCCAACTTTTCCAGTTAAAATATAGAGTTTGGGATATATTTGCCGTATAAGAAATACGACCCGGCGTATAAGACGACCCCTGACTTTTGAGGAGATTTCCCTGGGTTAAAAAGTAGTCTTATACGCAGGAATATACAGTACTTCAGTCACAGAGCGGAGCAAATGCAATCCCTCCTTACTTCCCTGTACCCCAGCTGACTCACCTTAACCCCAAATAATAAACAAATATGTAGGTGTCCTCTACTGTTTAAGGGTTGCTTCAAACATTATGAATTTCATAAAGAGAATATTTCCACATCAAATGCTTGCAGAGCTCTTGAAGATCTTGAAGAATAATTATTCATGTGCCTTTTACAGTGAATGTGTATGTACTGAGAAAACCTAGTTGCATCTCTATTTCTGGAGTGATTGATCGAATCACACAGAGCTGATTGGAAGAGGGCTTGCTAGAGCAGCGAATAACAGAAAGCTGCCCTATTCCAGGTCAGACTAATTGATGTCTACTACAACGGAATGACAGTGGCTGCCCAGGGCCTCAGGCAGAAAAGGGTCTTTCACATAACCCTGAACCTTTTTTAACTGGAGATGTCAGCGACTGAACCTGTGAGCTTCCATCTGCAACTGAGCTTCAGTTCCTTCCCAATTATGCATCACCTAATACTTTGTGTTTTAGGAGCCTTTCATTTGCAGGGTGCAGCAGCGCTTTAAGGTGGCCCAGTGCAGCATTTAAGTACGGCTGGTAATTCTTTTACCTCCCTGGTCCAGAACACATTAGAACCTGAGAGTAGTTATTTTGCTTTTATTTCTCTGTATAGGCAAGTAACCAAATAAGTCCTTTGGACAGAAATACCTTTTAGCCTACATCGTTGTTCCGACGCAGTACATAATGATGAGACTGAGAAGACTGAATATGTTGGTCCCCAAATTGACCTATAGATAATCAGGTTCTCTAACACACATATTCTGCCTGGAGTGGATATGCAGAAATTCATAAGTGTGATTGCCCTATTTCTTTCACATATGATTAGATCAGTACTGAAATAGCAAATTGTGGTGATATTGGCAGTGTTGTCATTAGGCGACAGAGCTGACTTCCCACGGAGACAAAAAGCAGTAATTCACACCTCATGCAGGGCTGTAGCTTCAGGAGGCCTGTACTGTACATCATGTCTGACACCACAGTATCTATCTATATCTATCTATCTATCATCTATCTATCTATCTATCTATCTATCTAATCTACACACACGCTATAGATTTTGAAGTTGAATACTGCAGCAATGTGTGCATTAGACTGAACTGATTACTAGTATAGGGTGGCAATGACCAGGGCCAGAATAATCCTGGTCAGGCCATAAGAGCAAGAGGAACTCCATTTTGTATATTCAATTCTAAATCTCTCTGCCTCTGATAGAAAGCAAACAGGCACAGCATGTTTGCACATCTAATGCAAAGATCTAACCACACACAGCACTTCTAAGAAATTCTAGCATAAACCACAAGAGCAAGAGGATGTAGCCCACCGCAAATTATAAGTAGAGCACAACCACAATTGTGCCTGTAATATTCCACATAGACACGTGTATGAAGGTACCAGGTACATAACGCCACCTAGTAGAGTTGGGCGGGTGACTTTGCATCTTGGGGTGCTCTCTCTTGATTGGTTGATGAAGTACTGCAGAAAGGCTGATCTTCACTTCACTCTGTCAAAAAGGTATAAAAGCACTCTGTGTATGCCCATGGGTCGGGCAGAATGAGAAACTCATTCTCACTGCCACCATTTATTGCAATAAATGTTTTAATAAATCTGTTTTATAATATGTACAACTGCCTGAGATTTCGTCTGGTCAATTTGGGAAGCCAATCATCCATATTACATTTCTGGTGACCTTACATTTCTGGTGCCGTGCGTGACTCGGATGAAGGCATTTCCCTGAACCAGAGGCAGTCCCCTTTTGCCCCACTGGACAGGGCGCAGATTCCTAACGGCGCCTCTGGTCTGGTGCACACCGGCAGACTTTTTCCGGAGGATCAGAGGTGGCCCTTGAGTTTCTGTGCCCTGGACGAAGAGGCAAAAGGACCGAGGTTGGAAGGGAAGAACAGGAAAAGCCGGCTGGGGTAAGTAGAAAGGGAAAAGGTACCTTGAAGGGAATTGGCCCCCTTTAATGAGGGGAAGGGAGATCCTGATCACATCTCCAGCGTGTTGGTAGTACTCAGTTAATTAGAGGTCAACTGGGAAAACCAGGCGCTTTGGGTAAGAGGCAAAGGGAGGAGGAAAATGTGTATGTTAGTAGTCAGAAGGGAGGAGGTCCCCTGACAAATAGATACTTAGGAAACAAGGAAAAACTGGGAGGTAGAGTGTGGTAAAGTGTCCAATGCATGGTATGTGTGGCAAAGTTTGCAGTGTGTGCTGTGAATGAGGGGATACTTTACAGGGCCATAAATGGGAGGAGTATGGTAAAGAGGAGGGAAAAATGTGATTTCCCTAAAATTCATGATAGATAAATTCAGAATGTTATAAAAGAAATTTAATTTACAAGTCCTGCCAACAACAAGTTCGGAGGAAAAAAAAGGTGGCGTCAACCAGTATCCCCCCCCCCCCCAGAGAGAAGAAAGGCATTTTGAGAAAGAAGATGAAGAGAAAGGCAGTGGTTAAACAGCAACAAATAATGGCTCAAGGACCAGTGAGGAACCAGAAGGGGTTCAAAGGTCACGGGTGAAGGTCAGTTGCTAGGGAAAGGAACCACTGGACCTTAAAGGACGGAGATGTCTCGGTCAATGTAAAAGAGGAAGGAAGAGTGTTCGGAGAAAGATGGGACAAGGGGGTCCCAGCAGAAGAGAGTTCGTCGGTTTGGCAGGCATGGCAAGGAGCCATGGTCAAGGTGACTTAAGAGTTACCTCCATCTGGACTTTGTTATAAACATAGGCACCCAGTACTCTGTTTTTAAATATCCTTGAAACAGCACCAAAAAGCCAAAAGAAGCATCAGACTGATTTTATGCCTAAAAGGGCTGTACAAACAGACAGCGGAGGATTGGTTCAGAAAAATCATCTCTGCAACCTTTAAAATGCTATTCACCACACTAGAAATGAGGCTACCGCCGCACAGGATACTGACAAAATGCCAGTAACGGTGCTCAGAAAATGTTTTCATATGCTTCAGCTGGCTTCAAAAGAAAAGAAAAGGAAAAAATTATGTACTTAAGTAGTTCACAACGCAAGAGACAATAGATTTTATTTGAACAATTAAAATCTTTTCCCCAAGTCCTGTTGAATCTGTGCAGACTTTAGTTTTTGGGGAAACTTACAAGAATGGGGGAAAAGAGACATTTGAGTCCTTCTAAAAGCAAACTACGTTTAAAGGGTTTAACCCTCCTACCTGCAACCCCATTTCATATGTTTTTGTGACAGCAACATGTTGGAAAATTTGTAGAACTGCATATTTTAATGAAATGAATGTCTGTCAACTAAAGAATTCAGGATAAGGTAGAAGGAAGTTATACTGAATTGAGATTTGTGTGTAAAGACATTGTTTGAATCTAACACTACGTTGGAAGACAGGCTGCAACATCTCAATAACTCTCAAACCTCCGGCAGAGATGTGTGGCGTAACCCCCCTTATTTGGTTACACAAGCGATTCTGCATGATTTGTATTTGCACAACTTGTTTTCTCCTGCAACCTGCACTTAGAGACTGTGGCTGTGCCTGGCTGGTGTTGCCATTTCGGACATTCTATTGTGTGACATTGTGTGACCAAGACAGTTGCTGTGAAAGTAGGGAGAAAAAGATGTTATGCTTTGGAGGTCCACGTTTCAGCTTACAAAAACACTACTGCTCTAAATGCTTTGACTTTAAAAAATTTTTATGTCTCACGGAAACAGCCCGTTGCTACAAAGCAGCTGTAAGTTTTTCTTCTTCTAGAAACCACAAGACTTTGCATAATTTGAAAAACAGGCTTCAGTATCCTAGCAGAACTCAGCTGTCGGCAGCTGGATGGGAGGCAAATACGGATTTAAAGCGCCCCCCTCGACCCTGCACATGCATGAAGTTCTGTGGAAGGAAAGAGAAACCACAGGGAGATCCTGAAAGATGGACCAGACGTGGAATCCTGTTGTAAGCCTTGTGAAATTCTGCAAAGACTGCTGTAAGGCACTGCTGCTATATCCCAGAGATGACTTCTCAACTAACTGCTGCTACATCCCAGAGATGACTTCTGTGTGCCAGACACACCTCAATGTCCAATACGTGGGACGCACTACCTCGGAGAGTTTGGTGGTGGACTAACCAGCAAGAAGTTCTAAAACAGCAGCGGCAGCTACAAGGACAATCTCTCTCCCCCCCCCTCCTTTGTTTTTTATCTACAGGAAATCACTCGAGCGAACAGCGTGTAGCCTTGCGGAGCCTGACACGATGGTTCCAGCCTGACGCTAGCGAGTCCCTGAGTGAATCCTTGAAGGAAGGGAGACGAGACCCTCTTCATTCCTAGGTGGTGAGGTATCCATTCCAACTGGTGAGTGTGCCTGAGGTGACCCCCTGGATCCACACCCTGCTGTGCCTAATCAGAAGTGGGTACCCAGCGCACGGTGCACCAGTTTCCCCTTGCAGCGTCTGACCGGCAAAAGACGCCCAGCGCATGGGAAACCGAAGTAGCCCCTGCTGTGACACTCCGGACGCTGTCACTCGACGCACGGGTTGAGGAATGTCCATCTTATGCAGCACCAAACATCAAGGAGACAAGGAGACGCAGTAAATCTTAGACCCTTATATATGTATGTATGAATGTATATTTGTATGGGAGGCATCAATTGAGTGGGACCCACAGTAGAAGTCTACCTGCCCCCAAAGCAGTATCCTTAATTTGGAAGGAAGGGCAGTGTACCTGCCTCACTTGAGCGAACAGACCCAAAACAGTTTCAGAAATTGAACCATGGGGTGGGTTCCAGCAACTCCCTAGGTCATACAGATATGGGGAGGGTTCCAGCAACTCCCTAGGTGATACAGGGCTATAGCTGGGTTGGGGATGTAACTGGAAGAGCTGGCCAGGTGCACCCCTCAGTTCTGGCTTTGGAAATGATGGGAGAAGCTTCTGGTAGCCCACTGATATCTAATGCAAGCCTCTCCTGATTCTGGCAAACTGGAACAATAGCCATTCTTTCTGTAGCCAAATGCTCAGCTAGGACAAACCTCCAATTGTTATATATATATATATATATATATATATATTCCTGGCCTTTAGAACTGTGTAGGAACTTTTGAAACCCACTGATTTGCATTGAAGCCCAGTACTGAGCTGAGAGAGAACTGTGTATTTTCCTGCTGACATAAAGTTTTGGAAACAGTGGCTAAAGCCCCTTGGCTTTTAGATTTCCAGCAACTATAGTATCCTAGTATCTCTGAAGACTAGTGTGGCCATTATAGATTCATGGCCCACCTGAGAGAAAGAACCCTTTGTTGCCAAAATCTGTATTGCGATTTTTTTTTGTTGTGCCTCAAATGGAAATGCAATGTAGTAGAAAGTGGCACTTGTGCTTCGACAAAAATGATGTTTGTATAATGCAAATATGTGTTCCCAGTTAGGTCTAACACGAAGGCTAAAAACTTCAACAGAAAATGCTTAGGAGTTATGGAAATAGATTAATCAAAAGCTGAACCAGGCTTAAATTCAGCAAGCATTTTTACTCTGCTTTATAGCATCAAGCTGAAGCAGGAAAAAAAAAAAACTTTCATGGTTATTTTACACTGACAGTTCTGCAGACTGAATGCCTTAATCTACAGGCTCTCAGAGTTTGTGTATAGCCCTATGAATTAGCTGATGGTGTCTATCCTAACAATGAATTATCCTTTCCCCCTTAGGAAAGTTTCCAACCCCATGTGTATGTGTGGTAGCATTTTTAAGAAACTGCTTAGTAATGCACGTTATTCACAAGTTTTAGAAACACTAGCTTGTATACCTTAAGTTAAGAAGTTTCAAAATGAAGGTCTGAATGTGCCAGGTAACAAAATGTAGGTCTGTTTGTGAAATATTTTGCTATTTGATTTAAGAAAGTAATGCACTAATGTCTTTAATGACTGCTAGTTCCTAGCACCTTCTTAGTTCTGGTGACCCTAAGAAACATTTAACAGCCTTGGTCAGGTATTTTAACTGTTCAGTAGAAAAGGCAGCCCCCACCCCGAAGTTCTCTATCTGCCTTGCACTGTTTCCCTGGAAGTCAAAAACCTAACATTTGAGCAAGCTTCCAGTTAGCCTTCTTCTGCCCTACATACCTCTTTGCAGCCCAGCAATCTTCTGAGGGCTCTGAACTAGCATCTGTATACAACCAGAGTAAACGTGTTGAGAGTGATGTTAAAAACATTAAGAAGCAGGCTGATTTGTACCACAAGGTTAGCCTAGACGGTGCAGGTCTGCCCAGTGTATGGAGTTAGATTAGTTCTTGGCTCCCAGGTTGGTCATAGTTAAAAGAGATTCTGCTCATAATATTAATTTTCTTTCTTATTGTCTTAGCCCTATGCAGAACCTTGGTCTGTATAAAGCTTCTGGTAGCCCTTCTGAGACAAGCTGAATAACAAGCTGGGAAAAGTCAGCAGAAGCTTCCTCACTTATTTTGCTCTCTGTTGCCCATCCTTTGGCCTAACATTGGAGCATGGGAAGCTGCTGGCTCCTCTGTAGAATCCTAGAGTTGGAAGAGACCACAAGGGCCATCCAGTCCAACCCCCTGCCAAGCAGGAAACACCAGGAAACACTGTAGTGCGATGGGTCAATCAAATGGAGATGCAGAAACACACCTGTTCTTCATCTCCATATTGAAGAGGAGGGAATATAGGGTGGCAATGACCAGGGCCAGAATAATCCTGGTCAGGCCATAAGAGCAAGAGGAACTCCATTTTGTATATTCAATTCTAAATCTCTCTGCCTCTGATAGAAAGCAAACAGGCACAGCATGTTTGCACATCTAATGCAAAGATCTAACCACACACAGCACTTCTAAGAAATTCTAGCATAAACCACAAGAGCAAGAGGATGTAGCCCACCGCAAATTATAAGTAGAGCACAACCACAATTGTGCCTGTAATATTCCACATAGACACGTGTATGAAGGTACCAGGTACATAACGCCACCTAGTAGAGTTGGGCGGGTGACTTTGCATCTTGGGGTGCTCTCTCTTGATTGGTTGATGAAGTACTGCAGAAAGGCTGATCTTCACTTCACTCTGTCAAAAAGGTATAAAAGCACTCTGTGTATGCCCATGGGTCGGGCAGAATGAGAAACTCATTCTCACTGCCACCATTTATTGCAATAAATGTTTTAATAAATCTGTTTTATAATATGTACAACTGCCTGAGATTTCGTCTGGTCAATTTGGGAAGCCAATCATCCATATTACATTTCTGGTGACCTTACACTAGTAGCTGCCACACTGTACCTCTAAGTGTGACTGGATCAACTGATCACTCCTGATGCAGAGATGCAGCTGGCTCACCCACCCTCAGGTGGTTGCCCAATGCCCATGGTTGTTTCCTACTGGAGGCACACTCAGAATAGCAACTCAAGTGGAAATGCTTACTTGTGGTGTGCAAAATGTCTCAGGTTCAGTCCCTGCAAGCGGGGCTAGGAAAGACTCCTCTGAAACCACGGAGGGCTCCTTCCAGTCAATGTAGACAATATTCAGCTAGATGATGATGATGATCATTTTCTTATTTATACCCTGCCCATCTGGCTGGGTTTCCTCGGCCACTCTGGGCGGCTTGCAACATATATAAATAAAGCATAGTAAAATATTGAACATTAAAAACTTCCTGATACAGGACTGCCTTCAGATATCTTCTAAACATTACATAGTTCAATGGCCAACTGCCTGGCTTAGTAAAGCAGCTTCCTGTGTGTAGTTAATATTTTAATGTGCTAAAACTACATATTTTCATATCTAAGGCAAAGTATTTCTCCCATTTTAATTCAGAAAATAAGTGGAGCCTCAGCGGTTAGAAGTTTAGGAAACACTAATTTAAAATTTTTAAAATAAGGACCTGAGTATTAGTTGTTGTTTTTAAGCATAATTGTTATAAATTAATGTGTAATTGTTATAAATTTGTCATGGGGGAAACCTACCCCCACATCTAAGTAATACAGTAGTTCCTTTGAGTAAATTACATCTTCCCAGATTTCAAGCCCAAATACTGTATCTCACTACTGGGAAAATATTATCTCCTCACCCGTTTTAGTTCATTGCTGTTAAGGCAGGGTGGCGTGGAGTCCTGCAACCGAAGCATCACTGAAGTTGCTGCTTCTATGTCCAGGCCAATTATTATTATTTATTTCTGTATTTATCTAGTTTCAGTAGTGGTTGTCCTGGTGCTGTACCCCTGCAACAGGGCAGTGCTTCTGCCCCCTTTTAACAAGCAATATGCCAAAGACCAGGAAGTGCTCGTTTTTCTTCTCCTAACCATGACATGACATTTCAAGAGTGTTCTGTTTGTTGCTGTTGTTTTTCAAACTGTGAAGGCCTTGTGCCAGCTCTCTTTCTGTTAAATGGAGGAGCACTAGTATGGTTACAATTAAGAAAAGAAAGCCACTTTTTAAGAAGGCCCCTTAGAGGAAAAAAGTATATTGTGGCAGTTAACTTCATGAAAGTGCTAACTTGCTGAGCCAGCACAAAACAGAGTAGGCTGACCCCCTCAAAGGTATGTCGATTTTGCTCGTGTCTTGGTTTTTTATTGCCATTTCACCTTCATAATTAGGAGACAGCATCTGCTCAGTCACTGATCACCAAACCTTATTCGCTGGTGCCATCCCACTATGTTGCAGCCATCCATGTGTGGTAGTCGCAGCCAATCAGGAAAGATCTTGCTGTGAGAGGTTAGATTGGGCACATAAAGAATAGCTTTGGGGGCCAGATTTTGCACAACAAAAGACTGCAGTAGCCTCTTGCCAGAATGCTGAGGGCAGCCCTTAATTAACACCCTCATTTACATAAGTATCTTTATATAGCTTGGATACCCAGGCTCATTATAATTGCTTGTGCTTGCATTTAACCTGACAGCTGAATAGAAATTGTGAGAGGAGATCACCCAGGAAAAAAGGGACAACCAGACAATTAAACAAAAAGACTCCTGCAGCCATTTTCTGAATTTATTTTAATTAGTAAAAAAGCTGAAACCAAATACCTTGCATTGATTCTATTCTGAAGTTTTGTTTTTTAAAGAATCCTTTATGGTTTATGCGATGGTAAGATAACCAGGGGTGGGTTTTTTTGGTAAAGGTCTATTTGTTTTGTCTTTCATTAGATCTGGGTATAATTTGATTCCATTATGTTGTGGGATCCATTTTATTGTGGAAAGTATTTCTTTCTCATTTAATATTGTAACAATATAATTACTGGCTTATGGCCAAAGCTTAAATAGTCTAGATCCAACATGCAGCACAATCCTAACCCTATGATGTTGATGGGTGGGTACAATGAGGCAAATATAAATATAGCTTATTTACAGTCCACCAACCACAAATTTAAAAAATTTCAGAATATAAAATACATCAGAAATGTATTAAAAGAGAAGGGAAGAGAACAGCAGCTGGTGGGACTGGAGATTTTTCTTCAGTGGAGCTTCAGCTGTGCCGTAGTGGGAGGAAAGGTCTCCCATTGGCAGTAGCAAGCAGAAAGGCCAAAAGTGAAGTACATCGGGCACCTGGTGCCAATGGCTTTGGATCCCTTAGATCCAAGGCCTCATGGATTCTCCAAGCCCCCCCCCCCACTTGAGCCACCTCAGCTATGCCAGTCTGGAGGTGACATAGCAATACCATCAACAGAATCGCCCCTACCTGCCCAAGCCAGCATGAGCCAGCAGCAGGGCTTGGGATGTGCCAGTGAAACCACTGCTTCACTCTTTTCCAAACCAAACTACCGGTAGGATTGCTCTATGAAACAGGCTTAAGCTAATTGATTTCAACAGGCTTAAGTATCTCTCACTCCAAATTGGATGCATGTCAGCCATGCATTTTGACAGATTAATATGATTGTTAGGAGAAATCTGGTTGACCACTGATGGAGTCAAATGGATTAGATGATTCAGAATGGGCAGCTCTTTAATAGATGAATGGGGTATACAGGTCATACCAAGGATAAAGCTTTGAAGTGTGAGATGATTTTCAGTTGGGTTAGCATTTATAAAGTGAGCTTGAGCCACAGTGAATCTCCAAAGTTTTAGTCCTGGTTGGGGGAACCTTTTTCAGGCAGATTACGTCCATATTCTGCATTATTACAGTTTAAGTTTACAATGCCCGTGGTTCCCTTTCCAAAATCTTTTTCAGGTCTGGAGAGGAGAATCTCTATAAGTGTATTATCACATCTTTGATTAACTAGCCCCCATCCACCTGAGATCTGATGTGGACAGTTCTGAGTTGAGTTCATGGCTTCCAAGTTTCAACAGACCCCTTCATTATGCAATTCAAGCACTAAACATGATTTGTAGCATGTACACGAGCCTTTTCATTGCTTCCTCTGATTAGTAAGTTGCCCTGAAAATTGGAAGTTCTGGGATACAGAGCTATTATTAATAATTTGTTTCCTCTTTATGATGTGAAGGACAGCCTCACGATTCCTTCCTACCCCTCCTCTAGGACAGGGGTTCCCAACAAAAATTTCTCGAGGACCCCTCATCGAGCCGCTATTGTGACAAGGACCCCCATTAATTCATAATCCTAAAATTAAAAAGTGAGAGCCAAATTAAGAGTCTTTTTATATTTTATATTTATACGTTTTTTACAGTTCTTCTTCTTCATCTGTAGGCCTTTGTCGTTTTAACGAACCACTTTTTAACCAACGGTCCATTTTTAACTACGCGAACTGTAGCTTCCGCGAAAAACAACGCTTTGTTTACAAACACTACTGTTTTGCAAAGAGGCAGTGCACGCCAGGGAGGAGGGAGGGGAATGGAGAAGACAGGGTACCTGCGCAGTAGCGCACAAATGAAGCCGACGTGCACAAAGCATCTTGGGGAGGTGAGCGTTAGTAGAATGCGCGCGCTGCCGCTTTGCAAAACAGTAGTGTTTGTAAAGCGCCACCTAACGGCATACAGCAGAACTACTTGCCTCTATCTAATTCTAGTTTTGCGCTAGACTCTGCTCATGCAGGAAAAGGCCAAAACAAAAAATCTGTTATCATACGAAATATATTTAATATATTTTTTATTCTAATAGCATCTTGCGGACCCCTCTGGCATAGCTCGCGGACCCCTGGGGGTCCCCGGACCACCTGTTGGGAACCACTGCTCTAGGAGATCAAAGAGCAGAATGGATAAAGTCAAGAAGGAACTGACAGAGTCATTGGGAAGGAGTCCCTATCCCCCTTACTCCAGTAGCCAGGGTTCAGAGAGCCTTCCGGGAACCAGCAAAACCTCATCGGGCGGTAAGAAGTACCCACCGATAAAAGAAAGGGGATTTTACTCAGATGTCCTTACACCAGGAGCTTTAGATCTCTTGGGGGTAAGTGAATAGAACCTCTGTCTATCATTGGTCTGTAGACAGTTGAAATATAAATGACACAAACTGGCGTTAGAACGAGAGATAGATAAATGTA
This sequence comes from Zootoca vivipara, assembly GCF_963506605.1. Taxonomy (NCBI): domain Eukaryota; kingdom Metazoa; phylum Chordata; class Lepidosauria; order Squamata; family Lacertidae; genus Zootoca; species Zootoca vivipara. The sequence continues at coordinate 51,911,360 of NC_083277.1, forward strand.
TTTTAAGAAAATACTCTTTTCTGTTTCTGCCCCATCTCTGCTCTTTCTTTCCTCTAAAGCTGTTTTTCATGTCATAGGAAGGTAGCAATATTATTTTTATTTATTTCTCCTCAATACATTTTAGAGCTTTTGAGGAGTTGGGTAATTTTCATGAAAATAGCAAGTCCTTTTCTGTAGTATCTCAAGTGTTTTTAGGAAGTGAAATGGCTTTCCCTTAATGGTACCCCTCATGCTTCAATTTACTGGCTTTTTCAAAAGGTAAAGAGTTTCAATTTCTTTCTTTCTCTTCTAGAACAGGAAAAGAGGGTTGAGACTTGTAGAAAAATGAGTGGAGATTGGTTTATTTCAGGCCTGTCCAACCCGTCGACTGCTCACCCCTTCCCCATAAAAGCTCAGCAACTTTGGTCCTCCCCCCCCCCCAAAGCTCAACAACTCTGGTCAATCCAATGGGTAGATCACTGCCAGTTTATTTAGCGTTCGATCACAGCATCTTGGAAGTTGGACACCCCTGGTTTATGTTATCAAGGATGAGGGAACGAATTCCACTCGATGATTACTGGAGGCTTCTCCAGATTTATTATGTTTCCTAACCTTTAACTACTAACACGTTTTCTCTTCAGCTGTAGAGGCTGGGAATGTGTTTGTCTTTTAATTAATGTTGAGAATCTCAGGGAATTGCACAAGCCACTGGATGTACCATGAGATGTCATATCTCATTCTTTGCAGTCTGATTCCTATTTTGAAAACTAGCTCACCAGATCATAGCTTGCTTTTTTCTTTTCTCTCTCTCTGTATATGACCAAATCTTGTTTGCTCATAGAATTCTATACATGTTTCTGTACTGTCTCTTTGTAATCCTTATTATATCAAACTTCAGGATGTGAATGCAGGTCCGAATGTATACAGGGACTTACTGAAACAGTCAGAGCATGAGGATCACACGCCAAAAGGTAAGCACACAGAAAAGGCTGTTATCATCACTTTCCTCCCTAGGAAATTGGAAGAAAATTGAGCTCCTGTAACTGGGGGGAAATGTGAAATTTGGAGACTGTGATTGATCATTGAGAGTGCCAAAAGGAACAGAACAGTCAAGCGAAGTCAGGGCAGAATAAATATCTCTGGATTTACAGACAAGTGGACTGTAGCAGCTGTGCCCCAGTCAAGTGGGTGGGAGCCATGCTGAAGGGATCAGAAAATTGAGAAGACCCAATAGCTGGGCTTGTTCAAGGAGCTTGAAAATGAAAGGGAGGGGAGAACGTCTTTTGTTTGGGGGGATATGGGAGATAGTACATCTACCCTATGAGGTAATTTAGGCTGAGAGAAAGTGATTGACCCAAGGTCACCCTGTGAGCTTAGGATCATAGGAAGCTGCTTCATACCGAGTCAGACCAGGAGTCCATCTAATTGAGAATTGCTCATACTGCCTAACAGCAGCTCTCTAAGGCTCCAGGTGCGAGTCTTCCCAGCCGTACCTAGAGATGCTCTCCCGCTGAGATACGTCCTAGATCAGGGGTCTGCAACCTTTAAGACAAAAAGAGCCACTTGGACCCGCTTCTGAAGGAAAAAAAAAACAGGAAGCCGCAAAACCATTGCGACATTTAAAACAAATATAACACTGCATATATTGTTTCTTAACTTAATGCTATATATACAGGATCGTGCAGTCAGCTGTCAATCTGAAGAAAAAAAGGACTTTCACTTAACAGTTCTTGTGCTCAGGTCTTGCTTGTGGGTTTCCCACAGGCGTCTGGCTGGCCACTGTGAGAACAGGATGCTGGACTAGATGGGCCATTGGCCTGATGCAGCAGCCTCTAAAGAACACACTGTTCTCCACTCCCAGCCTAGTTCCCTGACTCCATTTCTAAAACTGTCCAAAGGGGTAGCGGCTTCCTAGCATGCCTAGATGTAAGCCCCTCATCCTATACAGGCTGCCACCCCTGCTTGCTCCACTCGCCATCCCCTTTGCCAACCCTATTTCCCCCACAGCTCACCAAACCCTGCCCCCTTTACACCTAACGGTCCTAACCGAAACCCACCTCTCTTTGCACCTCACCCAGCCCCTCACCCATCTCCCTGCCTGAAGTCCCTCCCCTCCCTGCTTGGCCCAAGCCCCATGCCTTTTCAAAAGAGGGGGGAAGTACTTCAGAAAGCAGTTTGCCAGACAGCTGTTTTCATATGAAATTAAGGTTGCAAACTTCTTTCACCACCCCTGCTCCTTTGAGCAACAGTCTGGCCTGGCAGAAATTAACAATCAATACTGTAGAGGTGTTGTTGTTTTTTCACAGCACAGAGATAGCTTATGATTCATTTCCTCTGTATGTCGGGTGCAGGAATTGTTTAATAATAAGAACCAGTTGCTCTTTACAGTTTGATGGGTCAGTGCGTCTGGCTGTTAACCACAAGGCTGGTGGTTCGAGCCTACCCAGGGATGGCTCACAGCTGTGGGCAGGATTCCTGCATTGCAGGGGGTTGGGCTAGATGACCCTCGGGACCCTTCCCATTCTACAATTCTATGATTGTATGAAATAATCCTTTAACCAAATATTAAGTGATGCTTTATTGCATTCTCTGGATTTTTAATACAGCTGTTCCATGCTCAAAACTAATCCAGTTACAGAGCAGGAAAAAAGGCATGGAAGAGCATTCCCTTTTCCAAAGGGAAGGAGGGGGGAAAGGCAGAGCGGGCGAAGAGGGCGGGGCACACACACAAACCACAGGGGAGCAAGTAGAGGTGGGGAAGTGTAGAACGCTGGCTGTGTAAAGCAGCCTTTGTCAACCTGGTGCCCTCCAAGAGACTTTGAATCAGCACCAATCAGCAAGAGATTTACTGTATTGAAGTATGTATTGAAGGGGGAGAGAGCTGATATTGCAGCTATAGAACAGAAGCAAGCAAAAAAGGGGGGTGAATGAAAGAACAGTGCTCAAGAATGTGAAGGGTAGGTTTATATTGTAGCAGAGCAGAAAGAAGAACTTATTCAAGCTCCAGTTCTGACATGCAAGGAAAGGGGGCAGGGGAACAAACAGTCTCTCTCTCTCTCTCTCTCTCTCTCTCTCTCTCTCTCTCTCTGTGTGTGTGTGTGGGGGGGGGGCAAAGGGGGGCAGAGAGAAGAAGGATGCAATGAGGATGGGGGGGGGGATAGATGAAAAGGAGGACCAGTTTGAGAGGGAAACACCGTGAGGGGGGGAGTGAAGCGAAAACTGAAAATCCTAAAAGGAATTTGGGGGGAGGAGGAGTGTGGGGAAAGAGAGAGAAGCATGGGGAAAGGGGTGGAAAGAGAAAATAAAAGAGAAAAGTCACTATCAGGTTTGGATTGGAAAACAGCCTTGCATCCTGTGGAATACACTTCAAATGGTAGATCTTGTTAAAGGAAACCACTTTTTTATCATTCAAACAAAAGGTCAAAACACCCCAACATTTAATTGTTATTTCCTCCGTCCTGTCATCAAAAGGGGGCAGGAAAAAGGACCTTATACATTTTATGAATGAGTAACAGATGGGACTCTAAGACTGAGGAAACCCCTTTTTCAGCTCCTGACTTCAAAGGTGCTATGTGTTTACACTTTCAATTGACACTCTCAATTGGGAGAGATCAGATAAGACAATAGGTGTGCATTCCAAACCCGCTGATGTTACAATGGACTGATCAACGAAAAGCAGCCAGCAAGGAGGCTTTACTTTAACAATTAATATAAAATTGAGATTTTAACCGATTCACAAAATTCCAGTGCCAGCTCCCCTCTGCTACACAGAACTCATAAATAAAGCGAACCAAGAGCACTCGACCACCCTCCTACCCCTCTTTCCCCCCTAGGAAAGAGACGAGCCCCCACCCCTTACACACCTCTCCCGCTCGCCCCACCTCCGCCTCCCGAGGAGGCGGCAGCAGCAGCAACAACAACACCATTTCAGCGGCTCCTCAAAAGCTGCCCTTTCTCGCAGCCGCGCCCGCCTCTCTCTTTCCCAGCAAGCGTGTCTCTTTAACCCTATCAGGGCTGGGCTATCCGTGCCTCCGTCACCCAACTCTTCCAGCCTCGGCAAGTCCACCATTTCGGAGCCGGCGAGTAGGAAGCCCCGATAGGGTTAAAGAGGCTGCGTGAGCCAGGCAGGGGCAGAGAGCCACGGCAAAGCTGTAAAGGAGCCGCATGCGGCTCCGGAGCCTCAGGTTGCCGACCCCAGTCCTAGATGAATAAGTGAAGATTTGAGCATAGTGTGACACAGGAGGAGCCAACATTTCTCAGTGCGTGTTTAGCATTATGCATATATGCATAACAAACATTTTCACTTCTCCAAGATGGGATGGATGATAACTGTTCCCTCTTCACTTGTCCCTGGGTTTCATAACTGCTGATTTCACCATGAAACTGGCAAGAGTTACAAAATAACTTAGACTAAATACAAAGCACAGATGTTGTTGTTGTTTAGTTTAGTCGTGTCCGACTCTTCGTGACCCCATGGACCATAGCATGCCAGGCACTCCTGTCTTGCACTGCCTCCTGCAGTTTGGTCAAACTCATGTTGGTAGCTTCAAGAACACTGTCCAACCATCTCGTCCTCTGTCGTCCCCTTCTCTTAGTGCCCTCAATCTTTCCCAACATCAGGGTCTTTTCCAGGGAGTCTTCTCTTCTCATGAGGTGGCCAAAGTATTGGAGCCTCAGCTTCACGATCTGTCCTTCCAGTGAGCACTCAGGGCTGATTTCCAAAGCACAGATAAACAACATTAAACGGAAGATAAGTAAAATAGATAAACCCATTCCCATTACTTCAATGGAAGTGGAAAATGTGAAAGATCTCATGGATTTACAACAGAGGTCGGCAACCTAAGGCCCATGGGCCGGTTCTGACCCGAATGGGTTCTGGATCCAGCCCGCAGATGGTCCAGAAATCGCCGCATGGTTCTGATTCATATCATTCGGGAATTGCTTTTGCGCATGTCTGCAGGTCCGGAAATCGCTTTTGCGCATGCCCAGATGCCGAAAATCGCATCTGCGCAGGAGCGATTCCTGGCATCTGGGCATGAGCAAAAGCAATTTCCGGCACTGCGCCAGCCTGACCCACAGACGATCTCCGCTGGAGTGATCTGGCCCATGCCCGGTAAGCCTTGCCAACCTCTGATTTACACTATTGTTCTTTAATCTGGGTGGAAGAGAGGGAAATTTCCCAGAGCTGGGCCCCCAAGCATTGGAAATCACCACAGATTCTGTCCTTTGCAGGGTGGGAGCAGTTTTTGCAATGTGCTTGCAGCTTTCTCTGGGCAGATTCCACCAATCTGCTGTTTTCAGTGGCTTAGGCAGTGCCTTCGCTACTATAGTGGTCACTTCAGCCAGACTCCCAGATAAGTCTGGGACTGGGACTCTTACACTAACCACATATTTTTTAAAAAATGTTTTTGTTTTCTTAATCTTGTTTCTTGCCAGTCACAACATTTGAAACTCCTGAGAATATTGGGTCTATTTTGAATGCCCAACAAATTGGACCAACTACAGAAATAATCAAAGAGACGGACTTTCCATTGCAATCATATAAGCCAAAAGTACAAGTTCCCTTTGAGGTGATTCCAGGACAGTGCCCTCGGAAGATAGCAATTGAGAGGTAATTGTGCCAGGAAATGGCTACAAAGGGCTTGTGTACAACACTTTGCATTTGGATGTGCAGCTCTGGATTTCTATGTAAATCACAGAGAGTTATGTGAGCCTATACTAAAACTATTGAAATGGGTAGGCTTAGGCTCCTCTAGCCCGCCCTGCATAGGTCCAGGTTGTAAGATGGCAATCCTTCAGAGAGGTAGATACATTTCTCTGGTTTCAGTGGGCATTGGAGTGCCATATTTTTATACGATTGGGCTACATACGTTGGCTTTTCTCACAGAACCTCAGCCTGAGGCTCCATGGACAAAAATCTACAGGCTGATTTGGAATGGTCTTCAGAATAATAGAGGAGCTTTTGAATCAGGTTTAGAAGGGATGCAGGTGGCGCTGTGGTCTAAACCACAGTGTCTAGGGCTTGCCGATCAGAAGGTCGGCGGTTCAAATCCCCGTGACGGGGTGAGCTTCCGTTGTTCGGTCCCAGCTCCTGCCCACCTAGCAGTTCAAAAGCACGTCAAGTGCAAGTAGATAAATAGGTACTGCTACAGCAGGAAGGTAAACGGTGTTTCCATGTGTTGCTCTGGTTCACCAGAAGCGGCGTAGTCATGCTGGCCACATGACCCGGAAGCTGTCGGCGGACACACGTCGGCTCCCTCGGCCTATAGAGCAAGATGAGTGCTGCAACCCCAGAGTCGTTCACGACTGGACCTAATGGTCAGGGGTACCTTTACCTTTAACCATCTCTGACGACATTGGACTTCCCCAAAACATATAGTTTTGGCCTGTCTCTTTACTACACTGTGTTACTCAATTTACCTTATTAGTCAGTCCTTGAAACAGATGAACAACAATTGAATCGGGTTTCCTGTAAATATGAACTGTTTAATCTTATTATTTAACCAGGTTGAGACGATTATATCTCAGCCTGGATATCACTCAGCTCTTAGAAATGGCAGGGATAGATTCCAATGAATTGATGCCAAGACACCAGGACCCTGACAATATGCCAACTATTGAACAGAGGAAGGACCCTCTTTTCCCCATCTATCTCCCATTACAGGTAAGATATGGGATTCAGTGGTGCATGTGATCTACTTCAGGGATTCCTAAGCCTTTTGCAAAGTTGACCCAGCAATTGCATTTGATGATGACTTTCCATTAAATAATCTGTGTGTCTCCATGGATATCTAATTACCATTTGGAAATTGCTGCTGTGCATTATGTCTTAACATTGGATTAAAAATAACCAGGACACTGGGGTGGGCTGGGAGGTGGGGAGTGGATGTGGCAGCATTAACGGTACTTAAAAGAAGCTGAATAGTGTTACAAAAGCCTGGTGCCTGCCCCGATCTCTGCCAAGCAGTAACAAGAGGGTGCATAGGGCTGCAGGCATACATACAGGGTCTGTGTCCCTTTGGAGAATAGAAGACACGGCACAGACAGTCGTGCTTTAAGAAATGGGGGTTATTTGCCTATTTGCACCTTCAGTCTGCATGGAGGGAGTCCAGATCTTACAGCATGGCCCAAAGCATTGCAGGTAACTTTCAGTTTCTCCCACAAAGATGGATCTCAGCTGTTTCCCCCCCCTTTCTTCTTCCCAGAAGCCCCTTGCCCTCCCCCAGAGCAGTTACCATGGCAACCTTCCAGGCTCTGGTCACACCTGGGGCAGAACCCTCAATGGCTCTTTACTGTAATGTTAACGGGTCTGCTCATCCCTCAGCCAGCCAGGCTGGTTTGCATAAGGCAGCCCAGGAATTCCCTCTCTGGCACAGCTCTGCAATTAGTTTTTAAATCCATATTCCAATCAAAATCCTAGTATTTATATCAGGCTTCCTCAACCTTGGCCCTCCAGGTGTTTTTGGCCTACAACTCCCATGATCCCTAGCTAGCAGGACCAGTGGTCAGGTTTGATGGGAATTGTAGTCTCAAAATATCTGGAGGGGCGAGGCTAAGGAAGCCTGATTTAATGAATTTCTCACTTCTTGCTTACTTAGATTTTTGATAATGAAGAGTATGATTGCCGGACTCCAGAAGAGTGGCTTTTGTTGGGTGTGGAACCTGAATCTGAAGACCGGAAACCTATCCCAGGAAAAGCACTCCTGCCTACAGATGATGAGCTTGGGCATGGTAAAGCATAGATGTGATGCAACTGAGTTATTTCATTTATTACAAAGATTACAAAATAATAGTTGAATACAAGAGAACCATGCTTTTCTCACTCCAAGTATTTTTGTTTTGAAGCATAGCAGATCAAAACATATTATGTTTTCTTGCATTTTGCATATATTCTAAGGCAGACATCCCCAAACTTTGGCCCTCCAGATGTTTTGGACCACAATTCCCATCATCCCTGACCACTGGTCCTGTTAGCTATGGATCATGGGAGTTGTAGGCCAAAACATCTGGAGGGCCGCAGTTTTGGGGATGCCTGTTCTAAGGCCTCACCCTACCCTGAGTGGCTCTATGAATCCCTACCAATGAAACATGGAAATTAATGTTTTTAAATACCTTATTTTTCCTTGTATAATATACACCCCTGTATAACACAACCCCTATTTTTTAGGACTCCAAATGAAGAAATCCCCCACACAGAAGAAATCTGTGTATAAGACGACCCCCATTTTTAAACTGGAAAAAAATAGGGGGGGGGGATATATTCCGTCTTATACACGGAAAAATACAGTACTTTGTTTCAGTTAACAGTTAAGTGTATTTTATTTCTGCTGAAATTCATGGGAGTCAGGCTGTTGACATTAGCATAATGTTTCATGTGAGTGGAGCTAAACTAGTACTTTAATGTCTGAACTTGTGGTATTTATGCATTTCATTAACTATTTTATAAGCCATAATTTTTAGACATGGTGTCTGATTTTTAATGCCTCTGTAGCTGGTTGTACAATGTGAGATTCTTGTGAGTTAATTTTTCAAAATATGTGGAGTGGTTGCAATTCTTCTATAATCTAACACAAATGACAAGTGCTTCTATCCTAAATATTAAGTCCTGTAAGTTGACCACTTTAGTTAGAACATGTGCCTATCAACATTTCTGCATTATGTGAGTGCCCGGAGAAGGTTGGAGGATGGATGGCGGCTAACAGATTGAGGTTGAATCCTGACAAGTCAGAAGTACTGTTTTTGGGGGACAGGGGACAGGCAGGTGTGGGGGACTCCCTGGTCCTGAATGGGGCAACTGTGCTGCTGAAAGAGCAGGTGTGCAGCCTGGGAGTCATTTTGGACTCACAGCTGTCCATGGAGGTGTAGGTTAATTCTGTGTCCAGGGCAGCTATCTACCAGCTCCATTTGGTACGCAGGCTGAGACCCTACCTGCCCGCAGACTGTCTCACCAGAGTGGTAGATGCTCTAGTTGTCCCCCACTTGGACTACTGCAATGTGCTCTACGTAGGGCTACCTTTGAAGGTGACCTGGAAACTACAACTGATCCAGAATGCAGCAGCCAGACTTGTGACTGGGAGTGGCTGCTGAGACCACATAATACCAGTCTTGAAAGACCTACATTGGCTCCCAGTACGTTTCCGAGCACAATTCAAAGTGTTAGTGTTGACTTTAAAGCCCTAAATGGCCCCGGCCCAGTATTCCTGAAGGAGCGTCTCCACCCCCATCGTTCTGCCCTGAGACTGAGATCCAGCGTCAAGGGCCTTCTGGTGGTTCCCTCACTACAAGAAGCCAAGTTACAGGGAACCAGGCAGGGGGCCTTCTCGGCAGTGGCGCCCGCCCTGTGGAACGCCCTCCCATCAGATGTCAAAGAAATTAACAACTACCGGTATCTGACGTTTAGAAGACATCTGAAAGCAGCCCTATTTAGGGAAGTTTTTAATGACTGATGTTTTAATGTAGTTTTAACCTTCTGTTGGAAGCCGCTCAGAGTGGCTGGGGAAACACAGCCAGATGGGTGGGATATTAAATAATAATAATAATAATAATAATAATAATAATAATAATAATAATGCTTTCCTGCTAAGGTACTAATACGTGTTGGCGTGCCATTGAATATTAAAGGAGATACAAAATATGGAACCCAGAACACAATGCAGGATCGTGAGGTTTGTAAGACTGTGAAGAGGACTCTCTGTAGTTCTGCCAAGACAATTGTGTTAAAGTGTTTCCCTGTCTGTCATTCTCAGAGGACCCCAAAAGTCGCAAACTGATCTATAAATGGATAGATGTTGGTGTTCTGGATTATGATGAAGAGACAAAATTTTACTTGGTTCATAAGACAAACAGCCTGGGTCTAGTCCGGGATGCAGAAGGGAGACGTGTACTTAATGGAGGAATGACTGAAGGAGGTGGGCATTGATTTATTTTTTATTGGATTACAGGGAAGAAGTTAAAATCAAGAGCCTCTCTATACCCAATTAGCTGCCTTTGATTCATGAATGTCTTGGATTGTGATGCATCTTTTTGCCTTTTTAATAAGCGACCACAGAATATTTTCTTTTTCCTGACAATCCTTTGAAGATTCATAGAGGTGGATCATAGAATTCTAGAGTTGGAAGGGACCCTGAGGATCATCTAGTCCAATCTGCTGCAATGCAGCAATATGCAGCTTTCCCATATGGGGACTGAACCTGCAACCTTTGTGTTATGTGGACAAATTCAGGATTATTTATAAAAGGACCTCCATTCTCATCATTCCATTACTTGGAACCTGATCATGTCCATGTTTCCTTGGAAATAAGTCCCACAGAATTTGGTAGGGCCTACTTTTGGAGGGTCACAATTAGATGAGACAGCAGGGGACCCGCGATCACATCTCCCACTTTTAAAAAGCCAGTGGTCACCATTGGGGGTGAGGAATAACTGAGCAATCAGATTGGGACTCTGGTACTGGGAGGAGGAGACATAGCACCTTCCCTTAGGCTGCATTCATAATCTAAATTTCAGCTCCCAGCCCCACCACAGCTGCTCTTTGTCCTATTAAGTTCCATATGATGATCACATGTTTTCCTCCACATGATTAACTGCAGATGGTGGGGGAGAGGGTAGTTTTAGTTTAGATTAGGAAAGCAGTGTGAAGGGAATGATTCCCTCTCCCCACCCTCCCATCTGCCTTTAACTTTTGAAAATACAGTGGAAGATACAATCACACATATCCCTCCTGTCTCATCTAGTCTGATACAGTGACATTTCTGATTAGTATTCTCCTGAGTCTCCATTTGGATTCTATTACTCATCATTCTCTTTTCTGCCACGAAACTCTCAGCTTGACACTAGCTTGGTCATAGTCTCACTAGATAATTTTGGCACCTGTTTTCTGCAATCTATTTTTATGGCCCCAGTGTGTTCACATTCTTTTCTGATTTCTCCCCAGGGAGAGCCCCACTAATGCCCTGTCAGTATTGGGTGCCCCGTGTCCGTTTGCTTTTTCTTGCTGAGGACCCCCGGGTTCATGCAGAGCGAGTGATTTCTGCCAATGACATGAGGAAGAAAACACAGGCACTGTTGTTGTATAACCTGTACGTTGACTGCATGCCTCTGGACGGAATGCAAAACATTGAAGAAAAGAGTTTGCAGCGGATGAAGCAGATGGCAATGGAAACTTCACGTCTGAGGAAAGGAAGTATGTAAGTATTGCAACAGTCCTTCATACTGAAAACATGTTTGGGGTTTTAACACCTTGTTTAGGACAAGGGAGGCCTAGCCACCTGGGTGGCAGGATAACTTCATCCTTATCATTCCCTCACACCCTTTTCTTCTCATCACATTTCCTGTTCTTTCTTTCCTACTTCCTCTGTTTCTGCACACCCTGGGAATTGTGCTTTTCAGAGGCAGACCTAAAAAACTAAGGAGGAAACCAGTAAACACAAGCAGGGCAGACACCTGCAATTAATTTGATGCAATTCAGATGCAATTACACCAGGCTGTGCTGTGTTGTGGTACCATTCAGTAAAACCACCATAGATGTATGGTGCAGACTTTTAGTGTTTGAAGACTTTAAGGAGCACTGATCTAACTTGTGGTATTTGGGGTATTAAGTTGCAGCTCTTCCAGAAACTAGCTGGTGAAATGTAGAGGTCTTTTTAGTGTGGTTATTAGAGCCCCTTCGTGTGATTCACTGAGAGCTTCTTCCTGGTCAGGTGCTGCTCTTCCCTTTCTTAACAACTGCTTGTGCATCTTCAAAGATTAGATAATGGTAAGTGAAGGGGTATGTGGGAGATCTTTCAACCGGAAATCAGGTGAGCATGGCACGGCGTCTTGAGTGGGCACAAGGTAGATCATAGAATCGTAGAGTTGGAAGGGACCGTGAGGGCCATCTAGTCCAATCCACTGTAATGCAGGACAGGGGCGTACCCAGGATCAAAACTGGGGGGGGCAAGGGGCGGGGCCAAGGCACGGGAGGGGAGGGGCCACAAAGTGGGAATGTGGGCGGGGCTACAGAGCCCAGGTGAAATCAAAATAAACCTGAAGCGACGGCGGCGAAGGGGAGAAAACCAGCGGCCGCCTAGAGGAGAAGAGGGAAGTCTGGGGGTGGGCGGGGGGGGGGGGAGAGAAGGGAACCAGGCTTGGATCGGGGCCTCCGCGGAGGTCTGGAGCAAAGCCCCGGCCTCCGCGAAGCTATCCGAGGCTCCGTTGCTGCAGCGGTCTGGCAGGCGCTGAACGACTCCCGACGTTCGGGAGACCTTTGAGCACAGCCGCGCTGTGCGCATGCGCCCTGCACGGCGGCCGCCGGAGTCCACAGCCGCGCTGTGCGCATGCGCCCCGCTTTGCGCATGCGCAAAGGTCTCCCGAACGTCGGGAGCGTCAGCCCTTGCCCCCTCCCACACAGCGCGGCTGTGTGGACTCCGCACGGCTCGGGCACAAGAGACTGCTGCGGGCGCCGAACTCGCGCTCCGCTGGGCTGTCCTCCGCCTCTGCCCACCAGCCCCGCCGGCAGCGCCACTCTTGCCCGCAGCTGCCCGACCGGCCCTGCCTCTAGAGTAGGGCAGCGGCCCCTCCCTGCCCCGCGGTGGGTACGCCCTTGATGCAGGAATTTGAACATGTAGACTCCCATCCAATTTGAAATCTTACCGGACCCTGCTTAGCATTGCAAATATGCTAGCAGTTTTATTGCTGCACCACTAGGAGGAGATCACTGCAAGGATGTCTGATTTCCAATTGTTTCACGATAGCAATGACAATCTGTTTCCCCTTGCCTAAGTTAGGATGCTAAGTTCATTTCTGGTGTGGAAAACAAATTCCTAGTCTCGGGATGTGCTCAGTGGATTTGTAACTGGCTTACTGACCGAACCCAAAGGGTGCTCATCAATGGCTCCTCCTCATCCTGGAGAGTAGTGACTAGTGGGGTGCCACAGGGTTCTGTCTTGGGCCCAGTCTTATTCAACATCTTTATCAATGACTTGGATGATGGGCTTGAGGGCATCCTGAGCAAGTTTGCAGATGACACCAAATTGGGAGGGGTGGCTAATACCCCAGAGGACAGGATCACACTTCAAAATGACCTTAATAGATTAGACAACTGGGCCAAAGCAAACAAGATGAATTTTAACAAGGAGAAATGTAAGGTACTACACTTGGGCAAAAAAAATGAAAGGCACAAATACAGGATGGGTGACACCAGGCTTGAGAGCAGTACATGTGAAAAGGACCTAGGAGTCTTGGTAGACCACAAACTTGACATGAGTCAGCAGTGTGATGCAGCAGCTAAAAAAGCCAATGCAATTCTGGGCTGCATCAATAGGAGTATAGCATCTAGATCTAGGGAAGTAATAGTACCACTGTATTCTGCTCTGGTCAGACCTCACCTGGAGTACTGTGTCCAGTTCTGGGCACCACAGTTCAAGAAAGATACTGAAAGACTAGAACGTGTCCAGAGGAGGGCAACCAAAATGGTCAAAGGCCTGGAAACGATGCCTTATGAGGAACGGCTTAGGGAGCTGGGTATGTTTAGCCTGGAGAAGAGAAGGTTAAGGGGCGATATGATAGCCGTGTTCAAATATATGAAAGGATGTCATATGGAGGAGGGAGAAAGGTTGTTTTCTGCTGCTCCAGAGAAGCAGACACGGAGCAATGGATTCAAACTTCAAGAAAGAAGATTCCACCTAAACATTAGGAAGAACTTCCTGACAGTAAGAGCTGTTCGGCAGTGGAATTTGCTACCAAGGAGTGTGGTGGAGTCTCCTTCTTTGGAGGTCTTTAAGCAGAGGCTTGACAGGCATATGTCAAGAATGCTTTGATGGTGTTTCCTGCTTGGCAGGGGGTTGGACTGGTATGGTCCATGGGGTCACGAAGAGTCGGACACGACTAAACGACTAAACAACAATACAGTTCTAGGTGTCACACAACTTGCCCCACTGCCCCTTGATCCTTCAGAATCTCCTGCTGTCCCATTCCAGGTCTACTATGAAGCTCCCTTAATGTGCTGCAAGCACTTTTAATGAAGAAACAAAGCACATGCAAACACAGGAGGCATGAAGATGGGACTATAGAGATATATGAGTGATGCAGACGCAACATTGTGAGAGGTCGTTGTTCATTCTGTTAATTAGTTTTTTAATTATGCTTAGCATTTTAGAGCGGCTGCAGCTCCTGGGGAAAGAAGTGTCCCTAGACTTTGAGCGAACCATGAACAAGATTAACTTTGACAGAATTGTCACTTCCAAGCCTCAGACGTTCTATTATGTCACTCTGCCTGAGAAAGAGGAAGAGAAGGTGCCACTGAAGGGTAGGTGACACAGTAGAAAAAGACAGCAGCAGAGTGTAAAATCTTCCCAGGGGGAAATTACTCTGTTTCTTGCAATTAACTTTAGACTATGATTGATATGTTGCAAAGGGAGATGTACCAATCCCATATTATATTATTATATTTTATAGTCTTAATTATTTTACTTATAAGCTGCTTAAATAAGTTTTGTTATTGGGCAATATATAGATATTGGAAATAACTCAGTGCCAGCGTGTTCCCTCATGACAAAGTCTGGCAATACAAACTGTGTATATATATTTGCATCCCAAGCTTTCTGGGTAAAAGAAATTGAATGGTACTGATGAGAGCAAGTGGCAGCCATTAAGATACAAACAAGCTGCTGCCATGGATCCTTTGAGGGACAGAGCTAGACTAGCCAAGGGTTGAGGCAATGCCATGCAAGATGGCTGCCACTCCTTTGCCTCAAACCCTTCAAGGAACAGTGATCAATAAGCAAGAGTATGTGTATTCTGCAATTCTGCGAAAATATATAGCATTCTGAGAATCTCATTGCTTTGAGAAAGTGAGTTTCTGACTGTTAGAACTACAAAGTTGTATTTGAAAGCTTGTGAGCAAGAGTGGGGGGGGGGAGAGGAGAATTAAGATTTCTATGGGTCAGGAGGATTGGCTTCAATGCTTGACCATAACTCCTTTTCCATTTCTAAGCAAAATGAGCAGGAATGTACAAATTTGTTTAGTTTTCATAATTTATACAGATCCAGTTGTGTTTTTTTTTCTGGACACAGAAATGTGGGCATCTTGCTTGCACCTGGAAATTACAGTAGGGATGGCCTGTGATTCTGGCACCACCCTTGGGCCTTGTGTGCCTGGAGGCTTCATGCTCAAGGAACAACTCAGGAATCTTCTTTTTTTAAAAAATCTCTGCTTAAAGAGAAGTGGTGAGGCAGGAAAGGTAAAGGGGTGGTGGTGTGGTGAGGTGGAGGCACGGCCGTCTTTACCCGGTGTCACATGTGACTCGTTGTGCCAGGGCGCAAAAGCTCCAGAGGGCACCTGGTTGGGAGTCCAGGCTGAGTTGGAGTTGTCCGGGACTCTGGGGAAGAGCCAAGAGCCGAACAGAGCACAGCTCTTCTGCAGGCGGCTCATTCAGTTCAGGAGTGAGCAAGGCATAGGTGCTACTCAATATTTGGGGAAACTTTCCTTAAAAAGTCAACAACTTTGGGGGTCCCCCCTTAAAAAGGTCGACAATTCTGGGAAACGGGGGAGTGGGGCAGAGGTATCGTTGCACCATGGCGCCGGATATGCTTAAGGCGGCCCTGAGTGGAGGAGCAACGATAGGGTGGTCCTTGCCTTAAAGGAAGGGGGTGCAGGACGGCCACTGTGCCAGCCTGGAGCTGGTGTAACAATGGGGCACCAACAGTGGGACTGGTTCAGGATCCAACTAATCCTGGGCTAGATCAGTCCCTTACTGCCTCAAGAATACACATTTTGGAACCTTTGGAAGGAGAAGCTTTGCTCAGTTCACACATATACACACACACACCCTGATGCAAGGGTGTGTGTGTGGGGGGGGGTGTAAATTGCTCTGTAAGTAAATAAAAATAAAATGCATTTTTCAGCATTTATGGTTATTACATATGCTTAACAAGAACAGCTACATGACTACTGTTCCTACAGAAATAACATCTCTTCTTGTGTCCCCAGGAGGCATTGATGTTCCTGAGTACCCTTTTAATGAGCAAAAAGAAGCTTTTAGCTTCATCTCCCTCCTGACACGGCCAGAAGTCATCATGGCTTTGTGCCAGGTCCGGGATGAGTGCAATAAAACTGCAGCTATGTCACTGTTCCATTCAACCCTGACTAAGTACGGCCGACTAGAGGAGTTTGAGCAGATCCAGAAACAGACCTTTTCACAGGTATAGCAGGAGAGTGCGAGCTATTGCAATGTAATGGTTAGATTGTCAGACTAGGCCTGAGGAAACCTGGGTTCATAGTTCCTCTCAGCCAAGAGTCTTGCTGGATGTTGTTGGGACTAGTCATTCTCTCTCAGCCTAATCTAACTCACAGGGTGGCTGTAAAGGCAAAATTGGCAGAGAAAAAAACATGTAATTAAAAAAAAATTAAGCACTACACCACACTGACAAACAGCTTTCCAAAAAATGTAGCAGATGTGTCATTTGGCACTGTAGTTGACATTCTTTGTTTTATTTTTATCTAGGTTTCAATGTTCCTTAAGGATACTTGGATCAATACTCTAAAGATAGCCGTGAGAAGCAGTTTGAGGGACATAGGTAAAGGCTGGTACAACTTGTATGAGACTAAGTGGGAAGTATACCGGATGTCCAAGCTTCATCAGCTGATGGAGCTCATCAAGTTTATGTTGCAGGACTCTGTACGTTATCTAATCCAGGATTCACTGGTAAACTTCACCCAGCTCTTCTTGGATTCCTGCCACAGTGTCCTGAATTGCCCTGAAGATATGGTGTGGGGAGATGACCTTGTTAACAGCCCATTCAAGTAAGGAGAGAAATGGAGAGATGTTTTGTTTTTGAGGAAAAGGAAAAGAGCATTGATCAGTGTGCTCTCATATAATGGGAGGGTTCTTTTTTCTGAATTTTCTCTTGATGAATTGGTATCACTGTGCAAAATCACACTGCAGCCAAGGCTCCTCCTTTGGCATGCTTCAGCATCCCCTGGGACATTGCTGGGCACCAATATTTCTCATGTTAAGAGGTTATTGCTGGCTTCTGAAAGGCATCACAAAGAATCTGCAGGTTACAAAGTGAAGTCACCATAGCTTTAGTATTCATTGGCTTTATTAAAAGATCCTACTGTGTCTATTTAGCATGGTCTTGGGGCCAGGGTTATAGAATCATAGATTGTAGTGTTAACCTAAACTTGTGATGTCTGTACACATGCTGTACACATGGCACAGTAAATATTAACAGAGACCTTATGAACATCCAGCAAGTTTAATTCATGTCAGTCATTGTTCTTGACAGATTGGAGAAGTGGGTTGATACAGTAGACCTCAGCTGAAGTATGTTATCCAGTCTGTAGTATGTATTTTGAGACAGATGAAAGCAAGTTGAATAAAACTCCAGTGTGAACCTAAAAAATAATTAAGGTTAGAAAGCATGGTATTGAAGAAAGCAGAACTCACCGAACTAAGGAATGGAAAAATATGAAAACACAACAGTCTTCAAATATTAAACAAGTACCATAAAGAAGATTGGGAAGAAGAATGCTTTTCTGCCACTGAGAGAAGGGCCAGAGACAATTTAGTTACATTGCAGCTGTGTACATTTTGGTTTACCAGAATATGAAATAGGTTTCTGTGTCTGTTTGGAATGAGAAAAGTTGAACAGTGTGAAGCACAGCCCCCCCCCCCCCCGGGCAATGGTCTACCTCATTTCTGTGTGAATCCCAACTTATTGCAGTGGGATAGTGAATATGAGTTGGACACCCCTCTGTACTTTTTCTGCCAATCCAGGAAGGGATATTTGCAAGCATGATGAGGATACCGGCATGCCTTTTGATCACAATGATTCCCTTTGTTCCACTAAATTTGATGCTTATGCCTGTTTATACAGATGTGGTTGCATATCACCATTTAGGGAATCTGGTTCCACAAGTAATGCACAAGCGGAGCTAGGCTATGTTTCTGAGAAGTAATTGATCTTTTTTTTTTAATTAGCAAAGGCATTATTTCTGGAAGCTATTCATTCATAACAATCTCAGAGATCTCCATATTCTTCCTTTTGTAGGCCACGGAAAAATCCTCTGTTTATAATTGATCTGGCTCTGGACACTTTGGGTGTTCGTTTCAGCACACCCCTGGAGAATTTTGAGACAACAGTTGTTTCTCTGTTTGATAAAGGGATCTGGTCTACCCACACCATACCACAACTGGAGAAAGTGAGTTACCTTGAAGAATTTGAAATGCCTTCTCACCCTAATAATTGGATCCGTCTTGTAAAAGGTTATACACTTACTGAAAAGAGATGCTTCTACTAGAGATGCACACTACAAAGCTGACTTTCCAGTGCAGTCCTGTATGGGTACCCAGAAGCAGCAAGTTCCATAGAGTTTATTAGACTTATTGCTAGGGAAGTGTGCATAAGATTGTAGCCTTACTGGTCATAAGTAATGCTCCACCAAAAGACTAGGCTGTGGGTTGTCAACCGTTGTATCTGGGTATTATGGCTGCATTGCAGGAACATTATAACAATATTATGGAGAGAACAACAACACAAATGCTTTGGAGTGCAGTATTAGAGATTGAAAAGCCTTTCTCAGAACCAATACCATGGTTTGGTATTGTGTCTGTGATTAGCAAAAAATAAAAAAATGAAAGCCTGTGGAAAGAAAGTCTAGCCCTGCTGAAAATTACTTATCTTTTCTCCATGCAGGAGAAGATAATGTGATTCTCCACTTAATGTATAGAGAGATGCAAGAAATATAAGATGTGCTTTGATTTCACATCCTGATCTCTTCTGGGTTAGGGAAATGTCAGAAGAAGTTTTATTTGTGCTGCAGATTTCATATAGCAACTCATGCGCAGATTTTAACAGGGCAGTGTGCAAGGGATGATACTGCAGGAGCAGGATGTTGCTAACAGGAGATGATTCAGCCAACACTTTTAGCATTGAGGAAAACATGCCAGATTCAAATAAGAAGTGCCGGCAATAATGTTGCAATTTTAAATTCTGAAGCTGTTAATACTGGCACTGAAGTAGTGGCAGGGTGCGAGATGTGTGATTATGTGTTTAGTGTATTTATCTTATCACTTCAATTTAAAAAGAGGCTTGCTTCTTTTTATTACAAAATCGAGATAATTCAAGAGCTATCATTAAAGTGAGCTTCAATGATAAAGATTGCTTGTCTGCAGTTTTTGAAATGTGCTTTTGGTGGTTTTGGCTAAGGCAGGAGGTCCTTTTCCCATCAAGAGGTGTCTTACATCCTGGGTCTCCTGCCTCCTTGAAATGATCTCTGCAGGTATTGTTTAGGGCACACAGCACAATCTCATAAAAATCTGAAGCACACTAAGTTGCACATGGTTGTTTCATTTGAAAGCCAACAATCCATGTTAAAGGCTAAATTGTCCAAAATACCTAACCTCTTGAATGCTGGGGTAGGCAGCTTTCAGCCAAGAGCAGCTCATAGAGATAAGCTGCAGCACAAGTGAGGCAACATTTGGAGCAAACCACAAGTAGTATGAACAGAAATTCAAGTGGGGCACCATACATTAAAGATGGGTCTCTCAATTGAGTCCCCTGCAAGCTTTCGTTTATACAAAGTCAGGTAAACATGTATGGGAACCTGTATCACGAAGAGTCGGACACGACTAAATGACTAAACAACAACAACCTGTATTATGATTAAAGCTATGGTTCCTTGGGTTGGCATGGGTTTTTATTGAGGTATGCAATAAAAAGAGCAGGAGGAGCATTAACTGTCTAGCAGTAGATGGATTTCAGTTTTGTACAACAGACTTGAAGGAGAAAATAGAAGCAGTTTGTGCTAAATGGCTGTTCTTTTGTCCCTTGTTCAGCACGTGCTTGAAAACATGTTCATCTGTGGCACACCATTGCTGGAGTCAGTGGGTCTGTATGAGCCACCTGTGATCGAACTGCGCAAAACCATCATCATATGTATCCGCAAAGCCCTGATCCCCCTTCAAGCTTATGCCAAGAATTATGAAAAGTACTTGGAACTGAATAATCGTGATATCAACAGCCTCCTAAAGTATGTAGCTTTTAAAGGGAAGAGCAGGGACTTGCATAAGAGGTTTTTCTGTAGTTGCATGGATAGATTAATGCACTGCCTTCTGCACTGATTTCACTTTCAATGGCAAATGTTTTCTGAAGAAGACAAAGTTCCCGCAAATACATGGGCTTGGACCCTAAGTTACTTATCTGTGCACATGGGAGGAGGGAACTTGGTCAGCTCTCCCTTTATCTGCTGGCCCCCATGTCATATTCCGCACCATTGCCAAGAGTCTCCCAGTCCCCATAAGTGATTTTCAGGAAGGGAAGTAGGAAAACCCCATTTGGGAGGATGCTGTTCTGTTCATGGAAGAAAACTTAGGACTGTGCCCATGGTACTGTGATGTACATTATGAAACCGATTACATTGTTGTTTCAGCATCAGTGTGGTCATTGGCTGCCTGTTTTCTTTTCTTAGGGCTGTTACACACCCAAGGTTACCAATCTAGGTGCCTCCAAGCATACACGTAACAGGGAGCAACAAGCAACATCTGCTCCTGTTTCTTGTATTCACACATTACATTTTAACTGTGCACTTCAAAATCTTAAGCCAGTGTTTCTCAAACTTCCTCAACTGTTGTTGGACTACAACTCCCATCATCCCTGACCACTGGTCTTGCTAGCTAGGGATGATGGGAGTTGTAGTCCAATAACAGCTGAGAACCCATATTTGAGAAACACTGTCTTAAGTGTACACCTAAAAGAACATAGTATGCAAATCTGGCCTTAAGAACCCTTGGGTTTTTAAAAACTGCCTTTCTACCCTAAAGGTTTTTATACCTTTCTTCATTCCTAAGTGCTAGAAGCAAAGACCTCTCCATCACCACCACCACCTTGTGTTTAGTGAGAGCAATCATAAGGCTGTTAGAGGAGCCTCCTGGATCAAGCCAATAGCCCCAATCCAGCATCCTGTTCTCACAGTGGTCACACAGATGCCTGTGGGAAGCCCCACAAGCAAGACCTGAGCACAAGAGCACTCTGCCCTCCTACTCCCATCACTCCTAACTAGCAAGACCAGTGGTCAGGGATGATGGGAGTTGTAGTCCAACAACAGTTTCCAGCAATTAGTACGGCAATCAGAAGCAATACTTCCTCCAACTGTGGATCTTGCAGCACAACAGAATCAGCTTCCTTCCTCCAATCTTCAAGGGCTTTTGCAAGTGCAAATTTGTTGAATGGCCTTGAAGCCTTTCACTGGTTACATTTGCCGTTTATAAATCATATGTTCCTGCTGGGTGGGAAATCATATTCTGCCACAGTATGCAGTATGCCTGTTTTACCTGTGTTGTGGTGGTGAGTCTTCCCTTAATAATTCTATATTTCTCTAGACCATATCTGGTGCAGTGCCCGCCTGCTCAAGAGGTGAGAGAGATCGTTAACAAGCATATGGCAGAAAAGGAGTTGCTGGACAACAGCTTGCCCGGTAGCATGGTGATTGGCCCCTTTCATCTCAGTGTTGAAGGTGTACGGCAAAACCTTTCCAAGAAATGCAAAGCATTGGCCACCACTATGCTGGATATATTGGCTAAGAATTTACATGAGCAAGTGGAAGATGTGAGTTTCATACTTGGTACTCATCAACTGGATAAATAGCCGGTGGAGTAATTCTGTAGCTGTTTCTGAAAGTTTACAATTGCAAAGAGGTTACAAGGAAAAGAAATGAATTGCAGTCATAACAGCAATTTTGAACTCTTCTTAGCATGTGTGTATATATATATATATATATATATATATATATATATATATATATATATATAAATGTACTGCTGGGGATTGTTCTAGTGTGAGATCTAACAGCCGGTTAAGTCAAGTGCTTCTGCACAAATGTGTCAATACAGGAAGAGCATCATATAGAAAGGTTTATGGTTCTCCTATTGCCATTTCCAAACATATTCATGTGCAGAAACCTTCTTTTTCAGTATTCTTTATAGCAGTTCTAATCTGCTGCACCATTCTCATTTTATTAATCCCCAATGCCATCCCAATCATCCCAATCGTCTTGATGACTTTAGATCATAGCT
The DNA here is from genome assembly GCF_963506605.1 of Zootoca vivipara. Lineage (NCBI taxonomy): Eukaryota > Metazoa > Chordata > Lepidosauria > Squamata > Lacertidae > Zootoca > Zootoca vivipara. The sequence continues at coordinate 51,933,391 of NC_083277.1, forward strand.
GCCAAGTTTTCCCTTTTCTCGCGAGGAAGCCTATTCAGCATAAGGGAAAATCCCTGTAAAAAAGGGATAACTTGGCAGCTATGCTTTAGATGAAGATCTGCACAGCTGAAGTTCAGGGACACATTCCAATGAGTGTTTGGCTGCCTCCGTCCCATGTTTCCTCCCTGCCTAATATTTAGCTAAGAAAGGCACATGGTGTGATGTTGTCCTGGTCAGAATCTCCCTGTTTCCGTATGCCCAATGTCCTTCCATATTTCGTTGTTGTTGTTTTTAAAGGAATGTTGAATTCTTATAGTTACTTTTGAGTTACCGTATATTAAATGATTTCACTATTTGTTTAAATATTAGCATTCAGAGAGTCATCACTTCTTTCTGCAGATCTGTGAAGCTTTCAAAGCCATCAGCCGAAAAATTTATGAAAAACCAAACAGCATTGAGGAGCTGGCTGAACTGCGGGAGTGGATGAAAGGAATCCCCGAGAAGCAGAAAGCGCAGGAGGTAAGAAGTGGCTGCCTGTGTGGCATTAAACTATTGGAGTGAAGTAGATAATGGGTAGATCACTCAACTTTTAATCCAGTACCGCATCCTGACCAGAACAGTAATTGTGGGCTGCTTTGAATAAATCAAATTCTCTTAGTAGATGCATATGCAAGTTGGTAGTTACAAAAACACTTCATCAGGTAGCACTGAAGGTATTAAGGAACTCTACAGCTGTTGCCGAATTCCCAGTTCCATTATTTTAGGGAGCAAGTGTAAGAAGTAGATGCATGCTATTCATGCATAGTTTGCTAACGAAATCACTGGAAAGCAAATATTAACTCAGTGCATGAAATTTCACCAATACACCTTTTAAGCATCTGCACTATAGTATGTAGATGAATGTATGTGCAAACCATCATGCCTCCAAGTTGGGCTGACAGCTGTCAGACTACCAACCATGGTCATGAATTCAGTTAAAGATCATGCAGGTGTCTAGGGTGGGATAGGTGTTAAAATGCCTGCCTGTGTTTGGATTGCTTATCACACCTGCTTCAAAGCTTTTTGCTCAGTACAAATTTTAGATGTTGAATATTTGCATATTAATAACTTGTGGGCTAAAAATGATCCCATTGTTATTGACTTCTTAACCACACCAGGGTGGTATCATAATAATGTAACCAGAGTGGAATTATAATACACTATTTCAATGGCCTGTGGCACTTCTTAAGCTTTGGGTAACTTGTTTGTTCTCAAGCCTGAAGCAGTGAGCAAGATTCAGTTAATGTGCTTTGCACGAGGGCTCCCCTCCTCCCCTGGTTCTCCTCCTGAAATTTGCTCAGGAGTAGGTGTTGAAGAACCCCCGGGAAAAGAGGAGAGGGGTTGTTCCATCAGGTAATGATGTTGAATTCCACCCAGTGCTGCTGCTTTTTTCTTTTATTGTGTTAAGATTTTTATTAAAGTTTTTTCATGAAACAGTAAGGTACAGAAAACACATTCACCCAGTGCTTCTTGAGACTCCTAAGGCCTGCTGGATCCTCTGTTTGTTGTAACCTAAGAAGAACTGTAGAAGTGTATACCCTGTCCCTCTTTCACTGTACTCTATATCCAGACATTTGACTTTTTGTGCAACAAAATATAACACAGATGGAATGAAATTTTGATCATGCAAGCAAAGCCCTGCTTATCGGCCGCTCTCTCTCTTTCTGTCATTGCATAGGAATTGATAAGTAAGGTCATGGAAGAATACGAAATCATGGAAGATTTCCTCTACAATTTGACTCAAGAGGACTTCAATGACAAGTAAGCACAAGGCATTTCCCCTGCAGTCAGAGCAAGACCTTTGGCTTCAGATACCATATTTTCTGCCTCAGGGCTTTATTTGCACATCAAAGGGCTTCAGCAAATCTCTTCAGGCCGCCAGAAAAGATGCCCACTGAACTACCTTATTCAAATGCAGAACCAGTGGTGGTGCCAGCCTCTGGGCCAGGGACTGAAGCAACCTTCTTGTTTCTGAGGCTTTTAGCAAACCGGAGGCCTTTATTTTGTTTTATTTTTCATGAAAAGCCAGTGAATTTAGGGGCTGCACAGCATGAAATTGCTAGGCTGCATATTTCTGGGTGGATACAAGGAGCTCACAGGGATTTGAGAATTGCCCAGGGGTGCCAGTTGCCTGCCAGGTTGCTGCCAGCATTTTATTACAGATTTGTAATATAGTGCACCCCAGGCACCCAATTTGTAAGACTCAGCACACGCATGCAAGGCAGGATTTTTGGGGCACCTGTGCCCACTAGATGTTGCTGAGCTGCAGCTTTGATCATCTCAGAGGACTGGATACACAGTGCATTTGTGTGGCTCTCTTTATGTTGTCAGGTGGGCTGCAAGCGGCTGGCCTCATAAGATCACCACACAGATTGAACTGATAAGGCAGCAGCACATTGAAGATGAAGAAAGATTCCGTAAAATTCAGCTCATGGATCAAACCAACTTCTTGGAACGGCTGGATGGTCTTCAGGTACTGATAATGGGCACCAGAGTCGTCCTCTACACTCACTTTAAGTATCAAGTATCATCAGCGGGTAGCTGGGGATGAACTAAAATAAGACCCTGACACATGGAGTTAGCCAGGTCTATTCCTCATTGAGCCTAGGGACATAGAGATCGTTGTGGGTGATTGTCCATTACTCAGGGCGCATTATCATCCTTAGCTATGTGACCAGGAGAGAGGGAAGTGTTTCCACTTTGCACGGTGAAAACTCATAGCCACCTGAGACTTGCTATTACCAGGATTCTATCCAGCATTTATGACCGGCATTTTATCTTAAAATATACTATCCACCTCTCCCAGATCTATGGTTATGTCTCATGGGCTCTATCTCCCTGCTTGCTATGACTGCTTTTCTTTCACAGATTGCTGTGGCAGGGTTTTCTGCGCACAGTGATATAAACCGGGCACATGAGATAGCCAATGAAGCAAGAAGAATCAAGAAGCATTTGAAGGAGTCCCAGCAATTGGCATTACTGTACAACAACAGGGAACGGATTTTTGGTGTGCCGGTGACTAATGTAAGTTCCCAACTCCCTCGCTACCTTCATTGTGCTTTTTGCATCTCTGTTGATAACAGTTGATAACTTCACCAGATATTGCCAGTCTTTCTTTATAACTCTGCTGCTCGCCTTCTGTTGCTCACCTTCATTTTCTAACCATGTGGTCTCACTAAACTGGCACAGAGCAAAGCAGTATGCTAGCCACTCCACTTCATTAAATTATTCTCAGGTGTTTTTTTTGAGAGCTCACGCAAGAAGAGCTGGAAGATGCAAGGCATTCATGAAGCAATTCATGTGGCAGAGATCTCAAAAGTTTCATAAATGTATGGCTGCAAGCTATATTGTTGGCTTGGCTCCCAGCTCAGAAGCAAGAAGCAGCCATTAGGGATTTCTATACAATGATTTCATTTACTGAAACCTTAAAACTCCAAATGTGCTTTTTAATTAACACTTTTTGGTTGCTTTTTTAAAAAGGTGCTTTTTTTAAAAAAAAACCCTTTTATTATAAAGATGCTGCTTTTAAAAAGAATGAGACATTGTATTTGATTCTGTTTCATAGAGGATAAGGAGAAATCCAAATAATTGTTTTACATTTTTTGCATTTTTTGCTTTAAATATGTATTAATAATTGTGTGAGATCATTAATGTAGCAGAATTAAATGCGTTGTTATTGTTTTCTGTGTTATTTTGGAATCTTTCTGTGGTTATGTAATAATTATGGCTAACTAAAATAAAATTAAAAAATTCCTTCAGTAGCACCTTAAAGACCAACTAAGTTTTTATTTTGGTATGAGCTTTCGTGTGCATGCACACGAAAGCTCATACCAAAATAAAAACTTAGTTGGTCTTTAAGGTGCTACTGAAGAAATTTTTTAATTTTGTTTCGACTCAGACCAACACGGCTACCTACCTGTAACTAAAATAAAATATTTTAAACAAACAGAAAGAGAAGAAGTGATCTAGTCAAATGGAAGCATGTTTATGTCACATGGTTCTGAATGAGAGTGCACAATTATATGATCAAGTTCTTCCTGTTGAAATCAATGGGACTTAATGTTGTTTAATGACTGGATTTTGTTCCCTTTATACATAAGATAAGGTGGTTTGTGTACAATTTTGCAGAGTGTGTGTCTGTTCTCCTTTCTCTCTTTTCCTATTTATTTAGTTACCTTTCTCCCAAGGTGGCTCACAGCATGAATTAAAATAAATAGCGCTACAAACAGACAATCAATAGAAATATTTTTAAAAATCAAAAAGTAACTATTAAAACAGCACTGTAAACACTTAGAACTATTTAGAAGCATAGACACACAAAGTACAGCACCCACCCTTAGAAGATCCTGCCACAACAGCCAGTTAGTGACCAAAGGCCTGTCTGAACAAAATAGCATTTGCCTGCCACTGAACAGAAATCAGAGAGGGGGCCAGCCTAGCCTCCCATGGAAGAGAGTTCAGCAATCTGGGAGGAGCCATGAATAAGATTCTCTCTTGTGTCCTCACCAAAAGTGCCTATGAAAGTAGCGGGACTAAGAGAAAACCCTCCCTGGAAGATCACAAAGCTCAGGCAGTCTCATAGGGCGATAAGCTCCTTCAGATAGCCTGGACTCAACCCACATGGAAACTCTAGGACTATTGTGATCTGGGCACATGTATAGTCACGTATTGCGCCCAAGAAACAAAGGGAAGGTCCCTTGCCCACTAAACATACAGAAGAGAACTCTCATGAAGTCAGTTCAGGGCTCCCTGCCGACTTATTTATACCAGCAAAGTCGAGAGAGCAACCTAGTGAACGTACACCCTGATGGCATGTTCGGAAGACATTACAGGTTATTTTTCTGTGGAACATGTGCCTGTTAGCAGTTAGTAATATTCTTCTGGTTTCTTCAGTACGATAAGCTGTCCAGGATGGTTAAGGACTTTCAGCCCTTCTATGATCTCTGGACTACAGCATCAGACTGGCTTCGCTGGGCTGACAGCTGGATGAATGATCCTCTGTCTGCAATTGATGCAGAACAGCTGGAGAAGAATGTCAACGAGTCCTTTAAGACAATGCACAAGTGTGTGAAACAGTTCAAGGATATTCCAGGTAGCTACAGAGCCTTGAAATGTCATTTTTTAAAAAGCAAACAGATTCAGAAATGGGTTCAACTGAAATTAATATGGGGGGAAATGAGAAATGGGGAGAAATCTAAACTGACAGATTTAGCATCCCTTGCAACCATTTCAGAAATTGTAAAGATATAGTAGAACTGCAAACTTTCTCTAAAATTATGTTTACAATGGCTTTATATTAACACTGTAAAATATTCTTGTTTCTTTTCCTGACTTGTGTTTTCTTCTAAACAATTGTGTTCTAAGTGCTGCAGTGAATCAACCTTAACAGAGGAGGAGTTGAAGGAATATATATGAGTGAAGGTGACTCATTCAAAGCAGAAGGATTAAAAATACACAGTTGTGTAATAGAGCAAGTCTTCCAGAATTGGCTTTTCTTATATCACAATGTTCTGATCTTGTCAAAGACATTGCTGGGGTGTTAGTCCTTCATTGCAAGAATAAACGGAGGCTACACACCCGTACATCACAGTTTGCTAAATTTAATCATTTAAAAGCAGATGGACTGTATTCATTGTTGCTCTAGTAGAAGCACAGTAGAACTCCCTTGCCTCTTCTCCCCACTTCTTCAAATCTGGAACGTCGGGAGAACCCCCAGAACAGCATGTAGGGGGAGGAGACGGGAGATTGGGTAAACATGAATGATTGCACTGACAAATGTTGACTACAACCCATTATCTCCTATTCTTTGCAGAGCTTGTACCTTTCCTATAACTTTGTTGTTGTTTAGTCGTTTAGTCATGTCCGACTCTTCGTGACCCCATGGACCATAGCACGCCAGGCACTCCTGTCTTGCACTGCCTCCCGCAGTTTGGTCAAACTCATGTTCATAGCTTCGAGAACACTGTCCAACCATCTCGTCCTCTGTCGTCCCCTTCTCCTAGTGCCCTCAATCTTTCCCAACATCAGGGTCTTTTCCAAGGATTCTTCTCTTCTCATGAGGTGGCCAAAGTATTGGAGCCTCAGCTTCATGATCTGTCCTATAACTTAAAAGGGAGCAAATATATGTGTTAAAGAAAATATTATGGTATTGATTCAAACGTGCAAATAAGGAACAAATTACAGTATGGGCAACGTACAACATTTCCCTTTGGATAATGTAACATAGTGTTACTCAGTACCCTTTCCCTAAAGCAAACAATTTAGTCTTGTGTTTCTGCACACAATGGCTGATATGTTTGTCATAGTCAGAGTAGACCCATTGAAATAAGTGGACTTAAGTAACTTACATCTGTTGATTTCACTGAGTCTGTTCTGATACCACACAGTGTTCCTGATTTGCACCTTAGAACTGTTGATTGATGGTACATTTTTTAATGTTCTGTTAAGCATGCCAGGATGTTGCAATGGAAATTCGTGGCAAGATTGAGGAATTCAGACCATACATACCCCTGATTCAAGGTCTACGCAATCCTGGTATGCGGAACCGTCATTGGGAGATGCTTTCTGAAGAGATCAAAATCAATGTGAGGCCCAAGGCCAATTTGACGTTTGCACGCTGTCTGGAGATGAACCTTCAGGATCACATCGAGGCCATAGCCAAAATAGCTGAGATTGCAGGGAAGGAATACTCAATTGAGCATGTAAGGAGACCATTCTGTCTGACCTTCCTTGCGGTGTCATCCTTTATGCTGCAGTGTTTTTGTAGATGAATGCTTTTCTTGTGATTGTTCCTCATATCCAGGGATTTTAACATTTGCCCTAAATATTTCTGAAAATGTCTTACAAAAGCACTAGTCAGCTAAAAATAATGTTTTTAAAAAATAGGTAGACTTTCTGAATGTGCTAGCAAAATAGGTACTTCCTCATATGGCGTGATATTGGGAATGTATGGGAGATCTGGAGAATGCTAGATAACTTGGGCTTGGAAGGAACTTGTAGGCAATTACATCTATACTTGTCTTTCTATTTATTATCTAACCCAAACGAGTTTTCTGATGGAAAGTAATTTCCATGTCCTTTGTTTGTTGAGCGGTAGTCTCGTAATCTGGGGATCCGGGTTCGCGTCTCTGCTCCTCCACATGCAGCTGCTGGGTGACCTTGGGCTAGTCACACTTCTCTGAAGTCTCTCAGCCCCACTCACCTCACAAAGTGTTTGTTGTGGGAGAGAAAGAGAAAGGAGAATGTTAGCCGCTTTGAGACTCCTTAGGGTAGTGATAAAGCAGGATATCAAATCCAAACTCCAACTCCTCCTCCTCCTCCTCCTACTCCTCCTCCTCCTCCTCCTCCTCCTCCTCCATCATCTGTTACCATGATCATTAACCTCCATTAACTTTTCCCTATTTTCCACCTTAAGGAAGCAAGTGTTTTGCAAAGTCTGTTCAATATGGACTAAAGTAGGGTTACCAGATGCATTTCCCGGGGACAGTCCCCAGATTTGCGAATAAGGGCCTAGACAAATTCCATCCCCTGAATGTCCCTGGATTTCATCTAATGTCCCCGGGAAACGCAGCAGCGGCAGTGTCAGCAGCCCGGAGCAGTTGGCTCTGGTTGGCTTCAGGAGTTGCTCGGAAGTCGCCTGGTGCAGGGCCTCTAAGATGCAACTTCTGGGCTGCCTCCACCTTCGCTGACCCCAGCAACTAAGCTGTGAAGGGAGGCTTCATGCTGCCTATCGGAGCAGCCTCCCAACTCCTACTTGCATGCAAGCAGGAGCGGGGCGGAGATCTCTCAGCTGTGAAGGGGGGCTTCACGCTGCCTATAAGAGCTTGTATGCAAGCAGGAAGGGGCAGGTGTCTCTCAGTTAGGCAAGGGGAAGCCTCCCTTCCCAGCTGAGGGATCCCCGCCTCAGCTGGGACTGCTCCGATGGGAAGGGAGGCATTGCGCTGCCTGAGAGATCCCTGCCCCCTTCTGCTTGCAGGCAAGTAGGAGTTGGGATGGGGCTGCTCCGAAAGGCAGTGTGAAGCCATCCCTGCCCAGCTTAGGGGTCCCCGCCCCCTCCCGCTTGCACACAAATAGGAATGGGATTGGGGCTGCTCAGATGGGAAGGGAGGCATCGCGCTGCCCGAACCCTTGCCTCCGCCACTGCTCTCAGCCCTCCTTCTCCGCCTTCCATGCCTGACCCACCGGACACCGCTTCCCCCCCCCCTACCACCACCACCACTGAAGAACCAACAGCCCAGGCTCATGGAGAAAGGAGATAGAAGCCTCGGAGGAAGGGGAAACGTGGCAGTTGAGGTCAAGGCAGCGGCCACCCCTCTGCCACCACCATCGCTGCAGTATCAACGTCCCAAATGTGTACTAATTAATTAATTAATTAATTAAAAAAAATCTGGTAACCTTAGACTAAAGATTTATTGCTTCTCATTTCTCAGGCCTTGGATAAGATGGAGCATGAATGGGAATACATCCTCTTCAATGTAGTTCCCTATAAAGAAACAGAAACATTTATTCTGAAGAGTCCTGATGAAGCTTCTCAGCTGCTGGATGACCACATTGTTATGACTCAAAGCATGTCCTTCTCGCCATTCAAGAAGCCATTTGAGGAAAGGATCAACACTTGGGAAAATAAGCTAAAGATGACGCAGGTAATAATTTTCTAGATTCTTTTGTGCGCTTGAAAGTGGAATCTGATATAACAGAGGGGATACTCCAATGCAGCTGTGAGAACAATTTTGTGCTGAGGACAATTTTGTATACATACCTCCAATACATGCTCAGAGATCAGACCCTGTTGACATGGGAGCTCTGTGTACAATTTATAGTTTACACAGAGCTTTGGATCAGAGTCTGACTTTAATGAGACTGGATATCCACAAGGCTTCACTTCTTTCAATAGTTTAAAGAGAATTTTTTATCCTGTGAAAAATTTGGCACATTTTTTAAAATAAACAACAAATTATGCCCTTGCATATTTAATCACTCTATTGACCAGGTTCACCCTGAAGAGCCTAATTTTGTAAGGTGTTAATTGCCAGGTCTCACCATTAGGCATATGAGTAGATTAGGGCCAAACTAGACATAATGGTGGTGGAGCTGTATGTCAGAGAACTGTAGTTCTGGCCCAAAGACATGTTTAAAAGAATCCCACCTTTTAGTGGCTTTCAGAGTTTCCTTGTTTCACTGAGGCTTCAAGATAAGACATAACCAGAAGAAAGGGTTTAAAACCCATTTCAGGTGTAAAAGTGAAGAAGCAGGAGGGTTCATCACCTCTCTTCCACCTACCCTCAGTGCTGCACTGACACAATTATAAGAGTTTTGCTAGTGTAGTTTCATTTTTGAACTCATTCTGGCTTTGGGGCAGGGAGAAAAGCACCTCCCTCCCATCCATCCCTAATGTGCTTTAAATTGTGCACACCCGCACTTACGGCAGTTTGATGGCAGATCTTATACTCAAATATCTTAAATAAGCCTTTTAGTTACTGATGTAAGCAAGCAGGTCTTTTGCAATGAACAGGTAATAATAATACAGTACTTTTATTAGTGAAGTGTTTTGACGAAGCAGAACATGTGCTTTTATGTTATCATTCTTTTGCTTTATTAATGGGCATTAGCCATCCTTATGCGCTTGAACCAGAGTCTGCAGAGTATGTTCTGGATTGCCTCGGGATGAGAAAGGGATGGGACCAAGGCTGTAAGGAACCAGGTGACAAGCTTGCTCTGATGTGATCATGTGTGTGTGGATGTGGAATTGAATTGTGCTTGGCCTTCCCTTCTTTTTTACTCCTTTTACTGAAGATATGGGATTTCCACATGGTGAAGGCAATGAGAGTTTTTTTAGTGAAGAAGAAAAACCTCCACACACAGTAGTAATTTCAGGCATTGCAATAAAATGTTTCTATCTTGGTAGTTAAAGCATATTAAGGGGATAGAAAATGAAATGGTGACAAAGACAGCTATTAAGATAATGAAGGGCCGTATAAACCACCCTCAGTTTACTAAAACTGCTACTACAGTGATTCATTGCAACAAGAAGGATGGGCAATTGTTATCTACTGACTCAAGCAACAGTATAAGAGGCAAAGGGGTTAAGTTGTATATCCATCATATTGGGATTGAAGGCAGAGATACACCACTATGAATGTTTAGGACTCAGATGCCCTTCACCTCAGTCTCAGAAATCTTCGACACACATTTATATTTCTGTATGGCTTCTTGACCGTCCACACAAGTCTCAGTGCTGCCTGCTTTGAAGAAGACACTTCATTACACACCTGTCTGCCCACGAAATCTGAAGAGCAAAGAGCAATTTCTGAACCTCCAGCCCGTCTCTGAGAGAGATTGCATGCCTGCCAGTACCAATGAGACTGGAAGAGTGCAGAACATCTTTAATAAGGTGTCTAGGAAGTGGTGTTTTGAACCTGGCTAAGCCACAACACTTCAAAAAGTGGTTTTAAAATAAACAAACACCAGGGCATTCTGCAAGCAATTACTTCAGCTGTTCATAGAGAACATTCTATCACTTGGACCATTAACTAATTTAATGTGAGGTGGATCGGACTTCCGGAGCCTAACTGTTCCACATTTAGCCCAAATTGAAAAGTGTTATTCTCCCTGAATAATAAATGCTAATTTCACTGGGAGTGTGCATGGCTCCTAAGAAGGGACACTTGGCACATTCAAAAACAGTGCCTAGTTGTTGTTGTTTTCTCTAGGAAATGACCCCCTCCTCTTGAGGGTTTTAAAAGGATACGTGGGTGATCCATTAGTCTAGTTACCCAAATGTGACTCATTCCTTGCTATATGTTCAAGGAATGGCCATTGTTTTCTCAGCTAAGGACATTATTTGTCCTTAGAAGCTAAGGGCTTCTATTTGTTTGGGGCCTTACTAACTGTTCAGCACTGTGCCCCAGTTCATACATGCAAAATTTCTCCATGCAGAGTGGCCTGTTTCCTGCAGCCACAGTGCTATTTTTATAGAAAAAGAGGTCCCGGAACTCACCACGAACACCTCCCCTGTTCTCTTACAATGGCAATGGCATCCACCTGAGAGGTGCTGGAACTGAGTTCCTGTGAGTTCCCCTGAAAAAAGTCCTGTGCAGCCACATAGGTAACGTAACATATGGACTGGATTCCTTGCATGATTTCTCCTCCACCTGAGGGAGAGAAATCACAGGATCAGGGTCTCAGCTTAAGCAGGCCTCAGAACAGGGCAGCCAATTCATTCCCTAAATGTATGAACTGTGGCAATGAAATGCATCCCTTAGATCGAGAGTTAAAAATTAAGATTTTCTTGAATTTTATATTCATAGTAGAAGTAGGATTCATAAAAACAATGAAAAGGGATCTATGGCAGTAGCCCCTGATCTAAATTGATTGCTTAATTCAGTTTTTGCAATTGAGGCTCATTTTTTCACTTTCATCTGAATGACACAACTCAAATTATATTTTCCACTCTTATTGTGCTATATATAAGAAGAATAAATACAAATCCATGATTATTTCTATCATCACCAAAAACCATGAAGTTAAAAATTATGTAAATTACCATTTTCCCAAAGAAGTTTCCCATATCTTCCGAAATGTAGCAGAAATTCTGTTTGTTTAATAAAGGATACTTACTCATAATACCAACCAACCTAGCTTTATTTATTGATGCTTGAATTGTGTGACCATCATCATGACTCCAGTTTTTATGCACGATGATCCTTGCATCAAGCAACACATTCTCTACTAGGTTCTGATGCTTGAGTACATTTTGTTATCTGGAATGGCTGAGTTAGCATTGCCTATCACTTCTGGGAAAACATACCGTATCACCACAGTTCTGGTTACAGGTAGGTAGCCGTGTTGGTCTGGATCGAAGTAAAATAAAAAAAAATAAAAAAAAAATAAAAAAAATAAAAAAAACATACCAAACAATCCATCGTATACAGCCAGGCCTTACGTTACAACCGCATCTGTTCCAACTCTACAGACAGAGAATCTCACCTAAGAGATCTACAGCAAACCTTTTTAGAACTAAAATATCCACCTGATGAAGTTAAACAACAGATCAACAGAGCCAGACAGATACCTAGAGAGAACCTGCTGCAAGACAGACCCAAAAAAGAAAATAACAGAACACCACTAGTCATCACATACAGCTCCCAAGCTAAAACAGTACAACGCATCATCAGAGATCTACAGCCTCTCCTGGACAATGACAGCTCCCTTTCTCAAGCTCTGGGAGGAAGACCTTTCATTGCCTACAGACAGCCACCCAATCTTAAACAACTCCTCACCCACAATAATACAACCACCAGACTTAACATGGACACTGGTACCAGAGCCTGCAATAAACCCAGATGCCAACTTTGCTGCCACATACACCCAGACAACACCATTACTGGCCCCAACAACATCCAACATACCATCTCAGGACTATTTAATTGCTCATCCTCTAACATTGTGTATGCCATCAAATGCCAACAGTGCCCTTCAGCTCTCTATATTGGACAAACAGGCCAAACCCTACGCCAAAGGATAAATGGACATAAATCTGACATCAGGAACCAGAAGACAGAAAAACCAGTAGGAGAACACTTCAATCTCCCAGGACATTCTATACAAGATCTCAAAGTAGCTGTCTTACTACAAAAGAATTTCAGAAATAGACTGGAAAGAGAAGTTGCTGAATTGCAACTTATCACCAAGCTCAAAACCATGGAGGGACCTGGTTTGAACAGAGATATCGGGTTCTTATCTCATTATACATGATAAGCGATCTTCAGCCATCTCAACCCTTGCTTTTTCATGCAAAACCATTTGCAGTCGTTTGCGGTCATCAACAGCTATCAGTCAGTCAATCACCCATTTCCACCACCCTTCTGAGTGATCCCCCCTCCCCATCCCCACCCCTCCCCACCCCTTCTCTACATAAGTGCCTGGAAACTTCCATTTCACTGTATCTGAAGAAGTGTGCATGCACACGAAAGCTCATACCAAAATAAAAACTTAGTTGGTCTTTAAGGTGCTACTGAAGGAATTTTTTTTATTTTACTTCGTATCACCACAGAAAGCCTTCTTTCAAACTGGCAATTATTAAGCAACTCATCTCATGGATTCTATTTGTCACTAGGAGACCTCAAATTATCATATTAACATTGCTGTTTTAATGTTATTCCCACTATAGTAAATACATAAGCTCATTTTAAAAGTCCAGTAGTATTTCTTGTAGAAAAGGAACCTGAGTACTATCATATAGCTTCTTACTAGTATTATAGTGTACAGTCTAAGAATTTAACAACATCTTGGCTTCAGTGGGATTTAAACAGCAAAAGTGCTGCAAAAGAATTGTAGCCAAAATCCGTTTATTATAGCTACAACTTTTTTATATTTGTTGTCAGCTGTTGAAAATACTATGATCATGAGTGGACATGTTGCAATTATTGTTCAAAGACTTGACACACACAAAATGGAGCTAAATTGCACCTTCCATTGGTTTTTGCATCTTTTTATGTTTTGCCGTGCTTTCTTGTAAATATTTGGATTTCATTCCAAATATTTTATGTAAACGTTATAAGTTGAATATGCAACTCAGCCTTCTTCTTGCATGATATGTATCTGAAAGAAATGCTTAACACCAAAATATGATTCCTTCCCTCTACGGCTTTGCAGTGTATGTATTACCACTGAGTTTCTGGAATAGACTTTTACTAATACACCAGACTAGTTGTATCTGTATTAAATACATTTACTAGGGTGAAAGTCTCTTTGAATATAGACTCTTTGAATATAATAGGCTGGATTCAACTAAATAGTTATGCTAGCACAATGGGGCTTCCCTCCTCTCCTTCTCTCATGCCCCCCCAATCAGGCACAATTCTGTCTCCAGTGCTAAATAGATTTTACATTGATGCTTATCAATATGAAGCTGTTGGGAGTGGTCCTTAGGTGTTAGGGAGAACGATGCCATCAGTACTCTGAGGGCATGCAGTTCCACATCTCCATGACATTTGAATCAGGAGAGGCTGTGCAAGTGCTGGATTTGTTGCCTTAATGCAGTGGTGGACTGGATGAGGCCCAATAAAACTGAGTTTAAACCCTGGGAAGACAGAGTTTTTGTGTGGATGGTGGTTCCTGTGTCCAGAATATAGGCTACTTGCCTGTTCTGGGTGAAGCTGCACTCCCTCTAAAGGAGCCAAAATGTAGTGTGGGGGTACATCTGGATGCATCTTTCTCATTAGAGGCCCAAGTAATCTGTGGCTAGGAGTGCCTTTTATTAGCTTCATCTGGTACACCAACAACAGCTGAAGTGGGATAACTCGGCCCCTGTAGTGCATGTTCTGGTAACTTTGAGAGTGGATTACAACAGTGCCCTCTATGTGAGACTGCTCTTGGGTCTGGTCTGGAAGCTCTAGCTCATGTAGAGTGTAGGAACTAAACTACTGATAGAGGCAGATAGCCAACAGCATGTGACAACTCTGTGCTGGCTGCCCATATGCTACTGGACTAGGTTCAAGGCTGTTGTGTTGATCTGCAAAGCCCTGAACAACTTTCGCTCAAGATACCATAAGGACCATTTGAGCCCTTATATCCCAGTTCGCTACTGAGGTCATCTAGAGTTATCCTCTGTGTAACTGAGACCCAATTGGCCTCAACTAGACTGGACTCATTAGTTGAACCTGCCCAAGGATCTTTCTGGAGAGTTGCAGTTTTATTTCTTTTTCATATTAGGACCTTTACTGTGATACCAATGGGGTAGGCAATAGCTTGAATACTTCAGACTGCAAAGAAAATTCAGCTACTCTGATATTTGTAATATTAACATGTATAATTTGTAGACTCTTCCTCTAGAGATCTTCAATTTGAGCCCAGAACATAAATAATGGAACCAATTCTTTTAGGTGGTAATCCTATACCAGGCACCCCCAAACTCAGCCCTCCAGATGTTTTGCGACTACAGTTCGCATCATCCCTGACCACTGGTCCTGTTAGCTAGGGATGATGGGAGTTGTAGTCCCAAAACATCTGGAGGGCCGAGTTTGGGGATGCCTGTCCTATACTCATTTACTTGGGAGTCAGTTCAATTTAATTCAGTGGGAATTAAATCTGAGTAAATATGTACAGTGGTACCTCGGGTTACAAACACTTCAGGTTACAAACTCCGCTAACCCAGAAATAGTACCTCAGGTTAAGAACTTTGCTTCAGGATGAGAACAGAAATCATGCTCTGGCGGCGTGGCGGCAGCGGGAGGCCCCATTAGCTAAATTGGCGCTTCAGGTTAAGAACAGTTTCAGCTTAAGAACGGACCTCCGGAACGAATTAAGTTCTTAACCAGAGGTACCACTGTATTGGTGTGCCTGTTGGTGTGCTTTTCCTGATGTGCATGCATTCCTGTCAGGATGTCTTAGAAGAATGGCTGACATGCCAGCGTTCCTGGTTGTATTTGGAGCCCATTTTCAGCTCGGAAGACATCAACAGACAATTGCCAGTGGAAAGCAAGCGCTACCAAACTATGGAGAGGTCATGGAAAAAAATCATGAAAAATGCTGATGAGAACAGAGAGGTGAGGTTATGTCAGTGCTTGGCTACAAAACACAGAATCTGTTACATTTTTAAAAGTTGCTCATCTTTGCTTCTATATGTTGCTGAAACTAATCTATTCAGGTGCCTGCAGAACTAACAGTTGTTGGTCATGCTGTTCCCAGGTGATTAATGTGTGTCCTGATCCCAGGCTGCTGGAAAAGCTGCGGGAATGTAATAAGCTACTTGACCTGGTGCAGAAAGGCCTAAGTGAATACTTGGAGACCAAGAGAGGAGCTTTCCCAAGGTAATTCTATTGCTTGAGGCTGAACTTCAACATACTACTTTAGTTCTTAGAGCCATTAATTTATGCGGATCTACTCTGAGTAGGACTTGCATTTGATAAAAATCCATATGTTAGAATTCAGGAAATGTACAGGGGGGAAGAATATGGATCCTATTGTGTGTGGTTTTTGAGGGTCTGGTGCACCCAGGTTCTTTCAGGGAGAAAATTGCCTCAGTCACCCAATGCCAGCCACTAGCAATGTGATTTTACTCTGAAGTAAGTGTTTTAGGATGATGGTCAAAGTTTTAAATATCATTCTCAGCATTTAATCTTGGAGTGCTTTCACTGGTAGAAAAGCTAGAGACCCGGAACAAAACACCAATCTCCTTTCTTTGCAGATTTTACTTCCTTTCTGATGATGAGCTGTTAGAAATACTATCTCAGACCAAAGACCCCACAGCTGTGCAGCCTCATCTCCGCAAGTGTTTTGAGAATATTGCTCGGGTAAATAATAGCCATCCACTTTGGGGGTCCTGCTTGTACTGTGAAGAGTCAGAGAGGAATGGAGCGAACAGGTTCATCTATGCTAGCATGGTTATAGTAACAGCTGGTATTTAGTTAGATACATGAAAGGAGTCAGTTGCAAGTCTGCATACTTCAGTTTGGTGTGTGTGTGTGTGTGTGTGTGTGTGTGTGTGTGTGTGAGAGAGAGAGAGAGAGAGAGAGAGAGAGAGAGAGAGAGAGAGAGAGAGAGAGAGAGTTTTTCCTCAATGGATGATAGCCATGCAATCACCACAGGTTGCAAACTAGGTAGCCATCTCAGAGGAGACCATGAACTGAATCACACAAACAAAGGTGTAGCAATGTACCTGTAGTTTGTTTTGATTTTGCCCACTGGTTTTAGAAGGCTCAAAACATACCCAGTTCTGTGCCAGTCTCTTCTTTTTGGTACCTATGCTCCTTCTTTTTCAGGCTGAATAAGGAGGCATGTTACCATACTGTATTGCCTCTTCCTGGTAGATGTAGAGAATACTTTTTAAAAAGGTGACCTTTTAATCCAGCACCTTTAACTAGCAAGGTGCTTATATATTGAAATAGAGGTGAAACTAGGAAAATTAGAATATCGTTGAAAAGTGCATTTATTTCAGTAACGCAACTTAAAAGGTGAAACCAATATATGAGATAGATGCATGACATGCAAAGCAAGATATGTCAAGCCTTTATTTGTTGTAATTGTAATTATTTGTCATTAGGCGGGTCAATTATAAATGGAATGTAATTAATGAAATGTAATAGCAATGTTTATTTTTGTTTATTTTTGTATTATTGTAACTATTTGTTTTATTACTGTGGAATTTCCATAAGAAAGCATTTGTAAAAATTAAAAGAAAAATAAAAAATAAAAAGTTGAATTACTGAAATAAATGCACTTTTTGACGATATTCTGATTTTCCGAGTTTCACCTGTATATGCCTTTGTGTATGAATCAACATCAAGTAAGTTAATGAACATTTGCAGAGTGAGCGTCAAGGGGTTTGAATTTAGGGCAGTGAAGTTGACTATAAAATATATATATTTGCTATTAATCCCACATGACGGTGAATCTACATCCTTGTGCAAAGTAGGGGATGGAGGGTAGTTCTCCTACTTGGCTTCTCATGCTGTGCTTCCTCTCATTAGCTGCAATTTCAGGAAGATCTTCAAATTACACACATGTATTCTGCAGAAGGGGAAGAAGTAAAACTTTTCTCTCCCATTTATCCTACTGGCAATGTGGAAGACTGGTTGCTGGAAGTTGAGAGGATCATGAGGGCCAGTGTGCGGGACAACATTGAAAGGTCCATCAAGGTTTATCCAAAGGTAAGTGTCTTGCATAGAACTACAGTATGTAAATTTCACTTAAGAAATGGAGCTTGTTTGTGGGTTTGGGGTGCTTCATCTTAAAAACCAATGGACAGCAATCTCTGCTGACGGATCTTTGAAGTATATTTCTAATAATCCTCTGGCTTTCCATCTGTATGCTTGGATCTTAATGGTGCATATAACTGCATTCCTACTTGTGTCTTGTAGTCTTGTCTATTTTGGGATCAGCGTTCTTTAATCATCTAGGAACAGTGCCCCCTGTTCTGCCCTGCCCCTGTTCCACTCCTGTTCTGCCCTTTTAGTGACCTTTTCGGGTCATTTCCAGGTTCAGCGCTGTGAGCACATGTGCGATCACACATCATTCGGACACATGTTCATCGGTTGTTGCCTGTAAGCCAAATGATTGGCACAGTAGGCAGTCTGTACCCTAACTTACGCATTGGGTTTTTTAAACCTGGTTACAATATTTTGGAAACAATGGAATATGTAAGGCCAGGGCTTTTTTTCTGGAAAAAGAGGTGCCAGGATTTGGGAAGCTTCTGCTAAAGAGAATGGTGTATTTTGTCTTACCTTGGCTCACATATGGAAAAACTCCAAAAGTAGCATAGCCAAGCTCAGAGGGTGTAACAGGGCATAGAGAAGGACAGGGTGATCTAGGGCTGAAACTGTTGTCAGAAACAGCAACTATGCTTAAACAGTGATGAAATTGGGGGAGGGGGGAGGTTCTCCATTGTATTTAATATTAAGGCCATATGTTTTTAATAAAGACACCACGGACTACATGGGTCTTAGATTGGCCAGGCCAGGTGACCATTGCCGGATGTCAGACGTTCTGGACAAAAGAAGTGTCAGAGGCCTTGGAAGCTGGAGATTTGGCCACCAGGTTGTTTCCACAACTAAGTGCTCAGGTAATAATTTCAATTCATTGTGTAACTTAGACTCAGTTGCTTTTGCACTGAAAGCCTGCTTTTTATATCACCTAGTTGGCCAAGGCTGGGGACCCTTTTTCAGCCTGATGGCAACATTTCTTTGTGGGGAACCTTCCAGGGGTTGCATGTCAGTGGTGGGTGGGCCAGAAACTTGTCCTACGCATTAGCTCCCCCCCCCCGAGATTGTGAAAAACTCATAAAGACCAAGAAAAACTCATAAAGATCAAGACAGTGCCCACCAGCCCTTGCTTCACTGCCATCACAGAACTGTAGGGTTGGAAGGGACCCTGAGGTTCATCTAGTCCAACCTCCTGCAATGCAGGAATCTCAACAAAAGCAGCCATGACAGATGGCCATCCAATCTCTGCTTAAAAACCTTCAAGGAAGGAGAGTCCACCAGTTCTCATGGGAGTCTGTTCCATTGCTGAGCAGCTCTTACTGCCAGAAAGTCCTTCCTGGTGTTTAGTTGAAATCTCCCTTCTTGTAACATGAATCCATTGGTTCGGGTCCTCCCCTCTGAAGCACGAGAAAACAAACTGGTGGCAGCCCTTCAGATATTTGAAGATGGCTATCATACCTCCTCTCAGTCTCCTCTTTAGCAGGCTAAACGTGCCTAACTCCCTCAACCATTCCTCATGAGACTCGGTTTCCAGACCCTTGATCACTTTGGTTGCCCTCCTCAGCACATGTTCCTGCTTGTAACCTTCTTAAATTGTGCACTCAGAACTAGACACAGTACTCCAAGTGGGGTCTGACCAAGGCAGTCTAGAGTAGTACTGTTTCTCCTCCTCCCTTCACAAAATGTAGCTTGTGAGGAAGGCGGAGAAGTGGCTTTTCTTTTTCTCCTAAGGGGCTCCAGTTTTCTTACACACTTCAGTACATTGCTAACTATAGAATGCCAAGTAGACATGGGATATATCTCCAAGGCATGGCCTGACTTGTTATGCTTTCCTTGCACAGCTGAGCGACCTAGTAGCACTTGTGCGAGGGAAGCTGTCTCGGATGCAGCGGGGAGTGTTATCAGCTCTCATTGTGATTGAAGTTCATGCCAAGGATGTGGCAGCTAGACTTGTTGAGGAGAATGTCAGCAGTGAGAATGATTTTGAGTGGATTTCTCAGCTCAGGTGAGAGATTTCTTAGAATCTGTTATCGCTGTTTTTGGGTAGTGAGTTAATAACATGGGAATATCCCTGCCTTCAGCTACTGTGAGGTACATGAACTAGGCAGGACACCCTGAAGCACACAGCCTTAGAGACAGAGAAAGAATAACCACAAAGGTCTGAAAAGGATCGTCTGACTATTATTGTATAATACAAGTTCACATTATCTTTCTTCTCTTGTGCTTTATGCTAGTTGCTGAGAGGTGTTCCACGCTTAACCTTTTTTGTTGTTGTGGGAAATTTCTGTTAAATCTACTGTTTTTTTTCTGCATACATAACATTTTCTGCATACATTAACATTTCTCATTAAATGCCCAGTTTTTCAATAATATGCAGGTGGAACATGCAACGTTATAAAAGAATATGCATTGTTTAACATGAACAAAATACAACCAAATAAACAGGACTGCAGTGTTTTAAACTGATGGTATAAGGAACCCTTTGTTAGCTCTTGCAGTTTTCTTCCTATATCATTCTGCATTTAACTTTTCTTTAACATTAGGTACTACTGGACAAGAGATGATTTGTATATCCGGGCAGTGAATGCTGAATTTATCTATGGCTATGAATACTTGGGCAACAGTGGGCGCCTGGTGATTACACCTCTCACTGACAGGTATCATGACTTATTAGACTAAAAAACAACAAATTACCTCCATAATCTTGAATGAATACATCACTCTTTGAGAGCTGAATCAAGGGTCAACTCTGCCAGTGTAGCAGCTCAATTGTTGATTAATTGTAGTTTCTGAGTCATCTTCAAAGGTAGTCCCACATAGAGTACATTGCAGTACTCCAAGCAGGGCCAGGCAGCAAGAGTATGCTCAGACAAAGCCTAAGACCTAACATGGAAGCTCCTAAAAAACCAGATACATATGGAGTCAGTGGGAAACTGGGCCTAGCTTAGAGTCTGGGTGAGCAATAATCACTTTCGCATGTATTTCTGGCACAGACTGTGCAGCAAAAACTACACAGGGTGTATCTGCTTGACCTATGGTGACATAGAATCTATATTATCCACACAGCTCTTGTGTCTGCATATGCCAAATATGGTGGAGTGTTTTGGAACAGATTCCACATGTCTTAGAGAAACTATGTTTAAAGTGCATAACTTTTTTTAAAAAAAGCTTTCTATTTAGTTGACCAATGCATGTATGCATGTGGTTGGTTGTTGTTTTTAAAAAATTGACCGTGTAGTACAGTAATTGGTTGCATGCATGGAAGATGGATTGCATTTCTGCAGGCTGAACAAGGATATAGCCGTTCAGTTCTCAATAATGATAACAGAAGCAGTTTAATCAAGTGGTCCTCCGTGGATAATATTGAATGATGGTTATTCATCATTAAACGGTATGGTTAAAGCAGCTCTTTGAGAATAATAGCATATGATCTATGTCTTCTTTTTAAAAATTCTTATTCCTTTTGAGTACCATTATTGATTATTGATGCTTTAGCAGAGCAAGGGATGGGATAGCAAATGAATGTGTTGAAGTGCTAATATAATTGTTCTCAGGAGGTTTCAACCGGATCTCACTTGTTCTAGCTATTATTGATCATCATGTTAAGGTCATAAAGCATATTTAGATCAGAAAACCTAGTGAGTCCCTTTTAAAAGCTTTTTCTTGCAGCATGTCATTTTGAAGTATTGAAATCCACCCCGGGTATGCCTTTTATTGCAGAACACACAGAGAAGTAGACTTAGAATGCAGTCCATCTAGTTTACTGTCACCTTCTTGGTGGTAAACGATCTTCCCAGTTTTCAGCCACTGGCTATATACAGGGTTGGATTCAAGTACTGTAACTTTTACTTAGAATAGACTCATGAACCTAAGTTAGTCATGGTCATTAATTTATATGGGTCTGCTCTGGATAAAAGCTAGTTGCAAACAACCCACAGTTTTCTGTAGACAAAAAGCACCTCCAGCAATCAATCAGTCCCAAGAAAGCCACCTGAATCTTTAAAAGGGTGTGTACTTTTTAACCCTAGTCAGTGTTGACGCCCTATGTGGTTTTTAAAACAAAAACCCAGAGAAGCAGATAAATGACATTCTTCTGATACACCACACATATGTCACAATTTATTTCAGGACATTTCACGCACACACCCAAGACACATTTGAATTGGGCTGGTTTACAACATAGGCAAAAAATTTGTCTGGAGGAGACAAACCATGAGCCAAAAGGTTCCCCAAAATTCACCCATTAATATATTTTTAATATTACATTAAAAAGACCACTCCCATGGATCCTCTTCTGTGTTTTCAAAATGTTTTGTGATTCTCTCAAGATTTGTCCTTTTGTTGTTGTTGTTGTTTAAAAATTGGTCACATCTACTTTTACACTTTGGCCATGCCCACCATGAGATGTAGGCCCCAGAGGGTTTGCCTGAAAAGGGTGAGCCCACCCCTTTCATAGAGTCTTCTGATCTTCCCTCGTAGTATACTGTCATTTGATAGTAAACTGCATTCTTCTTAATATATTAACACAATGAGCTATTTGGTAATGTTTATAAATGAATAATAAATTCTTCACTGCCTTACATTTGACTAGATGAACCCTTCCAGCCTTAAAATTATTTGATTCTTTGTTATAGATGCTACTTGACACTTACTGGAGCATTGCACTTGAAATTCGGGGGCGCTCCTGCAGGACCAGCTGGAACAGGCAAAACAGAGACGACTAAAGATCTGGGGAAAGCTTTAGCTATCCAGACGGTTGTGTTTAATTGCTCTGATCAGCTTGATTTCATGGCAATGGGGAAATTCCTGAAAGGACTAGCCAGGTATTACAAAACAATGCCATATATGAATATGCTACATAACACAGCCGCAAAATTATTGGTTTGCAAGACAATACTTGAATCAGAATATTGTTGCATCTAATAAAGCAGAGGTGAGTCTATGAACAAGTAGCAAGCCTAATGATTATTTCCCTACTAGCCATCTCCATATATTGCCTGTTTGAGCATTCTGTAGTGATGTACTACTATATTTGGTCGGATAGAGTAAAAGAGAACCCAATAAACATTTAGATTGTGCTAACTTACATAGTTCAAAGCCCAGTAATCTTTGGAAGCTGGGCCCAATTTACATATTGTGACTGTCCCAAAGAGGACATGTAAAATAGTTGCACATGAAGGTTGGTATCAAATGGTAGGCAGTTTGCATAAATTTGCATAACTTGCCACCAGTAACAGCCAGCATGGTGAGACAGAGCTGCTCTCCCAACACCAGCATCTCTGCAGTTTGCCTGGAAGGCACTGGGATAGTAGTGAGGCTGGTGCTGTACAAATGCAGCAGCAGAGCCAATCCTGCACTCCCAGCAGCACATTGGTGCAGCCCCAACCTCACTCCCACCCCACCTTCCCTTCCCAGTGCTGTCTAGATTGGCATAATCTCTTCATGCCTTTTAAGACCAACTGAATTTTTGCAAGTAACGATTGGATTCCTGATACTGTCTTCTCCTTATATGCTCAGTTCTGGAGCCTGGGCTTGCTTCGATGAGTTCAACCGCATTGACATTGAAGTGTTGTCTGTAGTTGCCCAGCAAATCACAACAATTCAGAAAGCTCAACAGCAGAGGGTAAGTTAAGACAGTGAAGAGTGAAGGAATTTGGCTTCCCGAACCACCCTTTTATTTCTCCAGTAGGTACTAGGACATCACCAAGTGGGATATCATTATGCTTCACTTCCTTGAAAATGTCACCACTCCTAAAGGCTTCTGTTGTTGCCCCTCTAAAGTGACACTTCATTTTTTCTGCCCTTGCTTGAAGCAGACCAAGCTGGTGCTCTTCTGACCTTTAATTGTTTGTTTGTGCATATAATTTGGTTGCTTTCCCCTTGTATATATGATTCTTGGTTGTCTCCTGAAGTTTTTCTCCCCAGTGGGCTGTTTTTTTTTGTTTTGTGGAGGTTTGAGTGATTTCTGAGATGCTATTTAAAGCTTGTTGTTTTTCCTGCCTACGTATTGGCAGATTTAGGGGGTTCTCCTCCTTTATATTGGCAGTTCCATAATCATTTAATAGAATGCATATTTTAAATGTCAGATGATTTTACTTTTATTACTTTTTTGACAGGTAGTCCTTTGGAGACCTTTTTTAATATGAATATATTTCTAATAGAATATTGAACTGGAAAATTCTGCTTCCCTAATTAAGAGAAAAGGAAGCTTTCAAGGCTCCTATTAGTCCCTTCTGCCACTTAACCGGCAGTTTAGTGTAGGAGTTTTGGGCGCTGCACAGGTTTTCATAGCATGGCAAAACCCTGCTACTGCGCAGAGGTTTGAATAGTTTTCGCCTAGCTGAAGAAACTTCTTTTCAAAGTTAATTGGCTGGTTTCAATACATTCAGAAGGGTCGTTACTTGCATTCTCTGGTGCTTGTTATGTAAGCTGTTCTTTTCAGATTGTGGGCTACAGAGTAGGTATCTTTGTGCTGGTGTTCTAGTTCTGCTTCAAGTATGTTGGTACAAAAACATTATCCAGCATTTGTTTTATTTGCTGTTTAAGTAGAAATTTGTTGTATAAGTAGATGAACATATGACAAGCCTCAAGACAAAGGTAGAGACTCTCCAGCATGGAATCCACTGGTGGATTCTATTTCTTTTATTTATTCATGAAATTTATAGTCAGAGAGGCATGGCTAACTGGTTACAAAGACTCAAAGGCAGAAAAAAAGTCATTACTCCTAAAGGCTTTTGTGCCGCCCCTCCCCTGGAGTGATAGTTTGCCCTTCCAGCCAGAACATATACTGTATATTCCTGAGTATAAGACTACTTCTTAACCCCAAAAATCTTCTCAAAATTAGGGGGTCGCCTTATACGCCGGGTCCCCCGTGAACCGAGCTGCCCGCTCGCCTAACTATATTTAAAATAGAAAATTGGGGAGTCGTCTTATATGCCCAGTCGCCTTGTACGCCGGAATATACTAACAGATATCCTAGAAAGAAACTAATGGCATGACAGACTCCAGACACCAGGAGTAGCCATCCATAATATAAGAAATGTAAACAATCCCAGTGAAGGGCCTTGGTGATGTCCTAGTGCCTCCTTAGAAACACCTTTCACGTCAATACCATAGGCACCAGGACACCAGCAAACGACATGCTCCAATGTTACCCCTACTAATCCTAGGATGGGAGCTGGCAAATTAATGATGAGGAATTAATTTCTGGAGGATATGCCTTCCAAATGCATCCTCCAAGGAAGCATGCAAGTCCATCATATAACTCTCTGTGAAAGAATTTGGAGTAGCCCAAGTTGCCACCTGACACACCTCTAGAAGAGATGCAGTGGATGCAAATGCAGCCAAAGCCACTGCAGGGTAGAATGAGCAACCATGCCTTAGGATGGACCAAGTTCAGGGAAGTGCAAATCTAAGGGAGGGATGTCATTGTGTGTCCAACTGAATCCTAAACAAATCTGGTCCTGGCTGCAAACTGATGAGTGGGTAGTGTGCATCTTTGGACCAGCCCAGTGAGGACATTTGACTGGATTTGTAAGGTTAGATTTATCTGTTTTGACAAAAAAAAAGGATTTTGTTCCATCTGGAATTGAGGATATTTGCTTACCAGCAAGTCATTCACTATGATGATGTTTTACTGGGTCTAGGTGGATCGCTTCATATTTGAAGGAGCTGAAATTGCACTGGTTCCATCTTGTGCGGTCTTCATCACAATGAACCCTGGCTATGCCGGACGCACTGAACTACCGGATAACTTAAAGGTAACTAAAGACTGCTGGACTTTGCTACACTCAGTTCATATATGAACAACTGTCTCTTACTTAACTGTAATGCTATGACATCTACGTTTTGACTATCTCAGGATGCAGTTCTAAGGTTGGGAAGGGGCAGGAACAAAAGGCAGTTCAATGACCACATCAAAGGCCTGCTGGGCTCATCCTTTATTTGTAGACATAAATGGGATGGGAGTATCCCAACCTCTAGAATGTATTGCTTTGAAGGGAGAAAATCTCTTCCAATTTCAAAGCATAGGTAAATTTGGTGAAATTTCCACTCCCACAAAGTTAGGAAAATCACTTAAATTCACGTTGGCAAGGGAGACTGTTTTTGAATGCTACTAAGTCTGATTATGCAATAAGATGTTATATTATCCCCCAAATAGTTGGAAATGCCTCCTCAGAAATCTCAAACATTAAAAAAAGATTTTAGCTGCAACTGGCAAATTTCATAGATTCTATCTTCTGTGTGCAATTAGAAAGGGTTGCTGCCACTTGGGTTGATAACCTCTTTTGTGCGGATTGCTTTTAATTTGCTTACCATCCATAAGCACAGATTGCTAAGAGTAAATATATGTGGAGCCTTCCCTCTTCATGGTGACTTTGTGCTTTCCAGGCTCTTTTTCGTCCTGTGGCTATGATGGTTCCAGATTACTCTATGATTGCTGAGATTTCTCTGTATTCATTTGGCTTCAATGAAGCCAAAGTTCTGGCAAAGAAGATCACTACCACCTTTAAATTGTCTTCTGAACAACTCAGTTCCCAGGTCAGTATTTTTGAGCCATCCAGCCTTCCTAATGTAGGAGGAATCTTTAGAGTGCCATTAGAGTACATCCTGTAGCTTGGAATTGTTGCTGATTCTGATATCTTGTACTTGGAGCACCATATTCTCTTCTCACTTTCATTGCTATCTCAGTGGCTGTCCTTTATCCGTTTTGGTCCTCCTTAGCTCAAGTTTTTGTGCAATCATATCAATGTTATCACTCATGCCCTGGTTTCATTTTCAGTTGTTACCAAGGAATTGCTTTATGAGGACAGAAGAAACTAAAAAGGATTGCTGCAGTATCTAATACCCTTCTTCATAACAGTACTCTCTGCCTCTCTATTCTTTGTCTTTTACCTTTGTTCAGAATGAAAGTATGGCCTAGCTATGTAAAGATTCTCCCTCTTTTTCTTTTCTTAGGAAAGAGGCTGGGCTGCAAGTAGAGAAGGAGATTGGCAGATTGTTCCCTTTTCTTGTCTAACTGATTAGATGCTTGCCATTCCATTTCAGTTCCTATTTCCACTATTGTCATTTCCCATATCTCTGCTGCAGGATCACTATGACTTTGGAATGAGAGCTGTGAAGACAGTCATTTCAGCTGCTGGCAATCTCAAAAGAGAAAATCCAACAATGGACGAGGCAAGTTCAAGTAGTCCCACTTTAAATGGCTCCATATGCAGTGTTGCATGAGGATGACTAGAATAGTTAAGAGCCACTTTTCTGGTTATGTTCTGGATATGTGTTGCTCGTCTGGTGGGGCAGAGTGTTGGGAATAACTTTCCAGCAGGGGCATAGACCCTCTAGTCCAAAACATATGGAGAGCATCATGTTGGTGAAGGCTGTGCTAAGACTAACTTTGTTTAAAATTTTGTTCTGCTCTGTCTATACATAATCTACAAAGATTTGTACATTAAAATTCAACAACAATTCCATTTAGGGCTGGATCTTGTAACTTTTATTTCGATTATTTTGATTTCTTCAGTAAAAAATTAAGAATCTTGAAAGAAGGTGCAAAGATTAGTAGCTCTGTAGAATAATCAAGATTTCATAGTGTGGCAATTAAAGGCTGGGCATGGAAATCCAAGAAAATAGGAAGAACTTTTACTAATATACATTTCTTGCTTGCAGGAACTGATTTGCCTAAGGGCCATCAAGGATGTCAATGTTCCTAAATTCCTGCAGGATGACCTGAAGCTTTTCAATGGTATAATTTCTGATCTGTTTCCTAAGATCAAAGAGGAACCTATTGATTATGGCATCCTGGAGGAAGCAATTCACAGATACTGTCTTAAAGACAACTTAAAAGATGTTGATGGTAAGTGAAAAAGTAACACATTGCTCTGTGGAGTTTTCTAAAAACTATATATTAGTCTCTAGTGAACTTTGGAAACTTGGCACCACAGCAGTGGATTACCGTATAATTTGTTGTTCAGCAATTGCAGCTCATGGATCATTGTGTGAGGGTGGGTTTTTAAGTGCCTGGATGGAACCTATCTGGGAATCCCATGTTCTTCACCTCATGTTATGTGGAAGAAAGGCAGAATACAATGCCATAATTAAATAATAGAGCAATGCTTTACTTGTCTGTTCAGAATTAAGTCTCATTGGGTTCAGTGGAGCTTACTCCAAAGTAAGTGAATATAGGATTGCAGCCTCAATAAATAAATCTGTCTTTCCATCTGTGGGCATTCCTTTTTAACCTCTGCTCTGATTTTGTTCTCAGAGCATCAAAAATGGAAATTAAGTAGATCAGGCCCAGAAATTCTTAAAGCAAAATATTCACAGCAGTGAGGAAAATGTCATTTGTTTATTTTTAAAGCATCTGTATACCACTTAACATTTTAAATTCTTGCCAGGAAAAGTATAAACCCCAAATCTATGCTCATTTTGTTCCCCTGATTACATTTGTTACCTAGATTTTTTTGGTGTGATTTTTTTCCCTGTTTCCTAACACTCTGGCAGAATACTGTGCAATCTAAGTAGGACCGTAAACTTGGAACTTTATGTCATTTACCTGAAGCGTATATTTAATATTTATTATTATTTTTCATTCTGCTACATGCTTTAACGTAAAATAGCTCCTGGAGCAAAGAATATTTAAAATAACAATAAAAAATGATCAAAGCTTTAGAACATTAAAATTAGATAAAATAATAATTCCACTGATAAAAACCAAGCTCAGTCTAAAATACCAGGCAAATAAAATGGTTTTTCACCTGATGCCAAGAAAAGAGAGAATTGCAAAGTTGGTGTGCTGTAAGTGAAAATGTGCTTTTATTTACATGTACAGTGGTACCTCGGGTTAAGAACTTAAATCGTTCTGGAGGTCCGTTCTTAACCTGAAACTGTTCTTAACCTGAGGTACCACTTTAGCTAATGGGGCCTCCTGCTGTCGCCGCTGTGCAATTTCTGTTCTCATCCTGAAGGAAAGTACTTAACCAGAGGTACTATTTCTGGGTTAGCAGAGTCTGTAACCTGAAGCATCTGTAACCTGAGGTACCACTGTATACTATATCACTCTCTGGATTCTACAATGTGCAATAGCTATGAAAGGATTGAGTAAGTAATAGTAGCATTGTAGGCTGTGGTGACTTCTTTCTCAAGATGGCTAAGGAACAAACTGGTGTGTGCCTTCAGTGGTGCTTTGGGAGCTTATAGCATCCACACAGTTTTGTATCCATAGACCTGCAGGCCTGTGAAAGCAACTGTGAGGCATTCCCATTCTGAATCTTTTTCTTCCAGGATTTGTGATGAAGTGCATCCAGCTATATGAAACTACTGTGGTACGTCATGGTCTCATGCTGGTGGGACCGACAGGCTCAGGAAAAACTAAGGTAAGAACTGCCGGAGGTGCCTGGTGTTGCTGTCAACAGATGAAAAGGAAATAATGCTAAGGTGGTTTGTCCAGCACTTACAGCATTTCCAGCCTTTGTGCTTGGCTTTAATGTGTTTTGAGATATTGTTCTGAGACAGAAAAATCCCTTCTTGCAAAGTACAGTAGCAGCCTGCATAGAAGAGCTTTGAAATAAGAACACTAGGATTAAAACTGATATACTGATCTTATGTGTACTGTGGAAGAGCCTCATTAAGGAAAGTATGGCTGACTTTGAGCCTGTACAGCTTTGCTGGGATTTCTGGAGTGCGATGTTTGCCGATATTACATCAACTTTCCAAAAGAATGAAGGCCATCCCCTCCTCTGTTTTTGTGATCAGTGCTTGTCTTTTATAATCCTCTTTTCTTAATCATGTCAAACCCTTGGACAAAGTCCTTTATTACTACTTTGCATTCTTCATTTTTGTAGATTCATGGTGAGTCTGAATTGTCTTTCTTTTCACCCTTCAAATAGATGCCATGATGTTTTATTCCCTTGCACTCTTTCTGTCTTCAGTGTTACAAAGTTTTGGCAGCTGCAATGACATCTTTGAAAGGTCGGCCTTCAGTCAGTGGTGGAAACTATGAAGCCGTCAATTATTTTATATTGAATCCCAAATCTATTACAATGGGCCAGCTGTATGGAGAGTTTGACTTGTTGACTCATGAATGGTAAAAGATAAACACTGTCCTTATCTGTTCTAGATGGCTTCTGGTCTGCTCGTGTCCCTTTTCTAGGAATTATAAGCTCTGTATAAACTGAAATTTAAGGAAACTCCTCTTTTGTTAGGCATAACTTTAGCTAATGCCCATATGTTTTGATTGTACTTTTCTATGGCC
Organism: Zootoca vivipara; assembly: GCF_963506605.1. Taxonomy (NCBI): domain Eukaryota; kingdom Metazoa; phylum Chordata; class Lepidosauria; order Squamata; family Lacertidae; genus Zootoca; species Zootoca vivipara. The sequence continues at coordinate 51,963,358 of NC_083277.1, forward strand.
TAAGAAAATCCATAACACTAAATGGATAACTGGTTGGCTCATGCACTTTCTTTTGAGTTGGGTTGGGTTTTTGCTGATGAGCCTGTGTAAGTAACATGAAAGAGATATTCAAGGCGTTAAAAGCTAATGAGAACTGGACACTAAACATGCACCTGCACCTGCAAATGTATCCTCTCATTCATTAATCAATGGAGTTGTCATTTTTATTCTGATGGCCTCCACACAAGGAAGGCAGAAGCATTTAAGGAGATTTTTCTTCCCTTCCCTTAAATTCGGCAATCTCACCACACTCCGGGTATAAAAGGTTTACAGGTGAACTGATGGAGACCGGTTCTGTGGATCACTACAATCGCAGATCCATCTTCAGGAGTAAAGTAATAGAGATGGCCATAAAACCACAGCCCATGGAAAAACTCCACTATAATACATTTTTCCTGTTTGCTGTGTCAAGTACATACATCTATACTGTATGTGTGTATGCCAAGTAAATGTTTTGTGGGCTTTGGCTGAAGTGCATATTTATGCAACCTGTTTCCATAGCATATAATGGTTAAGTGTGGTGCCTTATTTGCAATACTGTTTTTGCCCAGTGTTCTTTCCAGCTGGGCCTCTGAGGGTTTTCTTTTCTTTTGATCTTGTAAAAAGATGACCATGCATATACTAAGTGTATGGATAAACAAAAATGAGCAATAATTATAGGAGTTTTACACTGATAACAACAATTCATTGATAGAGCTAAAATGTTTGACTGCATCCAGAGATAAAACACTTGGGCTACATCCAGAAGCAATTGATGCCTTTGCATTTCTGGCAATGAATAATTACATGCATTGACACTTCATTTTCTCTGATCAAAATAATCAAATGGGATTTTTTTTGGGTTTTTTTAAGGCAGATTCTGCTTTATGATCTTCAAAAGAGCAGAATCTGCCTGCATACCTATTTAGGGCAAAATAGAGGACATGATGTGGAGAGAGACGTTTGGGTTCACAAATGTGATGCTGTCATAAATTATACTGGGCATTGCTAAATGGAAGTGTGCAACTATTTGGTTGACTCCTGATCTCCTTCCTACCTCACAGGACAGATGGGATTCTTCCTGCTCTTATCCGAGTGGGAGCCATAGCTACTGATCTTAACAAGAAATGGTACATGTTTGATGGTCCAGTTGATGCAGTTTGGATTGAAAATATGAACACTGTGCTGGATGATAACAAGAAGTTGTGTCTTAGCTCTGGTGAAATCATTAAGCTAACAGAGGTATCTTTCTCTTTCCTTCTTTTTGTTTCCTGGTATCCACACACATACACAGAGTCATTTCTAAATGTATAGTCTGCTTTTCTCTGAGAAAGAGGGAATATTTGGTTGAAATGTAGCCATTTGATTTTAGCATGCCCAAATTACTGTACTTAAGAACACAATTCTAGTATTTATGCTGGATGCTGCTGACCAGCACTGTGATTTCACTAATACATAATCCCAGTCAATGAGGGATTAGAGTTTTAGGATTCCCTCCACACTACGTACCTTTTGTGAAAAGCTGTGGGGAACAGTTTTGCTCCTTTCCTCTCATTTCCAGGCAATGACGATGATGTTTGAAGTGCAAGATTTAGCTGTTGCTTCCCCTGCCACTGTTTCCCGATGTGGCATGGTATACCTGGAACCCAGCATTTTGGGATTACAGCCCTTCACTGAGTGCTGGCTGAAGAGAATCCCAGACATTATGAAGCCATTCGCTAGAGCCCTTGACTCGCTTTTCAGCAGATTCCTAGAGGTGAACCACTACAATATTCCTATATTTTGATTCAGTGTAAAATCTGTAAATCAGCCTAGCCTTTAGCCAAAAAGAGGATATGAACCTATCAAGTTTGCCTTTGTTAGTTTTGGGGCAGCTGGTGTATGCAGTTTATTAGATGACAGGAACTTCACCTGTGCGGTACATGAGCTATAATCTTCCAAAATGCCAATTTATTGTTATTTGGCTTGCAGTGGGAAAGTTCTCTGTGATTTGAGCCCTGTCTCTTTTGCTTCCAAGTTTAGCAACCGGATTGCTTTTAAGATTTTACAGTTGTGTATTCATGATAATGATTTGGTTTTTTTTAATGGCATTTGTGGCTCTTGCTTTCATTACTTTGTGAAGCTCATTTTCATGTCTCCTGGTCACTTTTTTTCTCCATACAGTATTAACAATCACAGGTTAAGACTAATAACAGGGGAGAGGTCAATGTCATGTGAAGATCTTCCTAGTCTTCGCCGAATGGCCAAACTAAATTTAGTCACTGGCGCTTTTTCTTCCTATATGGTGTTGTCTCAGAAGTACATATAGTTTTGAATCCCTTGCCATATCAAGTGTTTGCTTGCAGAATGGGAGAAATTCAGTGTAGAACTAAGTGGGGCATATGCGTTCATGGAAAAATGTCCACTTGTGCAAAAAGACTTTCAGCACTGTCTTCACGTAAACCTGTGTGGGTTTTCTCCCAACCCTCCAGTGCAGGGGACATGCTGGGGGAGGAGAGTCACATTGTGCGAATGGACCTCATTCTGTGCACACAACTTCACTCACTTTTAATGATTGGTTTTTCTGTGTTTTTATTGGTTCTAGTTTTTATTTGTAAGCCGCCTTGAGTCCCATCAGAGTAAAAAAGGCAGGAAAAGCATAATTATATAACAACAACAACATTTAACTCTTGATCTTCCGAACCCTTTCAGGACTCTATTAGATTTGTCCGAAGTTCAGTGAAGGAAATAATTACCTCTACAGATGCTAACCTGACGATGAGTCTTCTCAAGTTGTTGGACTGTTTCTTTCAACCCTTCATTCCCGTTGAGGTAGGGCTGGTGTAGCTGTTGATGTTCAGGGTCCTACCAGGCTAAAGTAGAATGGACAACTGGGTCCAATTGAACAGATGGACTCGGAAATAAGTTCTACATTTATTGATAACAAACAGAGGAATTAGCAGACAGAAATGTACTTAAGCTTTGATATTGTTTACTGTGTTATCATTTGTGAATATCTCTTTGATAGGGTCTGATAAGTAAAACCTAGATGCTAAACCACTTTGGGGTTAATGCTGTGACAGTTGCAATGAATTTGTTCATCAGGGACTTCATGAACCAACTGGGTTGCAATAGATTTCTTTGTCCATAGAGACTGGAGCTACTTTCAGAAAAGGCATCCAAAATACATGTAGGGAATTTAGACAGATTTTGCAGATAATCTAAGGTTTTACTTTGTCACTAATTAACTTGTTCTGCTTCGTTTGTACTGCTAATTGAATCTTCAGGGAATGAAAAGAATCCCTGCAGAGAAAACAGCCCGTATTGGTGAACTGATTGAATCTTGGTTCATATTTGCTTTGCTCTGGAGTGTGGGTGCGACTGGGGATGCCCAAAGCCGTGTGGCCTTCAGTGTTTGGTTAAGGAACAAGATGGCAGATGAGAAGGCAAGTTGATGGAAATGGCATCTGTTCCTAAAAGCAGCTATAGGGCTCCTGTATTTCCAGAATTTTTGTGAGTTCCTTGTTTCTGCTGTCTCACAGATTAACACTGCCTGCCTTGCTTCTGAATCATTATTTTGGCAGATACAGGAAAATATAGCAACTTTAACTAAATAAACTGGACGGAATCACTCTGAAGTTGTTTCCACACACTACATTCTTTATATTAGTCTCTTCTGAAGTAAAGCTAGCTGTGATGTTCACTGCCTGTTTCCTTCCCACAGATTGAATTACTGTTCCCAGAAAAAGGTTTGGTCTATGACTATAAACTGAACGATGCTGGAATTAGCAGCATTGAGGAAGAAGAAGATGAAGAGTTTGTTAACATGGTAAATAAATTCTCATCAGGGGATTCAGATATTCCACCCCTTGGAAACATACTGGAGGGGCCGCATGAGCTAACCTTTGACCTAGTCGGCATCCCCCACTTGTATGAGGGAGCTTTATCTGTTACATCAGTGCATGCATAAATGTACACAGTAGCCAAATGTAGAGATGTTGGAGGGTTGTGGCCACCAAGGATATTGGCAGGACCAGGACTAACCTTCTTGGGCCTGCAGCCCTCTTCACTCTATAGAATCATAGAACTGTGGAGTTGGAAGGGATCACAAGGGTCATCTAGTCCACCCCCTGCAATGCAGGAATATTTTGCCCCAACATGGGGCTCAAACCCACAGCCCTAAGATCTCATGCTCTAAGGACAGCGCTAATACTATTTTTCTTCCCCACCCCCTTTTTTCTTTTGCAGGAGGCAAATGAGAGAGGGCATTCTGACTGTTTGTGGGGAGGATTGGCAAAATGATTTAGATAATTTAGAGGGGGATAAGGGCTTAAGGGTAACAGTAGCTTCCCCTACTCTTTTTCTTGTCCCCTCCCCAACCCCCACTAAATGCATCTCGTCACAACACTAGCATCATTTCTATTTTTTAATTTTTATTAATTATTTTATAACCATATAAACACAGCATACACATCAAGCATAGTGACATTATTAAATTTTGATATTCAGTTTTGTTTTAATAATTGACTTCACCGTACAAAATGATCTTAATTTTAATGCAAGAATAGAATAAATATAGTACAATCTTGCATATTTTGTATTGTAACAGCAGTGAAACAGTCTTAAATAATTCTGAGCATCATTTTTAAAGTAAAGAGAAAAGTCCTTGCCACCAGAGTAAGCACCTTTAAGCAACTCCTACCCCTCAGCATTGAAATCCCCGCCTGCCTCCATTCCTTAAGTCTAACTTTCTTTTGCATTTAGGAAAATGGTGGTTGGGGGAGAGGATAATCCCAGATGTAGTTTCAATGAGACTTTGTCATGATTAAGATTGGACTGGTAAAGGGAAGTAGACTTACTGGAATCTCTGGAACATCACTGTAAATTTTCCCAAGATTCTACTGCTGAGGTTCTTTGCAAACTTAATTCTGTATTCAATTTCTGTATTGGCCCGGATGTATTTAAGAAACTAATTAAGGATGTTTTAAGCCTCTGTCTGTCCTTCCCATCAAATGTACCTGTGTCTCTTAGGTGTGCTGGGAGAACTGGATGGATTTCTCTTCATCATTTACCATGGTGCCTGATACCAGCTTCTGTGACATTATTGTTCCCACGATGAACACTGTCCAGATGGCTTTTCTGCTGGAGCTCTTGCTCACAAACCACAAACCAGTAAGTTTCCTGAATTTCAAGTGGAGTTAAGTTAGTATTGTAGAAAGGCAAATATTCTGTTGCTCAGTCAAGCCAGCATTAGTGCCCTGTTTCTCCTAAAATAAAACATACCCATAAAATAAGCCATAGCAGGATTTCTAAGCATTTGCGCAATATAAGCCATACCCCGAAAATAAGACATAGTGATAGGCGCAGTTCTGGAGGGCCCCAAGGAATAGGGGCGTAATAAAAAATAAGACATCCCCTGAAAATAAGCCAGTGTGGGGTTTTTTTTAAAGGAAAAATAAATATAAGACGGTGTCTTATTTTCGGAGAAACATGGTACTTTGCTCAAAATGTACCCCCAAATGGCTACTCAGTTGACTTTATTTGCTTCCGCTTCTGCATTCATTCATTCATTAGTTTGATCTACTACAGAAGAGGTTCTCAAATGCCATTCAGCTTTATTCAGGCAGTCTCATGCAAAGATTGTGGAAGAAAATATCTGTACATAGCCCTGTACTTGATTATTAGTTTTTCTGACTAAGGCTGGATTATTAAACAGCCAACACGGTCCTGGTCTACGGCCTCTGTACTTCATTATATGCCTTTGGTATAATCTACTTAATGTTTATGCAGACCTCTAGACAGCTTAGCCTAGGGTCCATAGTTTCCACAAAGTGCTGTTTTTTACAATGATTACTGTGCAGGAGAATGTTATTAAAATATGAGTTAGTATATTTGATTTTGTTCTCCTTCGATTTGCGGAACAAAAAAAGGCTGTTAAGTCATTCAGTGAAACCCCTAGCAATTTTTGAGAACTGTTCTACTGCAGCAATAAACAAAGGAATCTCAAAGACACAGTTTGAAAAGCCCTATACAGTTACAATGGACACTACTAATTGGCAAATGAGTCTGTGAAGGTGTGATTACAGTCTGCACACATCCCCCAATAGTGACAGTTTTTCTCTCTTCCAATTTGTAGGTTCTTTGTATTGGACCCACAGGAACTGGAAAGACCCTCACAATAGCAGATGAGCTTCTGAAGAACCTGCCACTAGAATTTATCAGCCATTTTCTTATGTTCTCTGCTCGAACCTCAGCCAACCAAACTCAAGATCTCATTGACAGCAAACTGGATAAAAGGCAAATTTCTTCGTTGCAATATTTCTGCTGCTGACATCCCACTTTGTTCATATTTATTTTATTTGCTTTTTTAGCATTTATTAGCAATCCTTTCCAAATTTGCTAAAGAAATTTAAGCACAAAAATGTAAATGATTTAAAATCAAAGTATAGCTATTTCCCCATCCTGGGAGTGATAGCAGAAACGTCTGGCTGATCAACACTCCCATAGAGTTAGTTCAGTGGGCAAACAGGAATTGGATATACGCTGATTGAATGCTCTGGCCCTGGGGATTCCTACTTATTTCTGAGTCACTGGATATTTTGATAATAGTAAACAATCACATACCCTGAATGGAAAACACTGGGTCGTTCATTGAGTCGCCCCTTGAACTTGGAGGTTTTATTCATATCTATTCAGATTTGCAGCCATACTGTGTTTTACTTATGTTATTCAACATTGATTATCTAGTGACCTTTAGCAGAAAGTTCATAAGAGCACAAGATGAGAAGCCTCACTGGCTCAGAGCAAAGGCCAACCTAGTCCATCTTCTTCTTCTTAAGGTAGTCAGCCATATGCCTATGGGAAGCCTTCAAGCAGGAGCTGGGTGCAACAGCACTCTCCAAACTTGTGGCTCCTACAAACTGGCATTCAGATGCACATTGCTTCTCATAGTGGAGGTAGTATTCATGGAAATAATTCATAGAATTGTAGAGTTGGAAGGGACCCCATGGATCATCTATGCAGGAATATGCAGCTGTCCAAAACAAGGATTGAACCTGTGGCCTTGGTGTTGTCAGCACCATGCTCTAACCAACTGAGCCATAGTGGGGAGGTATGTTTATACATGGTATACATACAGCAACACTCTTGTGTTTCTTTTTGCTACAATTGCTGTTATTGCTGCTGTTACAATGTCTTGCCCACCCTTCACCATAAGGTTCCTGGGCAGGTTACAGTAATTAAAAAATGCAATATTAACAACAGTTTAAAACAAATTACAGTTCTAGGAATAGGGTGAATCCTAAAAATATATATTGCAAGCATCAATAGTGTAGGTGCCAGGAGGGAATTAGGGCTGCCATAAACAATGCCCCCTTTCCTGGGCTCCAGCCCCACAAACATCTGAGGGTGCTTGAACTACCAAGAGTTCCCTGTTTGCTGATCTTGGTATGCAAGAGTCAAGATCAGCACTGAGGAGCATATTCTACACTTGAGAGGTTAATTATTTTCCTTAGATTATACATGGATTCACCAACCAATCGACAGGCTCATCATGTTAAATGTATAGTCTCTTCAGCAGCCTTTTTTTCCAAATTGTACCTTGACTGCAGTATTTTCATCATGTGTTCCACTCTGTGATGTAGTTTTTATTCTTGTCTGGTTCTGTATAGGCGCAAGGGAGTTTTTGGCCCTCCACTTGGCAGATACTTCATATTTTTCATTGATGACCTGAACATGCCCGCACTAGAGACCTATGGTGCCCAGCCACCTATTGAGCTTCTTCGGCAATGGATGGATCATAATGGCTGGTACGATAGGAAACAAATTGGTATGACATACTTTCTTTACTTAATTTACCTAATTATTCTATAGAAAAATACTTTCTGTTCCAGGCCAGCCAGGCTAGTTCTAAAGTAACCTTCCTCTGGTGTACATACAGCTTCCCCCCCCCCACTGGAGTCTTGGCATTCATATATTCTCTCATTTTTCTGCGGAATGTTTTGTCAGGTACCTTTAAGAAATTGGTAGATATTAACTTTGTTGGTGCCATGGGACCTCCGGGTGGAGGAAGAAATGCAATCAGCCCACGCCTCACCCGCCATTTCAACTATCTATCTTTCACTGAGCTGGAGGATAGCAGCAAGAAGAAAATCTTTTCCACCATTCTAGACAGTTGGATGGGTGAGTTATGAGAATACATTTCCCCCTTTTTTACATAGCTCTCATATGCCATGTGACTGAGAAATGTTTGATAGTGGAATGTGACACCACTTTTCTTTCTTGGTTATTTTAGCTGGACGTCTAGGAGAAGTATGTTACAGAGAGCCAGTTCGTAAGTAACCTGAGCACAAGTTAATGGATTGTCTATGTAAGGCTTGAGGAAATAAGTCATTTGTTTGATGGTGATGATAGACGATTTTGGACCAAAAGCATCAGGAAAGTGGTTTTTGCTTCAGCAGATGGATGCCCATCTCTTCAAACACAATAACATGAATAAACTTAAGTATGCCAATTTTTGGCTTACCCAAGGGAGCTCCATACTTTATGCTGCAGGAAGCATGTGACTTGTGGACAACACCCATGTGTTTGTGCTACAGCCTGCCAATTGATTATACATGCATGTATCTCACAAGATAGTTCCCTGGCAGCCACATTATGGAGAAAATGAAAATTTTGGGTTGTCTCCACATTACCTCAAAGTAAGATAGTAATAGAAACAGACCCTTCTGTATTTTTTCTAATCTGGTTTAAACAATTCTCGCTCAGCAGGTGCCAGTTTCTCTAGTTGGAAAACTTGAGTTTTTGATATGGGGATAATGTATGCAGAATTCTTAACAGCGCAAGAACAAATCTGGGGTTAAGCTGAATTTTAATCTTGACAAGATCGAAGTCCTGTGGGTTGGTGGTTCCCAGGTTCAGGAATTGGATAGTATGCTTGTCCTGTGTGGGGTCCCATTCCTCACAAAGGAGCAGGTGTGTAGTCTGCTGGTACTCCGGGAAACGTCTCAGTCACTGGAAGCCTGGGTGGCTGCAGTGCCTTTTACCAGGTCTGTCTCGTATTCAAACTGCAACTGCAACCATTTCAAGAACAAACCTCATGTTTAGTGAGGAAAGAACTTGACCATGAGTTCCAGTTCAGATGGCACACTAAGCCGAACATTTGCTTCACTCAGCACAGCATGGAAGCAAAAAAGGGCTGAGGAGGAGAAAAGTGGCTACGAGCTGGTTTCTGGGGGCCTGCCAGAGTTTGGCTTACGATGTTGCATGGACCATGTTATACAAGCCGTTGTTAGAATTCTGTTTATCTCTGCTTAAGTTATTAGCTGCATTTTAATTGTACTATGATTTAATTTTGGTATGCTACCTTGAGACTGATGTGGGAGGCAGTATAAAAAGTCTTAATTAATAAGTTGTGTGGTTGTACTACAACTGCACATTGGGCAGTAATATAGATTATGAGGATGGGGAATAGCTTCTGTGAGATAAAGTCATTGGTAAATCTATTTTAGCTACGGTGATCTCACTATGTCTCAAGCTAGCCTGCCCTATTTCTATGTGACCACTCATGGTTCTCCCTTTCCTGAAAAGCCCCCGCTGCAATGCTGACCATCTTTTGGGTTTTTTAGCTGGATGCCCACAGGTGCAGGACTTAAGCGAACCCCTTGTTGATGCAACTATACGAGTGTATTCCACTATCACATCCCAACTGTTGCCTACTCCAGCAAAATCTCACTATACGTTTAATCTGAGGGATCTCTCCAAGGTTTTCCAGGGCATGCTCATGGCAGAACCTGCCAAAATTATGGTAAGTGCTCCCTTCACAATATCTGCTCTGTGACAGGAATTTTAGTTGCTGGAAATTGCATAATTGAATAGTTATCCCTTTGTTGTGTGCATTGCATACCACTGCACTAAGTGCAAGCAATAATGCACAATCTAGGCCTGATTGTGGGGATCTGGGTCAAAATATTGGGGTTGCTTTTTTCCTCTCTTGTTGGCAGCAGCAAGTGTATCACACCTCTTTCATTCACTCATAGTCCTCCTACCTCAGGAGAACTTCATTCTGCAGTATCCATGGTAGAGCTTTACTACAAACCCAGTACAATCGAGCTTGGGTGTCCACGAGTCCCTCATATATCTAGTGATAAAATCTGAGTGCATGGATTTATCCGCAGAACTCCACCTCTCAATTTCCTCAAGTTTTAGCCAGCCATTCTTACAGTG